>NW_022196896.1:54436905-54574405 GCF_008632895.1 Mastomys coucha | reverse complement strand
TGTCAGAGGAATCTCTTTCAATGAAGAAGGAGCTGTGTCAACCTAACAGTGAGCTATGCACCCCACCTTCAACTCTTTACAGATTCAGATAGCAGTAAGAAAGCAAAGTGGATTGTTTTAACATTGATTTGAATCTTGGAGTTTTCTTAAAGCAAAATTATAAAATGTTGTCTGTATAATTCTATTGACTTACCTTTTAAAATGTGCTCCAAACATTCTACCATTTAGAGAATAACCTACGTAGCTACCTAGTTATTAAGGAACAATCATTTATCTTAAGTTAGCAAAGGAAGTTCATCAAATACCAAATGCATATGGAATAGAACTTGTCAAATCACCTGAATAAACCGCAGGCAGTCTTGGCAGGCAGTCTTTTCCTAGGTCATAAGTGTTCGCTATGATTTTTGTAACTCCTGTTCCCCAACTTAGCTCAAACTTGAGACATGTGTAAACAGGAAACCGAGGAATTATCTCAGTCAGGTTGGGCTGTGAGCATGTCTCTAGGGCATTGTGTGTGTGTGTTTGTGTATTTGGGGTTAATGATTGATCTGCGAGGTCCCGGCCAATGTTGCATCTAGTCAATATTACATGTAGACAGGCAACCCTAGTTTTATAAGAAACCAAACTAAAGGAACCATAGGCAACAAGTCAGTCAACAACATTCCTTGAGTTCTTCTGTCTCCAGCTTCCTGCTTCAAGTCCTGCCTTGACTTCCCTCAGTGAGGAACTATTGCCTGGAAGTATGGGATGAAATAACATCCCTTCTGCCTTGAGGTTGCTTCCTGTCAGTATCTTATCACCGCAACACAGAAAGAAAAGTGTGACAGTGTTATTAAAGTTGTTATCAAATGGAAGGTAAATAGTTCACATTATGTGGAATTAAATAGCTGACTGGTGTTCCAAGAGTTTATCTTAGATCATGAGTTTCTATGGGAACTGAAAACCGTTTGGCAAAATATGACAAAGTTGGGCACAGAAATGACATTAGGACACCAATGAACCAGATGACAATGTATTAAATGCATGTAGACATTATGATTATTATTATTGTTGTTATTTAAAGATTTATTCTGTGCACAGCGTCCTCCCTGTAGGTACGCCTGCAGGCCAGCAGAGGGCATCAGATCTCATCACATATGGTTGTGAGCCACTATGAGGTTGCTGGGAATTGAACTCAGGACCTCTGGATGAGTACCTGGTGCTTTTAACCTCTGAGCTTCTTTGCTTGAAGCGCATGTAGACATTATTAACAAATGAAATTTGGACCCAGCACAGAGAGCTATGAAGCTGGAAAGACATTTGTAAAGTAATATGAGTAAATGATAAAGTTTCGCAGGAAAATGTATCCTCCAGAAATTTTCTCCCATTGTTTCCTTTAAGGAGATTTTTCTAAAAACGAAAATGATAAACTTTGGGAAAAATATCCATCTAATTTCTACACTTGCATCTGTAAAATATTAATATTTAATTTCCATTATACATTTTTGCAGTTTAAAATCTCTTTGTTTAAGAAGTAAAGAGCATATGCATTTCATGTGTACAAAGAATTCGACTTAACCTCCCAAATAAGAAGCAACAGGTTGCAGGGTTTTACTGCAGGCATTGCTTATTTGGGCAATTAATGTGTAAGGGGAATGCTGCTTGTACTAATGGTGTGCCGCCTAAATATCATGATATGCCTTTTTTAAAATCAATCACACAAACAAGAATGTAATTGGACAGAATGAAACGCTCAGGAACATGGCAGTAGTCGTGGTGGTTTATCAGTTCTGGGAGGAGCAGAATCTAAATCTCACATTCTCCAAATGGTATGAATCTTTCATCATTGACCGATTAATAAAAATCTTCATTTGCAAAAAAAAAATGTAATGGAAAGATTGTTTCAGTTCAACACAACTATTTTCAGAATATGCATCTAGTAACATCTAACAAGAAAGAGCATGGTCATGCAGACTATTTGATATTCAGTTCTGTTTTAGTATGTGTTGAGAAAATTTGATGACTTACTTAAATAAAGTTTTTCTATCATTTTGAGTATAAGCTTATTATGTTTAAGAGAACATGTCTCAGGTTGATTTTGTCTGTCTAGGTGTCCTAAAATGATCTATCTAGTATTTTTAATTTCTTGTTAGTATCTTCTGAAATCTGTGATTTAGAGAAAAACTGCCACTTATTTCTTTCTTTCTCTCTTTATTTTACCTGAAGGTGCCTTGAGGAATAGCCACCTTGAATGGGAGGCTAGGGAGGGGAGGAGGTGTACTCTTTGTTCCTTGTTTGGGTTTCTTTGGGTGGGTTCCGTGCCCAAGTTGAAGGTTGCAGTGATGGCTGGGAATGGCAAAGTCAAATAGCGTAAAGATTTCAAAAGGAAATAAAATGGCTAGAAGATGAAGTTAGTCCTAGCCTGATGTCTCCGAGAAAATGGAAAGATAGAGCGAAACCAGACTTTCGGGTGGCAATTTGTCTTATTAGGCAGACTGGTCTCATTACAAAAGCAAAACTCATAATTCCTAAACTTCCTTGCTATGTCCCAAAGTGACAATAAA
The DNA here is from genome assembly GCF_008632895.1 of Mastomys coucha. Lineage (NCBI taxonomy): Eukaryota > Metazoa > Chordata > Mammalia > Rodentia > Muridae > Mastomys > Mastomys coucha. Next base: position 54,571,862 of record NW_022196896.1, on the reverse strand, counting down.
ACTTCAAGTTTTTCCTAAAAGTTTAATAAGAAATATTGTATTTATTTCTTCTTTCTTGTCTACCCATTACTTATTTTTCTTATGTAGAACATAGCCCAAAAGAGGAAAATAATTGATTTTTCATTTTGTAAATATATTCATACAGCTTTATGAAATTTTGTGAACTAGAATCCACTGGATATTGGGAAAATATTTTTAAGTTGCCTACACAAAATAATGGCGATGTGGAAAGGAGGGCACCTTGGGAGGGCAAAAATCTGTTTACTTTATGTAATCTTTCCACATTAATCTGGCAAGCTTTCAAGAACCTGCTAGTGCCCTGCAGACTGAGGAATTTCAGTTTATTTTGGCTTCCCAGAGAGGTCAGCTTCCTTACTGATCTTTCAGCCTGTGGTCAGCTCCGTTTGGCTGGCCTCAGTTTTTGTAATTTAAAAGCTAAATAGTGTATATGGCTTAAGTAATGAAAAATGCCTACAAAGTTAATACAGTACTATGACACTTATTTTTAATAAGCATTAATTTCAAGTATGTAGGAAAGCAGCCAGAGAGCAGCTTTTAAAATCATAGCTTATAGTATGGTTAAAAAAAAAAAAAAAAGAAAACTACTCTTCTAAAATTATGTGACATTTTATCCTTTTTGTGGTTTCTTTGGAATTTTGTGATGACCACATGTTGGTGTTGAATTGCTTGTTGAATGGCATAAGTGAATTCTAGGCATAATAAATATACCATGTGGTGGCCTCTGTTCTCTGTCATGAGACCACAGAAACCACAGAAAATGGAGCAGTGATATTATAGAGTAAAAGTTGATTCTCTGTAACTGAACTGGTGAAGCTTTGGAAAAGAAGTAAATGGCAGGATGTGGAATCATACACATTTTTACTCCTTTAATATTGGCAATATTACTTTTCTCTAAATCAAGGTCAACACATAAAAGATTAAAGAAAGAACCAACAACAAGATATTTAATTGAAGCAGTCAGGAGGTCTAGAGTCCTGCTAGTCAGCCCCTCCCTTTGCTCCGTGCTAGTCCCAGAAGCAACTGCCCTTGAAACATTACTGCAGCATCTCAGTCTCCTTATGACAGAATTGGGAATGTTCATAATATCCACTTTCTCCTGTAAAACAATCTCCAATATTGCAATTGCCTAGAACATGTAAGAACCACTGTTCTCTTTTTATGATGCTCCGGGTAGAAGAATCCGTAATCATTTGGACACACATCTGTTCTTAGTTTCCCTCCATACATGCTTGTCTCCACACAACATGATACTCAGGTTTGTCGAGGACGAACACCCAGCCCTTGCACAATCAATTCTGAAACCCTTTATATATCAGATAAGGATTATACACACTGAAGGATATGCCACCAGTGTTTTATTATTTCTTCATGCATCATCTGTGTGGTTGGCCTTCAGAGACTTCTATCAAGCGTTTGGTTACCAAGCCATTTCTAGGTTTGCTTGGCAAGGTTTATGGTATAGAACCCATGCTACGTTTTATGCCAGAGATGAGATCACCTTTGTACTCTGTTTCATTTTAGTCAAAGAAATAACCTCTTGTGACGTGCTTCTTGTACTTGCCTAGTGACACTGACTTTAGATCGTGGAACCTGACAGTGTGTAGACTTGAGAGGACACGGTGCTTATCTGTATTTCTACCTCTCTAGACTTCAGAGCATCTCCCCTAAGACTTCCAGAAAACATCCTCCTGATAAAGAGGTAGCTACAGGAATCTCTCTTGAAAATTATGAATACTCATCTCAGAAACTATTAACCCTTTAAGTGCTAAATAGTCATAAGCCCCAATTGTATTATAACTTCTCATTTTAATATTTTGTTGTATGTACATGTCCTCAATATGTGAGTGCACAAGTATTTGTGAGTGTGTGTGTGTGCGTGAGTGTGTATGTGTGTTGGCTAGAGACTGATTCCAGATATCTTCCTCAATTTTCCTCCTTATATATTTAAACAAGGCCCCTTGTTGACCTATGAGCTCACAGATTTGGGTTGGTATCTAGGAAGGTTGCTCCAGGAATGCCTGTTTCATCCTCTCGAGGACTGGAATTATTACAGTTGGGCTGCCTTTCATGTTTAACATTTGCCTCAGTTTTGGGAATTACAATCTAGGCCTTGCGCTTAAGTGGCAAGGGTTTTATCAGATGATCTGTCTCCCCAGCTCCCAAAAGTCTATTTAAAAGTTATAAACAAGATTACACTGTGTAGATACAGCCTGATTATCTTTCCTGTTGCTTTGTTAAGCTTTTAGTCAGTTATAAAGTATCAAGCCATCTGTTATTTTTATTTCTCTGATTATTTACCCTGATTATATATGGAGTATATATGAATAATATGCACTTAGGTCATGTCGATGACTAAAGACATGTTACTAAAGAAAAACTAAAAAATGTATAAGTATTGAAATTCCATTTATACAAATGGATGCTTGCTTTATCACTACTGTCCTCCTACAAATAATTCCAGACACGAAACATTTGGGGAACTTATGGGGATTGTATTCATAGACAAGATTTGCATGGATTATGTGAATGGCTCTATTCTATCACTTGTGAGCAAAGGTAACCCCATTCATTTCTGTGTTGGAACAAGGCTATGAGTGCTTTTGTCTCCGGCATGTAGACTTGTATGTAGTGAAGGGGCTCTCATATGAGCCTGAGAGGATCCCTCAGTTTCAACCTTGATCAACCTGGATGGCCAAGAATCAAGTGAAGGTGGATATTAACGGCTCAAGGCACAGGCTGGGTTTTCTGCTGCCGTTTAACCTGTCTACTATCGCTCAAATAATAGTCAGGTGAGAAGGTCTGTGGTATAATCACGATGGTTGTGTTCAGTGGCATTCTGGCTTAATGCTGATGTGTTCAGTAATTCAAGGTAGATGCGTGAGGACTATGCTTTTGCACTATGTTTTGGGGGAAAGGACCAATTTACACATACATAACACTGTACTCTAGAGGTAGTTGTAGTCACACTTTAGGCCAGTGTCACTCAGGAATCTGTTTAGTTATTTATCAAAAATTTTACAAGCTTATTTAAAGCAAATCTACTATGAAAATCTTGTCTTCTAAAGAAAGCATTCGTTATTTGTTGTATGTTTGTTATGTGTGGCTTCCTAAGGATATTTTCATCCAAGTACAACATGCTGGTTGATCATATCGGCCCCTCCGGCCACACTACACTTTTCTGTTGGCCCCCTTTTTCCTGAAGACAGGTTGGCTTATTTTATGTCCTATGCATGCAAAGTTTTATGTATCTATGTAAAACACAGGACCCAAAAAAAAGAAAGAAAAGACAATATTTGTCCTTTTGATAACTGACTTAATTTAATATGATCATTTTCAATCACACCCAGTTTTTGAAAATGATGTAATTTTCCTTCTGTATAGATGAATTAAAACACATTTTGTATTCATACCACAATTTCTTTGCTCATTTCCCTACTGATGGCTAGTCAGTTTGAGTCTGTACCCTAGATATCATACACAGTGCCTTCAGTATGTTTCAGAGTGCAAGCATTGTCCTGATATATTGTGTTAGCGTCTTTTGGATACATATATGGGAATAGTAAAGCTACATCATATGGTAGATTTATTTTTGCTGTTTTCAGGACTCTACTGATTTGAAAAGTGTCTTTTAGTTTTAGAAGTAATTTGAGGTTGTCTTTGTTTTAAAACTAAACAAACAAGATAGTGTTGTCATTTAGTCAGGCATTCTTGTTACCTATCCAAGTGGAAAATACTCATTCTGGCCTGGAAATTTCAGTTGAAACCTGTCCTATTCACTGATCCTTTTCCTTTCTGCTGATCTTCTTTTCTCCACATGGTTTCTCTCTTCTCCTTTTGTTCCTTCTCACTTCCTTCCCCCCACCCCACTTTTTACCAGATACCCAGGGTAGAATTTATAAATGATGATGATGATGATCCATCAATTAGCCATTGTGACGCCTTACAGAGGATCTCTTATTAATATGCACGGCGATGGATTTGTAAACAAATATTTCTATAGTAGTTCCTGGGGAGTTTGTAAACACTTAGTAAGCACTGCTTCATTAATCTTAGCAATTTTCTTGTGAGGTTAATTATGTAGCGATAATTAACCTCCCCTTTGAGTAGGTGGGTTTTTGTCAGGGAAGCATTCTTACCTCCCCTGAAAAAGTGGGAGGGAAAGGGAAGGCTCCTGTGAACTTTAAACAAGCATTACAGTTGCTTACTGGGGCGAGAATAGTTTTCACTATAAAGGCTGTGCCTCCTTTTCCTGGCTTTCTTCTCAAAACACTTAGATTATGCCATGTCCATAATTTATAAGAGGCACACGCAGTAGTCAGAAGAGAGTGTGCAATCCACAGAACAACTGAAAAATTAAAATAGAAAGCATCCTTTCTTTATGTGTTCTGAAGAAAACCTAGGGATGGAGCTTGATTGTTCAGTTTTTACGCGTGATTGTATATGTGGTATGGACGCACATGTGTCCACATATGTTTATATAACTATGTGCCATTAAATGCTTTCTAAGCCTTACATGCATCTGTAAGGTGTAAGGTTCACATTTTCCAACAGTTTGCGACTACCCCCATGAATGTGCCCCTTCTAAATGCTTTCCCTTGGAGAGGCCAGGGGATCTACCAGAGCAGTGACAGAAAAGAAATAGAAGGCTTGTTTTTGAAAATCCACTTTTTATCTGTATAATAAAGGAAGAGAACATATTCCACGGATCCACTTGGATCAGAAAGATAGATTTTACTTAGGACTTAAAAAACAGACCATTTGTCAAGTAGGTTCTTTTTTGAAAACACGACTTACATTGATAAGTTCAGAAGTCACATATACAGTGTATCGAAAATTAGAGAATATAAATATACTTTTAACCATTGACTGTTCTGTAGGACAATTTTATGTTCTAACGTCCATAATGGACGTTCATTTTACCCTTAAAATTTCTGCAAGCGACAATATTTCATGGTTGTGAGAGTCAGCTTGCAGAGATTCAACTCCTGCTTCTTTCTCGCTGACTCTGCGATTTCAGAATATTAGACATCCCTTTAAACTCTAGAGTATTGCAGTATTACCCTCAGTGCTCACAGAGGTATTTTAGTCTAGTAACTAGGAGATTGAGCAAGGCAGTGTTTGATGTTTGACCATGTACACATGGGACTCTATCCATGCCCGGACAATACAGTGCAGACTTGGTAAATGTTAAATGTCATCAATTAGGAGATCCCAGAGCACTTTATTGGGCTAAAGATTTTGCTACACCAAATGAAATTTTGATCTCTAATAAAAAGTAATCCATTTATTTAGCACACCCTAGAGAAATTAAAGTGTTTCCTCCAGTGTTCAGTGTATGGAAATGTGTTGCTTTTATTCTTTATTTCCTCTGCCATTGGAAAAAAAAACAGTGAATTAAATTGACATACCTGTTTTTCATCACTCCTCATTTGAAAGATGGAGCATTCTGTTCACAACTATTCTTTTGCTTTTTATTTTATTTTATTTTTACAATAAGCCTTAAACAATGCAAGAGCTGGACAGATACTGCCCTCTATGCTTAGACTCTACCTTCCTATTGACAACTCTGAGTTATTTCTTACTATGTTTCATCTGGGCTGCTCTTAGCTCCAATTGTCCAGTCCCAGGGCCGTGTTCTCTTGACTCCTCACCCATGGCAGCCTCTCCTCCCCCTCTCCTACACCTTCTCTTCCCTGTGGTCCCTCTCTGACCCCCAAGCCAGAGAAACCTAAATCGCAGCTATTGGCTGTTGGCATATTTATTTACCCAACACAAATAACTTAGGGCCAAGTTGTACATGCAGACTCTGGGACAACCAGATCTGGGGGGCCTGCATTTGCCATTATAATAGATAGCAAAAGACTAAACCTCAACAATTCCCCCTATTAGACCAATAAATGGTTCTTTTATTTCAGATATAAATTGAATGTAACTATAACAATTATGCAAATGATAAGGTATGATGTACACTTATAATGTCCAGTCCACTATATTTGGCAATTTTGATAAAGTATTTTATCTATCCTATGTTAATGAATTTACAATTCTTCACCTCAATCATGTTTGGTTTTAATCTCTTACTTTTAAAATGAATTAGTCAGTGATATTTAATTACATTTGGCCATGAAAGCTACTTTAACTTCTGAATACTTTTCCAGTTGCAGTATATCCCAACTAGTCTAGCCCTTTTGTTAATGTTGGAATTGAATGAATTATCATTTTATTGGATCCATCAAGTTAAAATCTTAGGACTACTATATATCTTACCATGTAGCAAACTATCACTTATGCCTCTATGTTCATCAATCTTTTTCTTTCTGAAGAGTAATTTTCCCCTGAAAAGTGTCTTATTTCTGCCTCTTTCTTAACATTTTTTCTTAGACTTAATTAAGGAAAGTGGTAATAAAATGTGACTGTGTATTTGATTTCCCAAAAGATCAACTGTTTTGCTTTGCTTTTTATTAAAAAACAAAAGCAAAACAAAGAAAACCAAAACAAAAGAGAAAAAAAAAACAACTTTAATTTTGAATGTCACAAACATACCAGTCCAAAACACAGTGCTAGCTTTTTAATTCCCTAGTCTCTGAGCAGGGAAACCCCAATGGAGGAGTTAGGGGAAGGACTGAAGGAGCTTGAATGGGTTTGCAATCCCATAGGAAGAACAACAATATCAACCAACCAGACCCCCAGAGCTTCCAGGGACTAAACCACTAGCCAAGGACTACACATGGAGAGACCCATGGCTCCAGCTGCATATGTAGCAGAGGATGGCCTTGTCTGGCATCAAAGGGAGGGGAGGCCCTTGGTCCTGTGAAGGCTTGATGCCCCAGAGTAGGGGAGTGTTGGGGTGGAGAGGTGGAGTGGGCATGTGGGTGGGGGGAGCACCCTTGTGGAGGCAGGGGGAGGTGGGTGGGATGGGGTTCTGGGAGAGGAAACTCTGATGAAGGATAACATTTGAAATGTAAATAAAACAAAATAACCAATAAAAAGTAAAAAATAAAAAAAAAAAAAAAAGAAGAAGCTGAGAAGCTGTTCTGTGGATGAAGTCTTGCCTGCATCATTTGGGTAGCTTTTAGCAAAGCCACTGTGACTCACAAGGTTGTATGGCAGGGAGATCATAATACACACTGAGAGCCACTGGGAAATTTAAACGCGTAACTTAAAATGTTGCTGTTATTCTCATCATTACCAACATAAACCCATGTATTCCATTTCCTTTGTTTTGTTCATTGGTGTGCATGCTTCGGCCTTAAGGCTCTCTGCTATGGTGATATGTATCGTCAACTGCCTGGTTTTCAGTACGATTGAAGTTGTTCAAGAAGAGTTGCCTGCTGCTGGGACAGCTTTAGCTTCTTAATCAATGTCAGGATGTAAGGATTTTGACTTCATATGGAAACATTTATGTGTTTGACTTTATCTGTCTCTAGGAATTGTGACACTGTGCTTCATATTAATACACTTTCTGTTGCTTCAAGCCAGGTTCAGGTTCACTTTTTTTTTTCCTTTTTTTTTTTTTTTTTTTTTTTTTTTTTTTTTTTTTTTTGGAGTCTATACAGTAAAAAACATGGTTAAAGCATAGGTGTACAGGTGTGGCCTGTTCTATTAATTAATTAACTAATTAGTTAACTAACCTTTTAAAGCAATGTAAGACTTCAGGTTTAGGCTTCTCCCAGTAAGTGACGTATGCTGACTTGGGTTTTAGTCAGCTTCAGCTTTACTCTGATGATCGGAAATTTAATGATTATATCATCATGGGCCTTCAGTCTCACATAAACCAGCCAAGGAGCTTACATACATGGGCAGCCTTCCTTCCCTTTGGATTCTTGACTGAGTCAGGTGTTCATATCAGAGGAGAATGAGTGTGAGGGAACTCTTGCAAGTTCTGTCCTGACCACTATGAATTATAATGTTAATGAATACGTTTTCTAGGAAGCAAAGTCTACATACAGAATGTTCATCTTTGTCATGTGAAACAATTAAAATCATGTCTGCCAACGTTGAAGGAATACCAGTCGGGTAAATTACAATTTCATAAATTTGTGGAGTAAATTTTTATAAATCAGTCCACAGGCAAGCACATATAAGAATCTGCTCCCTAAATGGTAAAAGTGGAATGGTTTTAGAGAACTAATTTCATCTGTTCATATCCTACTGATCTGATCCGATCACTTAGTGAATTCGTAGCAAAGCACAATGTCTGCTTATCTCTTCCTCTGCAGTGCCCAGCCTTTAAAGTGTCCTGACAAATGTAATCACTTCATAAACACCCTGTCGAAGCATGCAGATTTGTGCCTTTGAACAAATGCTGCGATATTAATGGGTGGCTTTTCGAAGACAAAATATAAACAGACTATTCTGCTTTCTCACAACTTGCCAAAAAGCAAGCAATGACAGCTTAACATTTAGATAACTGCAGATAATGTTAGATCACTATAAATACAAATAGGTGATGCAATTTCCTTTTATGGGATACATGTTTCTATTAACCAGGTGGGCATCAGTTGGACAGTGGTTAACATAGTAAATGTGTTAGCAGTAATTATCTTACTTGCTTTGGCTGTTGTAAAGAGAATTTAATGGAGAGCAACAGTCCCCTAAGCCTTCTTATTTCATTAAAGAACTATTTCAGTATATATTTTACGATACGTCCACGAATGCTTTCTTGTGTGTCTGAGCCCTATGAGAGGTACTTCCTAAGTTTAAACTTTACTGTCCACACATGAAAATTGTGCCAAGAAGGGGCAGAGGTGAGTTAAAGGACATGTTCCTAATCTATCATTCTTCAAGACAAATGAAATCTAATACTTTTAATAATGCAAAAGATAATCAACGCCTTCAGTATTGTGTTGTTATGGGATGTTTAAAAATGTATGATGTTTTACTCTAAGCCTTCTAAATTGTATTTCTTTAAACATGCAGAGCAACTTTGGCTTTCTAATGCTTCATCCAGTCTTTCTGTCTTTCCAAACATGTAGGTTATGTTCCTTCTTAGTAATAAAGGTGAAAGTAGTTAAAATTTTGACCTGCTATTAGCATACATAGCCTATGAATCGCTTTTAGTCATTTCTATGAACTTAAAGACTTTCTGTTTTTCATTAAGGTAAATATGCACTTAGGTATAAATGTAGTCTATTTTTAATATTCTGTTCTAGAAAATATGAATGTTTTATGTTACGGGAAGCAAAGACTTTGTGGTTTAATTGCTTTGAACTTCACTTGGCACCACATTAACACAACTAGGTGCTTAATTTGTTCCATAATTATAATTATAGGAGATCAAAATAAAATAGAATTACAATTACCTCTTCATGTATAAAGTAATGATTTTAAGTTGTTAATATGTCATTTATAGTCGACAAAAATATAGTTAGATTCAGCATCTGTAATGGCAGAAGATACAGGATATCTATAAAAAGCAATAGAGGTAAAAAGTTCATTCCTTATTTGAGGAAACAGTTTATTTAATTTAATTTTTCTCTTTTAGATATTTGTTAAGTTTCTTGTTAATTCCCAGATTTTGTTTGGCTTTGAGCTGAAACTTTATACTCTCTTGGGAATAAGAAAATAACTTTGGACAATTCTTAATATTAATTTATGAGTGGTTTTAATTGTAATGGCATTCAATTGTTAAAAGTCAACTTGATCCAAGCTTTATACTGTGATTCAATATTAAGATTTAAGTGAAACAAATCAAAAACAAATTATTTTTTTCATAGAAAGACTGCTATTTAGTTTAAGATTTTAGGGGATATTTGCTGGTCTTTTGCATGCAAAAAAGTAAATCTATTATTTGAAAAGCACATCAGAAAAAATTTCTATATTTACCTATATTTGATTGATTATCATTTATATGTATATAAGCTAAAACCCATGTTCTCCCAGAAGTAAATTTTAGACTGTAATTCAAATTTAATGCCCCATGTCTTCTAATTATGTTAAAACATAAACATATAGCCATGATACCAATTATTTGTATATTTCATCATTGGAAAACTATTATATTTTAATAAACCCCTAATTGTATTATGCTCAATGTATATACATATATCCATATATATGTATGCATATATATAAATTTCTATGTATCTGATTCGAAATATTTCAATGTTAGCAGAATTTATTAGATTAAGAAGAATTTAGAAAGCTATTCTAGAGCAATTTAATTGTTTTTAACATCTGCTTAACAGCTGTTTAATGAAAGTCAGTAGAGCACTAGCCATCTTTTACACTGATCCCCCATGCACACACAAGCTCTAGGAAGGATTATCTACTATAAAGTCTGGTTTTCTCTTCCCAGAGAAATTTCCTCTATAAAAGAAAATATTTTAGAATTCTTAAGCACGTCAGCTAAAATATATGGGAAATAGAAATAGCACTGTTTAACCAAATAGCTCAACTTAATATGAATTACAAGGAAGATACCACCTTTTGACTGGTGATATAGTATTCGTGATAAACTCTCTTGGTAATTCAGTGAACGTACTTAAGGCCCAAATGATATCATGTTAATAATCCCTGGTTTATTCAGCTGAATGTGTCTACTGAATTGACTAGTTGGTAAAGTCTGAGATCACCCTATCAAGGTGTTTAAGATTTTAGTTAAATTATAAATTTAGTGATGAATAAAATGTAAAATAAAGGAAATTTCAACAGTTCACATTCTTACTGTTTCTTTTGAAACTATATATATTATCAATTATTCTGTTTTCATTTAGTGTGTTAATAAATTTGGGATGGATTAAGTTGAAAATGTTTAAGAGCTTTTCTTCTTAGGTTCCACTGAAAAACACTTAATTATTAAGATAAGTAACAAATAACAGTTCCCTAACATGGAATACTAGAAAAAAAAAAACTTATATAAATAAGCTGTTTAATTTACAGATTAGCCAAAGTCTCTCAAAGTGGCATTCTTCCCATTTGTAAATTCATTTCTACTATTGAATTTTGTTGGTATTTTGTGTGACTAAAAAGTCATACATACAGCCAAGCTTGAAAACCTTGTGAAGTTGAACCATAGTCGATTATTTTATTCTGCACCATCTCCAGGAATATAAAGAGGTCACGGATCGCCTACTAACTATGCTTTTATACAAATTCCATTTTGTAAGCGGTTTTAAGGGGACCAGAGGGAGACTACAATAGTTTACCAGGAAGTTAATGTAGGTCAGGATGCATCACAATGTCAGTCGATAAAGTACCTGTAGACAGTTTGTGATGTGGGATAGGTTTGAGAAACCACCAACAGACGATGATTCTGAATGCTTTCTTTCTTCCTAGCCTGAGATTATGGTGTAAAGAAACATGAATGTCTGCATATAACACATTACAGTCTAGTCTAGGGACTGAAGCTGCCTGGTGGTTGAGTTAGTAATGAAGTCAACATAGTAAATAAATAAATTAATCTATCTAAGTCATAGAACTCATTTTGTGTCTTTAAAAGAATGCTGACATATACTCAAATCTGCCATTAGTATCTTTGTTCCCATCATTGTTATGAATTTAGAAATCATTCTTCAGCAGACATGAATAGCTTTGAATAGAAAACAGAATGAACAGAAACTTCACAGCCATCAATGAACAATTTCTGTTTTTTCAAGTCATTAAATCAAAGACTGGGGCAAGAAGTCAGTCTTCAGCAGGGCGGTAGTGGCACATGCCTTTAATCCCAGCACTTGGGAGGCAGAGACAGGTAGATTTCTGAGTTCGAGGCCAGCCTGGTCTACAGAGTGAGTTCCAGAACAGCCAGGGCTACACAGAGAAACCCTGTCTCAAAAAAAAAAAAAAAATAAAGAATTCAGTCTTCCATCGTGTGTCTTCTTTGTCCAAGTATTAAGGTTGAGATCACTGAAGGTGGCTGGAGGGTTTAGTATTTTAGAGTCCACGATCTTAGAGTGGAGGAAGTTAGATCACATGTATTTGATAGAGGAAATTGTCTGTGGTGCTGTGACTTCCACACAATTTAATTTTCTCTAAAAGCATCACTGAGTGAAAAGATTACTATGTCAGCAAAGCTTGAATATGGAAATTCCATCTATAGGATAAAAGGATTAGTTTTAAGTGGAAAAAAAAACCATGAGTGAAACTTATCTATGTCTTAATGGTGTTTTCTTCTGTCCTTTTATTTGTCCTGCTGCTTCTTAAATGTATAGAAATTAAAGAGTGATTTTAATCACATTTTCTATCAGGGCTATCACAATTCCTCATGAGCCATAGGCCTCAAAAACTATATTGAAGGAACAAATAAAATTGTAAGATATGTTTGATATTTTGGTTAGAATATTTGTAGGATCTGAATGATTTGTCAAAATAAAATTTATATAGCGACATCAAATCCACTTCCATGTACACAATTGTTCTGTTGAGATGATTTGGTAGTGAAATACTTACAATGAAAGAACTAGGACTTTAGTTTAATCTCTGAAACCTGTGTTGTAAAGGTCAAGTTAGACATGGTACTTCTTGGTTTTAATCCCGACTTTTCGAGTGGTAGAGATGGGCAGATCCCTGGTCCTCACTGTGTAACCATCCCAGAAGGCTTGACAAGGGAACCTGGGGACTCACTGGCCAGCAAGCCTAACTTGCTTGGCAATCTCTTCTATAAAAAATAAAATTAAAGGTGCAAAACATCTGAGGAGTGATACCCAAGGCTGGCCCCTGGCCTCTACACCTGTGCACGCACGTGCTAACAGACACACACACACACACACAGACACACACACACACAGACACACACACACACACATATGAGCTTTCAGTCAGCACACAGGTAAACACACACACATGCACACAAAGGAAGGGAGGGAGAGAGAGAGAGAAAGAGAGAGAGAGAGAGAGAGAGAGAGAGAGAGAGAGAGAGAGAGAGAGAAAGAGAGAGAGAGAACAAATCCAAGTATGCTCATATTTGATATGTGTCAGGGTTCTAGAAGGTAATTAGGTTTAAAACATAACACTTCAATGTTTGATTAGTTGCTAGTATTTCAGTGAAAGCCCAGGGAATGAACAGGTTCTGTTTCACCATTTGAGAATTCAATGAGAACCTAGGAGTCTATGGTCCAGAAATATTCCTTCACTATACTAACAGGATGCTGCTAATACCGTGAGGTCAGCCTCCAAACCTCAATGCTGATAATAAAATTTCTGTTCTTATGTTATCCATGAACTCGGTTACAGCCCCTGAATCGGCTCAAACACACAGTTATAATTCTCATGTTTACATACTGCTCTGGCTCAAATGAAGACGTTGAGGAGAAGCTGTTTGTACTAAGGACTCACAGTGCCAGAGACAGGATGTGATGTCAGAGTATCTGTCTACAGAACATGTCCCTTTCTCTGCTACGTTATATTTCTTTGAAATACTTGTTTAAAAACGGCACAGACCACAAACGGAACATTTTGTGGGATGGTGTGATAAGAATGTCCTGGCAGGTAAACTGACTGGGGCAGCTTCCCTCTGAGGTCATGTGGTTGTACCCATTTGTAACTAGTTTGTCTTCCTGGGTGATGATGGGTTTGGAATGCAGCCCTCAATATTTGGTGTTCATGTGTGTAGTGGGTAAGTGAGGTTAGAGCTTTAAATTCTCAGTGTTTCTCCCTTTCCATCCTAACCTGGGCTGACCACGGCCCTCTTTATGGCCTTGGCCTCTAGGGTACTTGATCCTGCCCATTTACAAAGAGGGAAGCCTGTTCATTATCGTACCACATTCGAGTGTTTGTAGATTTTCTGGACTGTGCGTATGAGGCAGACTCTGCTTCTCTTTCTTTGCTGTAAACGGAAAACTTGTCCTTTCCTTTGCATTGGCTTTGTTAGAAAACTCGGGTGGCTTCAGCCTCCAGGGACTTTTTTTTATTATTTATTTATTTTTTTGAGGTATTTAGCTACAGTGTAAAATATCTCCTCCCAGATAGGTTCATCTAACCTAAAAATGTAAACTTTAGAGATCTTAATATAACATGCATACCTATAGAACAACAGAGAGGGAAAAGTGCAGGAGGGTTTTGTTGGGTTTAATGAAACAAGTAAGCGTGCTGAGTTTTTAGTGAAGTATCATATACAGTGGTTATAGCGGAGTTGGACAGCTGTCAACAGCAGCATCAGCATCCTGTATCAATGGTTGATACTGCTAACACTGCCTATATTTTTATACCACATTTTAAGTTGGGAATTAATTAAAATTTCTAACATTACAGGTTTTCTCAGTGTAGTGTTAGTGAAATAAGATAATGCCCATAAATTATGCTTAATATTTTGAGTATGATTGTGCATCACATTACATGATGAGTTTTTACATTATTTTAGGCTGTATATATTGTAGAGAATTATTTCATAAACATCCTTGATATCTAATTCCTCTAATGTACTCAATTTTAAGAGTATAATCTAATATATTAAAAGTTTATTTGGCTTCAAATGATAAAAGTGTTGTTGTGTTTAATATATTATCACTTAATTGTTTGCATATGGCTATAAACTAAAGTTATTTATTTATTTACCCACTCTTGGACTTCGGTAAGGCTTGTCCCTTCTTAGAATCTTTGGCTCTTTATGTTAAAATGTCTCAGAGACAAGGCTTATTGTAAGGAAGCAGCAGATTAGAATCTCCCTAGAGAAAGGGGAGTTTTAAATTTTCCCGTGCCTTTATTGAGTTCCTTTTCTTTTCTCCTTTCCAGTATAAACTTGAATGTGGTCACTTTCCACAATTATATTAGGTGTGTGACTACCAGAGGGCTCTGAGGTTTGGATTATAGGGCCCACCTTCCTAATATTGCCTCTAGGACTGAAAATATCAGCCTCTATGTGACTGGGACTCTTTGAAACAAACTCGGACAAAGCAGTTTTTACTGTCAGTTTCTCCTCCTATCTCAGTTTTAGAAGAATAACAAAAATTGTTAGTTTTCTGCTGGGAACAAAAAAGGGCTTTTTTGTTTTATCACCTCCTAAATGAAAGATAGGCACCAAAGAATAGCATGCTTTTACTGATATTCATGATTTCATAGTCTAGAAAGATATTTCAAGAATAAAATTCTTAATTTCTGTATATAACCACCAACCAAAGAGTACACATGGAGGGATCCAGGGCTCTGGCTGCATATGTGGCCGAAGATGGCCTTGTTGGACACCAGGGAGGAGGAGCAGCCCTTGGGGCTAAGGGGGTTCGATGACCCAGTGTAGGGGAGTGCCAGGGTGGGAAGACAGGAGTGAGTGGATGGGTGGGGAGCACCCTCATGGAGGCAGGGGAGGAGGGACAGGATGGGGGCTTTCCAGAGGGGAGACCTGGAGAGGGGATAACATTTGAAATGTAAGTAAAGAAAATATTCAATTAAAAATTTTTTTAAAAATTAAAAAACTAAAATCTGGTTTGCTATTTGAAAAGAAGATAACAGGTTGAATGAAATCCTATCATGTATTTTCAATTATTTTATTGGTTCATTTCAGTTTAGGAGTAATTTTTGAAGTATGGATATCAAAGCATAATTTACATTGAACCTCATAGGCTAGTTGGATCATTACTCAAAAAGTAATGATAAGTAATGTAATTTTTAAAAGTTTTGGAAGTATAACAGCTAATGTTAAACATAGTAATGCCATTTTAGAAGGAAAACCATATTTTTTGTAAAAAATATTATATGTATGATTTTTAAAAAACATTTTAAAATGTAATGTTGAATGATGACTCATATTGTTTGGACAATTGGAGCTACAAATGAGTATCTCTCATGGTTTATTTTGGAGTCATGTTGGTTCGTATACAATAGCAGGCCCGTACACAGAATTGGAACATGACTTCAACTTTGTAAGGAAAAGAATGTAAAATTAAAATACGTTAAAACCCAGCTGACTTCAGTTTATAGCTAAAATCTAGAAACATGATGTGACTGGGAAAACGTATTACTTAAGATTTCCATAAAGATTTAAAGTGCTAAGTGATTAATTGCTAATGGTGCAATGCACAGGTGTGGATGTGTTGTTCTTTTAAGAAATATGTCACACCCTTGTCTTCATTTTCACCACCATTGCATCTATATAAGAACATGCCCACCATGGATCTTCCTCTGCTTAGAGTCAGTAGTGCCACGTTCTCTGTTTAACTCAAAGCAACAGTCATGAAACAATCTTCAGGAGCCATGTAATCTGAATTCGTATCTATAGAGCTCTAGAGAATAAAATAATGCTTAGAATTGTCATGTGTTCTGATTAAATATTTAACTTTAACGTTAAGCTAATAACAGAGCAATAATGGGTAGCAGAATACCATAACTACCTTCTCTCATAACACAGTGTTTCAGGGCTCCAACGAGCATTTGCAGTAACTGCAAGGTCGTTTTATGGTTAGAGTCCCAGACTGCCTGTTATGGTGCCATGTCCTATTTGTCAAAATAAGTAATGAGACCAGCAGAGATTTAAGAGCAAGAGAAACAGGACTCTTAATGGGAAGACCTGTAAAATATTATTGCCCTGTTTTCAATGAGTTATGTCATAGTTTTTGCTTTAGCCAATGGTACATTAAAAAAAAAAAAAAAAAAAAAAAAAAAGAAAAGAAAAAAGCGCGCAGGTAAGGGTAGCCTTGTGGAAAATAAAAGATCACAGAAGTCAGCTCCTGCAATCCCAGCTGTCCTAACTAAATTTGGACAACGTTGCTCTACTAGCCACAGACCCAGAAGAGATCCAAAAGAGATGTATGTGTGCATCCTGTCTAATAGAACTGTCCACAGGTCAGAAGAACCATCTATTCAAGCCACACAATCTTGAGAAATTATGACCAATCATTATTTTAATCCATATGATCCTAATGTATTTTGTAAGAATCTGTCAGCATTTTTTAACTTTTGGTATTATTTCTATAACTTTGAAAATACATTTTCAAGGGGCTGGAGAGATGGCTCAGAAGTTAAGAATGCTTTTTGCTCTTACAAAGTATCGGCTGCCTTGTAGTTTCCAGTAGCAGAACTCTAGCACAGGGGATCTCATGGCTTCTGATGGCTGCTACCAGCACTTTCACTCACATGTATATACCTACACAGAGACATGACACAAAGAAAGACAGGCACTATTAAAAACAAAATAAATCCTTTCAAATTTAATTTCATATGTAAAATTAATGCTAGGTTTTTTTTAAAAAAATTGGGAATGATGCCATTTCCAAATTTGATCTATTTATAAGATAAAATTCCTTATAATTTCCTTAACTTTGAAAGTGGGAGAATATCAGCCTTTGTCCATGTCTCCTTATTACCACACTTTTGATAATACTTCCAAGATCATGCATATGATCTTTCCTTTTCCATGTGCTGTATCTAAGTTTAGGGAATTGAATTTGACTACCGAATATACGAAGTGAAGAAATGGCAGAGAGACGGAGACACAGGAATAGCTGGAGCCGGGTTGAGGTGAGCTGGGCTTTCAGATGAAGACGTTTCAGCACCCAGACGCTCAGCTTGTTAGAACTTAGTAGGAAGTTGGGTTAGGACATACAACTGAACAACAATGTGGGTTATTATTTACGGATAGTTGGAGATGTTGGGTTTATTTTATACAGTAGGTCAAAGAAACAGTTTCAGCTAATGTCAGTAGAGGGAAGCAGTTTTCAGGTCTATATGTTTGGGGGCTGAAAAGCGTGCTGGGTATTTTCTGCACTCACTACCAATATTAGTAGATGGACCAGAAGGGAGGTTTCCCTCTGAGCCTCACTCAGGGGAGTTGGGGTGGGGTTTGTCACTTTTCCATGGGTCTAAGATTAATGTATTCCATGTCTATGCTGACAGCAATAACACATCACTGAGAGCCTCACTCACAAGGGACTTTCCCAGTCTCTACTACCATGACCTCTTTTTCTTCTCTCTTCCCACACAGTGTAATTAATATATACCTACACTCGACTTCTCAGCCTGGATACATTCTTTGAAGGAGAAATCTCTCTGACTCCCGAAACAATGAGATTCCTTTTTATAGTAAGGCAAGTCAATTATAACACAAGCCTTCTATAATGATTTTTACTTCCTCCTAAGGTCTGGTGAAAAGGGATAGATAAATTAATTTTAACAGGGTAAAATTATTCAGCAAAGAAAGAGCAGTGAGAAAATATTTCATAAATATAGCTAGATTAACAACACTTTTAATATCCACAACATTTTTAATATTCTTATCTGCATTTGCCAAGGGATATAAGCACCTTATAAGACAAAAACGATAGGGGATATCCATCTGGGTTGAGCTTACCTTGAAATATGGCTTATATCTATTGTATTGGGTTTAATTTTACATGTAAACTTGGCTTTACCATAGGATGCAACTTTTGGTCAATGAACAATATACTGATTACATTAAAGATAGTTTTTAGGTGTGATTGATACTTAGATAAACATTTAATAAAGAGTAGTATTATTTATAATGTTATCCAATCAGTTGAAGGCATTTGAGAAGAGATAGGTTTCCTAGGAAGAACAATTTTGTATGTAGAGTGTCTTTACTAAGGCTACATCAACTCTTGTCTGCTCCTGCAGCCCAGAGGAGTCCCCAACAGATTTAAAACCTGCCCTTTATATAGCCACTTCCCGAAACCGAATGATTTTCCTTCTCCCCCTGGCCTCCACTTCCTCTTCTCTTCTCCAACTCCTCCCATTTTTCATATAACCTTTTCATTCTGTTTCTGCGATGGACCTGGCCAACTCAAATCTAGATAGAATTAAGCTACCAAATAGAAAGATCTCTAGCTACTAGCGTAATTCTAAAATAAACCTAAGAAAGTGCATCTAGTTATTGTTCTCACTGAGCAAGAGAAACTCGATCCATGAGAAGGTAAGGGTATAGTCCTGTTGTATGCAACTGTACTGCGAACTCTGGAATAGCACTCTTCACAGCCTTCGTCATACCTTCATATATTCAGGTATTTACTAGGAACCCAATATAACTGGCACTGGGATTTAATAGCAGTGAGGTGTGTGTGTGTGTGTGTGTGTGTGTGTGTGTGTGTGTGTGTGTGTGTATGTGTGTGTGTATGTGTTGTTTATTCATGATCTATTTATTTTCTGTTATGGTTGGGGACTGCTGAGATGCTGAAGCCATTCTCAGTTCTGTCTCGTCTTCAGACTGTTATTTCTTTTTATTTATCAGTGGATTTAGAAATATTTTGATTTTCTTCATTAAGGGAAGAGAAAATCATTGCAGTCAGGTACGTTATTGGGTCTCGTCTTACCAGTTGTGTTTCTGACTGCTGTGACAAAATTCTTCAGAAGGGACAACTAAATGAGTAGGGTGTATATTTTGGCTCGCAGTTTGAAGATGTGGTTCATTAGGGGTTGGGCCATGACAGTGGGAGCAGGGCTGAGCTGGGGCGGCAGGACTGTGAGGCAGCTGGTCCCTTGTGCTTGTAGACAAACAGCAGAGAGAGACGAACCCTGGGACTAAGTTCACTTGCTTTCCCTTCTGTGTTCTGTCCAGGACTCTGGCCTACCCTCCTGGTGAGTCTTCCTCACCTCAGTTAAACATTTCTGGAAATTACCTCCTGTATGTGCCCAGGTGCCTTCAGGTGACTTCAAATGCCATCCAAGTTAACCATGAAGATTAATCATCATAACTGCCCTAGCACAGCATTTTTGTTCTCCACTCTCTCACGGCTGCCCAGTCTGCTACATTACATATGTCTTTGAGCAAGAAAAAACAAAAATGAGAGAGTTGCACAACAATATTATCCTTGAAGAAAGTAGATTTAGAAGAGCTGGATTATTTGTGTTATAAAAGGGACAACCTTTAATATCTAAAATAAAGTTATTTCTAAACACTGTCAATATTTAAATATTTCCATGGGAAGGACTGTTACTCTGATTTTAGCAGTGCTAGCATTTTATGACCTTGTGATCCTGTGTTAGACAGCATTTTTTTTTTTTAGTGAGTCTGAGAGTGTCTCACTTACATAGTAAAAGAATTTCCTGACATTAATAATGCATTTTCTGTGATTGGTTTGGTTTGTAATTCTGTCAGAATATTCTAGGTACAAATATGAATTAGTTACAGTATAAAATGATTCTAAAAAGCTAAAGATCTTTAAAAAATAAAAAGATATAAGACTGTAGAAAGAATATTCTCTTTATGACAAATAGATAACAGAAAATATTAAATATAAAAATATCTTTACATAAACATGCATGGACAATTAAATCCTATTTTATGGGAAATTCATATGGATGTTATATTTTTCTATTGAGACTTCGTATGGTAGGGTAAATAGTTCCAAAGAAAAGTTTAAAAGAGCTCATATTTAAACACTGCTTGAAAGAGCTGTGAACTTGGTATTATCTTGTTTTATCATGCAAAGAGGAGAATGGCTTAAAAGGTGGGTGTGCTTTTATGCTGATCTGAAGAAAGAGGCAGAGTTTCCATGAATTCATGAGTCTGATGACACTCTTCTAGAAGTGAAGGCACAGTAAGTAAGAGGGAGGGTAATTATATCCATTTGACTCTGCCATGAAGTAGTAGCTCAGATCAATGATTTCTCCCTAGCACCATAATCAGCTAAATAAAACGGCACAATTCAAACCAAGTACCCTTAGGCCTAAATCATAAAGAACTTTCTATGTGTTTGTAAATTAGACTAGTTGAGGCATAATACTGCATGTCAGAATGACAATTCAGAATTAAAAGTTTGGACTGTTTGGAGTGTCTTCATTGTAACTAATTGGTACTTATTAGACCTTTCCTCTAATATCCTTTTAAATATTGCTCTTTACAGCAAAGGAAATTATCAGCAGCCAAAGATGGCTTACAGAACAGCAGATAACTGTGGTATTATACATTTAAATCCAGAATATGTAACATCATGACAAATTAAATTTCCAAACAATCTAATCATCCAATTGACCAATGAACTGAACAGTTCTCAAAAGACCTGGCCAATAAATACATAAAATAGCATTCAGCATCCTTACCCATGGATGAAGGCAAGTCAGAACTACATAGAGATTCCTCCATAACCCAGTCACAAGGACTATATCAAGAAAATGATTCACTCATAGTGGTGGGAGCAGGCAATGGGGTACCAAAGACTGAACAGGAACTGAAAAGGAAATGAGTGTGGAGAGGGGAGTCTTTAAAAACTAGAAAGAAAACAAGTATCAGTGATGACTAATCTTCAATGTGACTACCTTTGGAATAAATTAAAACCCAAGCTAAGCATACTTTCTTGATATTTCTTGATGGGTTCACACAGGTAGAAGACTGGCCCAAAATATGGATCATTTGAGATCAGAAGGCACACCCGAAATCTGGGCAGGGGTTCAGCTGGGGACCTACATAAAATGCCATGGAAGAAGGAAGAAGCTTCCATTTTTCATTGCTTTCCCTCACTCTCACTTCCAAGCGCATTTGTTTTGATGCTGAAACATTCTTCCAATGGTAGTAGAAGTACTTCCTTAGAAACCCAAAGTGTAATGAAAACAATTTGAGACATCCAGCCTTGTGGGCTGAATAGACATTGGATTCTTAGTGTTTCTGTTTAGAGATAGTCATTGTTAGACTAGCCAGAACACAGCCTCTAAGCCACTCTATTAAAACATATATATATATATATATATATATATATATATATATATATATATACTCTATTATTTCTGTTCTGCTAAAGAACCCTAATTAATCCATATATCATCCAAACATATCATTCCTTGGGTGTACCTATGGTATTAGATACACTTAACCTAAGTCAACATTTCACTGAGATACATGCACATTCCTTTTTATTGATGTAGATTCTAAGATATGGAAAGAGATTAGATGTCCACCAACAGACTAATAAAGAAAAGATGGTGTCTGATATATGTATGTGTTTGTGTATATGTGTGTGCTCATACAAACAATGAAGTGCTGTACAATCACAAACAAGAATGAAAATATGCCACTCATAGGAAGATAATGTATTGGATATTACAAGGTAAAATTAAATAAACCTGACACAGATAGGTATGCCATGTTATCCCTCAAATATGAAATTTAATATACATACATGTATATATTTATATATCTGTATATATGACATAAAAGTAGAATTTGAAATACTTAGTAAAACTAATGGGTAATGAAGTGATGGCAAGTAGAAAATAATGGGGATTATTATAATTGAGGAACAATGGTGAATATATATGAAAATGTTATGAGGAAACCCATTATTTGGTATCCTAAATATATTAAAATATGTTTGCAAATGTTTAAATTTGTACATGTCTTAACTGGATGAAGTTCAATTGCTTGCAATTGATATTTTCAGGGGAAATTATTTCTTGCTGTCCCCAAGGTTGGAAAAGAAGAGTGTAGCAGAAATAAGCAATTTGGAAGTGTTGCTGATTAGCTGATAAATTGATACAACTACTCCTTCTTCCGAGCTTGAATCTTGATGGCTGTCAATATATGAACAGGGAAAACCAGGGAAACAATAATAAATTAACAAATAATTGCCACACAATATAAGCTCAGTGTTAAAAGTCAAATTTGAAATAAAGTACTTTAAAACCAGCATGAAAAAGTTTTAGGATAGTTGAGAGAAGAGATTAAAGGGGAAAGGAGAGGAAATTATCCCAGCAGGACTTATCATCTAAATATAATATTTTTGTCTAAAATATATTTCAAGAAAAATCAATTGAAGTCAAAATGAAGACTCTATAGCATAATAAATGATGAAGAGAGATAGCTCCCAGGCAAAGTGATGATCTCATAGGATGGGAAAAGAAATAAGGAAACAAACTGAATCAAAGAAAAGAATCTGCAGAGACATGCAGTTCCATAGAATTTTCCTATGTCTTCCTTGTGAGTTGAGTTCACAGGTGTTTGTGGAAAACAGTTAAGAGAAAGAGGATCCTGCAAGACTCCTGGCATACAGTGGGTTCCTAGCCCTGCTTTAAGCACTGATGAGTCTCACAAGGTCTCAGGAAAGCAGTGAAGTACTGTTGAAGAAATTGAAGAGTATACTTGGCAATCGTCCCTTGGGATATTCATATCCCCCCTCTGTCTTCTCTTTTCTCTCTCCTCCTCCCTCCCTCCCTCTCTGTCCTCTCTCTTTCACTCTGTTCTTGAAGATTGAACCCAGCATGTTAGGCTTTTACTTTATTTATTCAGAATGTTTTGACTTAAATGACATTTTCCTTCAATGAAAAGAGTAAATTCCATTACTTATGAAGCCTAAGCTGAGGCAGAAGCGGGGCAAGTTTGTGCCAGTCTGAGCTAAATAGGGAACACTGTCTGAAGAGTAAATAAACAAATAAGCATAAAGCCATCCTGCAATATTTTGTGTTTCTTAAGTGAAAGCATGCCAGTGTGTGGAAGCCATTACGTTGCTTGAATGCTGATGCAGTAATGAAGCCATAATGAAGCTAATCCGCAGCAAGAGGCTGCGGTTTAAGTATCAACCAATGCAGTGAATCTCTTTTCAGCTACAGTTTTATGTCCTTGCTTTGGTTTACTGATATTTCTAGAGTCTTGTGTTTTCAGATAGACTGTCCAATCCCCTGAAAACGGGGATGTATCACAATACCTTCCTGGCCTGTGTATTTTTTGGTCTAGTGCCAAGTAAAGTGTACTTTTCAATGGATGTGTGTTGGATTAGTGACCTAGTGCCTGCCTGATATAAGGAATCCTCTGGCATTTTAAAGTTACCAAGGCTTTCAAGTCAATCTACATGTACTTAAAGCATCTAGTTTGATTAAAAAAGATGAGGCTTTTTCCAATTGTGCTCATCCCTAAGTAATTTTGAAGGAAAAAAAAAAACAGAATTGCAATACCTTTAGAACCAATATCTTTTTATAATGTTGTGATAACTATGCTTTCCTACATGATTCTAGAAATCATAAATAAATCCTACTTTAAATACATCCATTTTCTTTACTGGAAGTGTGAATATACCATCATTAATTAAAGCAAGACAAAGAAACAAGATACTGGCATGGTTTGATTGTTTTACTACAATGCTTATAGTTCTTAAAAGATCCACAACAAATCAAAACAGTAAGGCAAACATGGAAACTGGAGTTCCTTTATTATGCTGGTCATATGTTTCTTTTCTGCTCCTGAAAAATGAGCTGTGCCCACTGCAGTTCTTCTGGCTTGGGTACAGGGCATTTCTGATAACTCAGTTTCTGAAGTAGTGTTGTAGGTTATTTCTTCTGTAAGAAGAAATGTTAGCAAGACTCTTTCCTGAGGTGTCATTACTTTCTTATTTCATGATTTTATTTTTCCCCGCAGCCTGAATGTTTCAACAGAGCATTCAGAATTTATCAATAGAGTCATAGGAACTTTGAGAAATTCCAGGAAACTGGAGAGAGTCATAGAAAAAAAAACACGTAACCAGGTTCCATTTGTTTTTCTATTTTGCACAGGCAGGTTTTAAAGTGTGGTGATGAACAATCTTGGTCTGAGGAATACTGTTGATAAAAATCTGTTAATAAAATTGTTCTAATAAATGATTTATTTCTTTATGGCACAGTAGGTCAAATGAGATGCCAAAGTATCTTCCTTTGATCAATGTTTTAAAAATTAGATTTTATTTTATGCATATGCATGTTTGCATTTATATATGTATGTCAATCACATGCATGCCTGGTGCCTTTGGAGGCCAGAGGAGGATGTCAGATGCCTTGGACTATAGTTCTGATGGTTGTGAGCTTCGGTGTGGGTGTTGCAAACTGACTCTGGAGATTCTGGAAAAGGTGAGCCATTTCTCCAGCTCCACCAAATGATGCTTTAAATTTTCATGTCTTCATTGATATCAACCAAAAACATTCAGTTGTGTGTAAATAGGCCTAATCTTTAGAATGCAGATCACAATTTGTATGTAACATATTTTGAGTTTCTCCCAGGGTTTTCCAATTTAACTAATATCACATTGAACTCTTGATTTGATGTTACTTTCAAGAGAATTAGAGGATTCAAAAGCACCAATACAACAATTTCCCCTACCTGTTGGCCACCATAGACTTTTATCAACATTAGTGAATGCTTTTATTTGAAATAGTTGGCCCTAGTAAGCAGCAAATCAACCTCTTTTCATTATAGAGTTATAATCGATTTTGGGGTCACAGTCTCCTGTGTTTCATCACGATTCCGGCCTAGCCTGGTAAATATGACCCATGTGACGTCTGTGAGCCTCTCTCTGTAAGCTTTTGGGATTGGGAACTTATGAAAGATAGATGTACGAATTTGAAACAAACAAACAACAAAATAAAAACCAAACACTCAGAGTTAAAATTTGACTTCAATTTCATGAATAGGATAGTTATAATCAGAGTAATGGGGTAACCTAAAAGGTCAAACTGAGGCATTTGTCCTAGGTCTCCCTAAACCTAAAACTCTCCTTTGGTACAGGCAATTTGTCCATGTTCTTCTCATGAAACGTTCCCATTCATTAATTGTAATTGTTGATGTGCAAGATTGTAAGTATTATCATCATTAGAAAACTGTAACACTTCATTAATTATCAGAGTCAGATACAAATCTAAGATTTGCAAATTAAAACAATAATACTAATAATGGTATTAAACATCAAAAGAATATCATCATAATAAAACACTTCAGTGGGGTTATGAGTTTGAGTTGTCTAATGACAAACTCGCAGATGTTTTGATATTATGTACATGTATGCAAATGATGGCTTTTCTCCATTGCATTATAAATTGCTCATTCATTCTAAAGATTAGAAAGGAATTTTATTCCCTATTAGTTCTCTTTAAAATATTTATCTTGTGATTAATTTCTAAATGGTATTGCTTTTCTTGCATAAAATTAAATGCTTTGTAATTAATATGAAATATAGCATTCTAGACTATGCATAGTATATTAGTCTTGATGAAGGTTACTGGCATTACAAAGTATATAGTTTTAGTGGCTGAACACAATCTGTCTTTATTGTCCATGTAACCAGTACAATGAAGATAATGTTCACTGGTGGATAGTTTTCCTTTCTGGGACAATAGGATTTTTATTCATTCCATAAAATTCTGTAACTTTCTGGGTTTTGAAGTCCAGGAAATCTACATAGAGAAAAAGGAAAGCTTATAGAAATGCAGGTTTTCTTCTTGTAGATCAAATGGTCTTCGTGGTTATTTTCATTGCTAAAATTTCATCAGCTGTCCACATTTAGACACAAAGCCTACTGAGAAGTACAGCTGGTTAAGCCTCTGCTTTCTGGGAACACCCACATCATATTTAAGGAGGGGCATGACTTTTGCTGGTCAACACAGCTCCCTTTACAAGCAATTATGCCTGTAATCATTAATGCATCCTTCCACTGAATCTTCACTGTATACTCACCAATGTGACTCTGGTGACCTTAGAGGTCAATAGATTTTGTTGTTGTTTTTCATCCCATCCCTTTTCAATAGAGAGACAAGCAAACGAAGTTTAACATGAGTCCCATGTTCAAAAGGAAAGCATTTTTAAAAGAAGAAAACCAGTTATTTTTCCTATAGGGAAATTAGTTGATCATTATAAGTAAAATGGTTAAAAGTAAATACAACAAACTTAGTGTGCTATCGTATCTCAGTAATCTCCACGCAAAGCTAGTCTGGACTATATGGTAAGATCCTGTGTTAAACTCACACAAGAAAACAAAGATAGATACATGAAAATTAAAACATTACAACAAAGTTTGAAAAATGTACCACATATATTGTTATCACTTGAGTGCTTTTGTTCCTATGAATGTAAATTGAAACGTTAACTTCCAAGGGGATGCAGAACCTTTGAGAACTGTTTAGCATGTGAAAATGAATATTATGAAGGACATTAGTGCCTGAAACAAGTACCTTGTCCCTTCTACCCTATTTGACAAGCTAGGAGATGCTAACTTTGAACCAGAAAATATTATCAACTCTGTCTTCAGCATGGACATTTTAACCTTAGAAGCATGAGAGCTAACTTTCTGTTGTTTCTAGACTAGCCATTTTCTTCTGTAGTATCTATGAGGAATAGGTAATTTATCTGTCATGTGACTAGATGATGGAGACAAAAAATGCAAGCCCAAGAAAAAGAATTCAAATTCAAAATTCAAATTTTGAGCAGCAAAAAGAAGCAGGGAGATAAAAATATCATAAAAATACAACTATACAAACTAAATGGGAAAAGAGAATGAGAGAGGTCCATAGAAGACAAGTTGAAAAAGGCAAGTTTGGAGGTGTATAACTAGAGGTTAGGCTTGGTTAAGGCCTTTGTTAATGAGCTTTTAGAGCATGGTGAACTCATTCTAAAGAGTAGAGCTGGTTAGCCTTACAGAGAGCTGTTCCACCCCTTTAATCCTAAAGCCTTTGAAGTCTTCTCTGAAAGGAACAAGAAAGCCAACAGGATATAAATTAATTCATAACCCTTGGGATCAGGAGCCAGAACTGCATGGAGACAGTTACAATTGGGTGGTAGTGTCCTCTTTCTCTGAGGCACACAATCGGTGTCAATTCACAGCACTTTCAATGAATATTTTAGAGTAACTGGAAAGGGAAAAAGCCTCAAGGCTTGAAGATAGTTTTCCATCTTACTCAATGAATCTTTGAAATTCTTCTTGTTTACCTCTACCAGCTACAATGAGATACCCATGACTTGAAATCCCCACACTTAAACAGCACCTTTCCAGTTGGACTACTTTATTATCCGATAAAAGTTAAACACTGTACAATTTCATTGATATTATATTTCTGGTTTAAAAGGTAAAATGTCTGGGTGACTAAGTTGGAAATATAATTAGGACATTTAAAAGAAGTATAGTCACTTTAAAAATTCTTTCGACTTCATACATAAGTATTGCATTTACATTGGTCATTGATCATTCCTCCCCCTCCCTGCTTATATCTCTTACCAAGTCCCCCCAGTGACCATATTTGAAAAAGAAAATGGAATTTCATAAATTTACCTCAGTCTTCACCCTTCTACCATCACCCCCTCCTCTCCTCTCAGAGAAGGAAGAACCCATATTGGGTACCACCCAACCCTAGGACATCTAGTCCTAGCAGCATTAGCATATCCTCCTTGCTGAGGTCCAACCAGGCAGTCCAGTTGGGAAAGAACATCAAAGAGCAGATAGCAGAGTCCAAGGTCTTACCAAAAGCAATCTATAGAATCAGTGCAATTCCCATCAAACTTCCAACACAAGTTTTTGCAGACCATGAAAGAGTAATTCATACCTTCATATAGAAAAGCAGAACACCTAGGATAGCTAAAACAATCCTGTACAATAAAAGAACCTCTGGAGACATCACCATCCCTGATTTCAAGCTGTACTACAGAGCAATAATAAGAAGCTTCTTTTACAGTGGCTCTTTTCATTTCTTTTTTACTTGAAAAACAAAATCTCTTTAGTAATTCCTACTGCTTCCAATTGTTACAATAGCCTTTCTCAAAACAAGTTAAGATTATATTAACTAAATTTAATTTATTTCTGTTATTATGTCGGATTTATAGAAATTTTAACCCTTTCCCTTTAGCATGTAGATATTTGAATTCTGGGGAGAAAAAATTTACAAAATGTCATAAATATTCTTCCATTTATGATTATGATTCCATTTTCATACCATTTGAGCATATAGTATTTACTGTCATATCAATTATGTTGTAATATTTTTAAAATAGAAGTGGTAAATGTGTTTCGAGCTCTACAGGACTCCTACGATTTAGAAGTGGGATCATGTCTGATGAGACATCTTATCAAGAAAGCTAGGAGGTACAATTTAATATGATATGGTAGATATTATCTAATAGTACCTTGAATGTTCACAAGGTACTACAATAGAGAAATATGCATCGCTATAGCAGGATATTGACCTCTGGTATTGAAGTTCTTTAATTTCAACAGATTTACTAACTTTGCTGTTTTAGAAACTGCCTTAAGGTTTTATGGCTGTGATAAGATGCCATGACCATGACAATTTTATGAAGGAAAAAAAACATTTAGTTATAGGTGGCTTAGAGTTAGAAGTTCTGTTCATTTTTGTCATGGTGGGAAGCATGGTGGCACACAGGCAGACACGTTCCTGGAAAGGCAGCAGACGGTTCTCGGTCTGCGTCTGCTGGCCTCAGCAAGGGCAAGTGAGCCACTGGGCCTGGCTTGAGCTTCGGAGACCTCAAAACTGACCCACAGTGACACATGTTCTCCAACAAGGCTGTACCTGCTAATAATTCTGCTGTGAGTCCTCATGAGCCTTTCGGGGCCAGTTTCATTCAAACCAACACTGAGACTGTAAATGCAGACAACATGGGACCAGTTCTAAGAAGCCCTCTTTCACCATGTTCAATGGCACCACAGATATTGTAGAGCAGAGCATGTTTCAAGGCAGAAAGCCAAATTGCTAGGAGGAGTTAGGATCACCTTTTTATCCCCCTCAAGACAGGGTTTGTTGGCATAGGGTTTATCTTCGAACTAGCTCTATTGACCAGGCTGGCCTTGAACTCACAGCCTTCCTCTGCTTCCTGAATACTGGGTTTAAAGGCATGCAACACCATTGCCTGGCTAGGCGTCACTTCTTGTATGGCAACCTAGAAACTCCTAGCAACTTACCTGTATTCCAAGAGAACTAGTTTTCTACCTTCTCAGTGAGCAATCTAAGCATTTCTCCGTACAACTATATTTCTCTTACATGTTGTACCACCCCTTACATTCTCACACTGAGGACCAAACATCCAGCAGAGGAAATCCTAGAGGACAAGTCATCAAAACCTTAGCATATCTCCAAAGATAGATCTGATACTCCTTAAGAATGTCTAAGGGTAGATTTGCTGTACCAAAGGTGAAAGACTTTCCAATTTCAGAATGGATCTTGAGTTAGAACCAAGTGTTGACTGTACTCAGGACTTTAATACCTTTATAAATTGTATCTCTCGGAGCCATAATGTTAGAGGAATGGGTATATGGTAAATTAGTTGATTATTAGACAGGAAAACTGTAATGCTCTGAAAATATGTTACTTCCATCCTTAATTTAAATGATATAATTCTAATATTATGATTTACAATTACCTTAGGAATGTGTGTATTTAGTGAAGTATTGTTCTGAGTAGTTAGTAGACACTAATGGGGCCAGTGGAGGCAAACAAGACAAACTCAAGGTGCCTAGGATGGTCTGTTCTTTCTACTGTAATTGAATTCTCAGATCAAAGGAAGTGTTACTGGGAAGGAATTAGATGTGTCTTCTGAATCAACATTGATAAATAAGCGCTTACCAAATAGTATGTCCTTACAATCATTTAACACATTTTCACAAGACTCATCTGAACTTTGGATGATGAAATACTTCAAGGTAATTGTTACAGTCTCTTTATATTTGAAGTACTCTTGCTCCTGTTTTTTTCTTCTTAATGTAAGAGTCCTTCCTGTCTGAAGATGAAAAGCAAGAAAATATAACACTACTCTGAAGGTATAAATCAAAAGGAAATAAATTTAATAACCTAGAATACTTTAATTAATTTTTATTTTAGAGCTTTTGCTGTCAGTCATGTAACTTATTTCCTAAGTTAATTATCAGGAAAATCTATCAGCTTCAAATGTCAACCACAGTATACAGTGACCAAATTTCAAAACTATGTTTTTCCTCTGAGAAAACTAGGCACTTTCATAAATTTACCCCATTTTATAAACTTTGAATGCCGATCAAATAAATATAATAAGTAACAGAGGCTACATAAGTAGTTAAATGAGTAAAGTAAATATGGTCAAATAATAGCTAGTCCCAGTTAGATGAAGGTAATTTAGATGCTCCTAAAGAAATAGTAAAAAATAAAAATAAGGTCATTTGCATGTGAATTTTAAAATATGTCAATTTATAATTTTTTTACCTGCTGTCTATTCCACAAAGACAATCTGAAATGGTAATAAAACATATTATGGTACAGTTTATTATATACTGTTCTTGAAGAGAAAAAATAGAAAATTAAATAATAATATAACACAAAATTGAATTTCACTACTTTTCTGATTTTGCAAATTTTTATCATTATTACCTCTCATATTTTTATAAAATAGATTTGGAATTATTCTGTGAATTAAATTAACCTAGTAGTTTAGGATGAAATTATGTGTGATTTTACTCTTTATGTTTTATATTTTGCAGGCATTCTAGACTATTTTATTGCCTTTTGTTAAGAAAATGCTCCTATTAATTAATGCCACTGGACTTAAAATTAATTCTATGCTGTGGCAATTGGAGCTGTGTCAACATTACAACTTTAATTTGTTTTGAGAGGTAGGATCAACAGAGAGTTTGGAGCAAGTAAGTGGCAAGACCTGTCTTTGGTTTATAGATTCATGGAATAGATTTTTCCAAAACCCTTCAAGTCAATGCCCCTCTGTGCACACGACTCAACAAGGCTGTAGCAAATACAGTGGGCTACACAGATTAAAAACACAAATGAAACACAAGTGTGTGTCAGAGTGACCTCATGGGACTGCCTGCACTTGGGATCATCAGTAAGTGGGAAGGCCCCTGTGCTGGCCAGCTCAATGTGCCTCCTGCCTTTTGAAGGTAGAATCAACTATTATCTCTCTGACATGATAACAAGAAAGTTTAAAGCTACTTTTTAATAGGGATTCTGAAACCTGAGATATATGGCAGCAGATGTGAAATAATTCTCCTTTTGAACTTTTCCTTAGGACTGTTTTCTTCTCCACGGTACTCTTCAATATTATTTGGAGTAGTCTATAATTATCTGGATATCTCCACATCATGTCTCCCTTCTCCTTTTCTTGCTCACTCTGGAGTTAATAGGTGTTCTCTATCTGCCTGTCTGTCTTATTTCGATCTGTCTTGTCTTACAGAAAGCCTTCACAGACATTCACATGTCAGTCTTCAGGCCATTGTATCCTCTCTTGCAGTTCACAATGTCAAACTCAAAAAAGAAAAACAGATACCAATTCCCAGATTTTATAATAAACTTGTTAGTCTAGAAGCGAAAGGTTTTTTTTAAATCCATACATTTTGGAACCTTGACACTTATGAAAATATGGACAATGGTTATTTTTTGAGATTTAGTATCAC
Source organism: Mastomys coucha (assembly GCF_008632895.1). Taxonomy (NCBI): domain Eukaryota; kingdom Metazoa; phylum Chordata; class Mammalia; order Rodentia; family Muridae; genus Mastomys; species Mastomys coucha. The sequence goes on along the minus strand of NW_022196896.1, from coordinate 54,539,856 downwards.
ATTTTTATAATAGGGTCATGGAAATCTGAATAGAGATGCCTGGCCTACTTTTAATTAGGCCTTTTCTTTTAATATCACCTTTATTAAGGGAACTTGATTTCCATTGGGAGAAAGTTATGAGCTATATGAAATAAATTACAATTATGAGAGATTCTAATTTTAATACAAAGCACAATTGTTCAAAGAAATTCTGAGCATGGTTTCCTGACATACTATCTGTAGTGTTTTATTTTTAAATTTTTAATAAAACGAGAGCCATAGACAAGATAACAATCCAATTTAATTTTAAAATTCTTGCTGTTTAACTTACCATATACATCTGATCCTTAAAAAAGAAGACAGCACTTTGGCATACTTAAAAATATAAGACGTGTGAAACCAGGGTGATATTTTCTCTTAGCATTCCAAAACCACAGGAAGTTAGAGTGACATCATAAAAGTTCTTACAGGATGGAAATATTTGAACACAAGGATGCTGTACTTCTCCTTCTTCCCCAGCCAATCCCAAACATCAGCAGTGCTCACCTTCAGGAAAAGACTCAGTAGTAAGTGAACAAATACAGACCACACTTCAGTGTTTAATGTCTCTAGCAGAGAAGTGTGTTATGGTAAAACCCGTCAGTTATGCACAGCACACACTGATGCCCAGTTTCCTATAAACGACTTCATTGCTTTGCTGAAAAAATAAGTTAAGGAAAATCTAATAACAATAATTTAAATACAATAGAAAAATAATGCAATCAGGCAGATATTCAAGGAATAAAATCATATATCAAAGTCTATAAATTGCTTTCCCTATTAAAATAAAAGTAGTCATTGCATCTCTGAAACAAAGTATTTTGTGCTTTTCTTAAGGAATCAGAGAAGAAGGAAGATCTGTTGGCAAGTCAAAATATGGGAGCCCAAATTAAAGTTTTATATATACATATAAAACTTTAATATATATATTTTATATATATATGTATATATATATAAAATCCTTAGTATGTATAGAAAGCACAAACTTTTGACTTAAAACCCTGAGTTTGATTTTGTTCTTTCATGCCATTTATATGTTTTAGTATTTTATTTTCAAATTTATTTCACAAAGAACAAAGCTATGGTTTCAATTGTCCAATGAAAAAAGAGACTAAATAGTTTTTAAGGGCTAATATTATTTTTATAAAAAAACTGCAATACTTTCCCAGATAGCTAGGTGCTTTTAAGAGCAATTCCACATTCATTGACACATATTAATCCTTCCTTCCACACAATGCTTCATATATGTTATATATGAAGTTAAAATGCAAAATTAGCGTTAGAGGGAAAAAACATAGTAAGATATGGAGTTGAGCTGGAAAGGCAGGATTTTAAATGAAGTTTCCTTTTGCTTCTCTATAAGCAAGGAAATGGAGTCCCCTTTGAAATGTGAAGGTGACCACAACCAGAGAGTAAATAAATAAGAGCAGCAGGCACACTAATCCCAGTAGGTGTGCTTATGAAACCTGTGCACTACATCTGTTATTGAGGATCAGGGTATAATAAGGGAAACATGAAAATAGTCAGTTAAGAAAAAAGAGTAGCAATAATGTTGCTCTAGCCCTCTCTGTGATGAAAAAAATGAATTTTTGAAAGCATGCTGCTCCAAAGACATAAAGGTGAACTTTAAGTCACCCTCGGGAACCACGAGGAGGAGCGTGAGTAGCCTTCAGATGAGAATTTTGGAAACTCAGAAAAGCCTTGTCAGCTTCACTGTAGTCCATAAGTGCTAGTAATTAAAAACATTTTAAGTTAATAAAAATGCAGATCGTGAAATGATCTATAAGATCCAATGTGTAAAAAGTCTTAAAAAATAGGAAAACACAAAAATCAGAATATAGAACACATCCTTAGAAATGAGGAATGGAATGTGAGGTATAATTAACAAAATTTGACCCTGGTACCCACACCGTAAATTAGATGAGGGATAAATCTATGGAGGGATAAATCGTGTAATTATTAATTCCTGAGATAAAAGGCAACATACTGAAACTTTCTTGTTAAACAAAATAAACAACCATAAATTCAAAGCATGTAGCTCATAAATGACGAGGGTCGCCTAAAACCTTCAAGCTACTCTACAAGCAATCGGCCAGTGAAAGGAAAATATTTTTCACCCTGTATCCTAATCCCAACTGACTAATCAACCAACGGAGCTTGAAGGTTGACTGAAGACATTTTCCAATATGAAACAGCTCAAGGCTTTGTGTTCACGTTATCATTCTCAAGAAGCGGGTAGGGGATGAGCAGGAGGATGAAGTAGATGCTGCAGAAGAGGAACATATGAGGTCCAGAAGAATGTAGTCAGAGGATGGGAGGATTCTGTAGTCTCATATGGTAATATGTGTCAGAACCAGAAGTGTACAGACCAGGAGCTTCCTGAATAAAGGATCGCTGAACAGCACTGAACAAACAGAACCACAGATAGACTAGCATGCCTCCCAATGTGGCAAAGGTCCATCCTTGATAGGCAGCAGTCTAAAGATACTTGTTTTCTGATTTTATGGAAAATGGAAGCAAATGCAGAACTGCTCCATTTCTTATGTGCTTATTTCCATGTGTTTATTCATGTGGATTTTCTTCATACCAGTGGGTATCCCTATGGGCCTGGGTGAAAGATTTCCCCCTCTCTGACTGTGTTTCTATCTCTCTGTCTCTTACTCTTTCTCTCTGTCTGTCTGTCTGTCTGTCTCTGTTTGTATAAACTAGAGGTTAGAGACTTCATTTAAATATCCATACAACTCCATTGTTTAGGACATATGTCACACCATGCTAGACTTTTAACATTTGCTACATTCATAAATAATATTTTAGAACATCTTTCAGTCTTTATTTGACATCACAAAGTATTTGGTTCTGAAGTATTTATATTTCATTTTATAATCTTGAAACAAACAACAAGTTTTACTGCTTTAATGAATCAAAATCCATGTTAATTTGTTGACTCAAAGGTGGGACTATCAATAGCTTTATGGGTCAGACATATTTGATATTTGTATTTACATATAATTTTCAATAGCAAATACTTTATGGTTGAAAATTTAATTCTTTATGTATAACAATAATGGAATATTTTCTCTGACTAAAATAATAAACAAATGAAAAATGGCTTTAATATTTTTGTTATATTACAGATATGATAAAAGATTTTGACTTTATTCCACATGCCTATTTGTAATTAGGTTGATTCTTGAGTATTACTTCAAATATCAAAAATCTATAGAGAAGATTTCCTCAGATAACTAGTTTAGTTCATGATTCTTTGTTCATACTTGAATGTCTGTTGAAGAGATAAGAGGCAGTAGTGGCCACTCCAGACTTCCCCGCTCCAAATGCTTCAGTCTCTTAAGCCTATGTATAATGAAGATTATTAATTTCTTTGATATTTTCCAGTCACGTGCTCCAGTATATAGCCGTGAAAATACTTGTATGTTTCTGTGTTTATTTTCATTGAAGGGCATGTCTTCAGCTTCTTTCTAAATAACTTCTACTCAGAAGAAATGTATAGCCTAAGTGTCATGCCAAAATCATACATTGTATGTAAATGTATTTGTATTTCAATACCTTTCACATTATTTTCTAGTCTAAGTGTTATGTTTTCATTCTTTCATTAAAATATTTAATTTATTTATCATTCTCTGTGTGTGTGCATGCGCATTTGTGTATGTGATAAAGAGAAGGGAGTATATTGACTTGAGGAATCTCTAGTATTATTGTTACCATTGGACAATCAAGAAAAATTAAATGCTATGACATCTAAGGTTTTATTCAATTCTAAAGACCCTTTTAATCAAAGAGACTACAAAAATAAATAAAAGAAAGAAAATTATTTAAGACAAAGACTTTTAAAATATAGGTATTTAAAAATAAAATTCAGAGTAATATTCGTATTTTTAGTAGTTAGCTTATTTCAGTCTGTAAAGCAACTTTTTTCAATGCTTTAATCCTAAGGAATTGATTTTTGTTTGTTATTTCCCTAAAGAAAATAGAAAGACAATTTAGTTTTTTTTTCTCTAACATGTAGTGTATTATTGCTCACAAGATTTCTTATTCCAAGACTGCTCCCGGTTTATGATGTACAAATCCCAAGGTTCTGATAAATCCTGTTCCACGTAGGGGTGGGAGAGGGGTGTGTTTATGAAGTGTGTATCACTGAAGGGGAGGGTGGCTTTTCTGACTTGTTTTAATTTTTAAATTTTAATGGGTATGATAATCTTAACATTTTTCACAGAAATTATATCTAGTGCTGCACATCTCAAAATTACTTTCTCCTCCATTACACACACACATACATACACACACATTTATTTATTCTTTGTGAATTTCACATCATCCACCCCAGTCCTACCCATCTCCCTATCTACCCCCAGCCTTGCAAACTCCCCCTATAATAATAGCAATAATAATAAATAAAAATAAAATAATAATAAAAGTTAAAATAAAATAAAAAATAAAGAAAACGGATAAATCTCCTCATGAAAGCTATAGTGTGTCACAGGTTGTCCCACAGTAAACTTTTCTCCATACATCTTTACATGCAAATGTTCATTACAATGAGTCATCGGTCTGATTCGAGGACTATAGTTTGTGTTTCTCGGTCCATACTGAATCCTTTCTGGGACTCTATTCAGATATCTTGTTGCCTTGTGTCTCAGAGCCATTCTTACATTGAAACCTTCATGCTGTTACGTCCATGAGGAGATCCATGTAAAGATTCCAAGAACCTATTCCAATCCTGAGAAAAACATGGTTTATAAATAAGGCCTCTTTATATATCAATGATTTTGACTTCATAATAGTACCCATAAAATTCAAGTGGATTAGGTCCCAACTTTTTCTCACTCTAGCTGAATGTCCAATTATGTCTGACCATTGAATTGCCATCCTATATTATTGTGAGTGATAGTTTATGCCAGGTTAGCACAAACTGTAGTCACTTGGTAACATTGTCCTGTGCACAAATCTGTGTGTTGTTTGTTTTCTCCATTAATGACTGACCTGAGAATATCCTGTCCACTGCAGGAAGTTCCACCCATGGGGTGGTGGTCCTGAGTTGTGTGCTACTCCTGTGCAGATTTGGTCCTGGGTTTTATAAGGAAAGGAGTTGAACAAATCAGGAAGTCCTTAAAAGTAAGCTGAGCAAGCCTATAAGCGATGTTTCTCTGCTTCAGTTCCTGCCTTTGGGTTCCCACCTTTAGTTTCTGACTTAACTTCCATATTGGGAAGTGTAAATTGTAAGCCAAATTAACCCTTCCTTCCACACAATGCTTTAGGTTACATTTTATCACAGCTTAGACAGGGTACCAAGTATAGAAGCAAGGGACAATAATCTTGTTTCTAGTTGAAATATTGTATTTATGCCCATTTTCCTAAAAAAAAAGTAAGTTAACTGGTGAATGTACTGTTAGCTGTTCAGAGACCTCAGGGACTTTAGAGAGTCCACACAGGTAAAGCTCCTGCAGCAGAAGGCCCCGTTGTCTCTAGATAAATAGACACTGACCTCTGAAATTTCAAATCAGATGCTTAACCAAAGCTCTACATGACAACAGATCAAACTGGAGGCTATTTTGAAGTCTCAGTTTTTCCACTAAATTATTTATGTTTATTATGTATAATTGTTCTTTATGTTACAGTATCATGATAAATGTTTTTTCCCCCCGAGGCAAAGTGCATAACGTTTCTAGCCAGAAACTAATGACACTCACAAAGATGCTATTTGTGAGTTTAAGGAGGGACTCATTTACCGTGATTGGTCTGCAGTGTCCAGAGGTAAACAAGAGTAGGCACCTCTCAGGTGAAAGAGCAAGTGGAGAACACTGTGGTATTAGAGCCTGGAGAAAACTCAGGCTTCTGAATGGGAGAGGAAAGGCAGTGGGGTAGCCTTAGCAAAGGCATTGATAAGCCACAAGTTCTTTGAATCCTGGGTACATTTACAAAAGTATGGGGTCGTCCACTGGAGCAGGAGAAGTCTACCAAGCCACACCTTCAAAAAATGATTTTCTTTTCCTTCTTAAATAGCTCTAATGGGCCCATAGTTCTTCATTATGGGACTAAGCTTTAAGAATATCTTCCCCGATTATGTTAGGACTTTGGCTGGCTTTATCTTGTACAAACAACCATAGCCACCAAGATTTCATGAGTGTGGTGCGTGTTACATCCAGAAAAGAGCATCTCTCAGCATTTCAGCATTTCCCTCTGTTCTTGGCTCTTATATTCCTTCTGCCTGCTCTTTGGTGACATTCTCTGAGCCTTGGGGAGTGTGGGGTTGGTGTGATTTGATCAAGATGTCTCATCTAGAGCTGTGTGTCACTGTGTAAATGATTGAAGTTCAGCAGTAATCTAAGTTATCATTTAAATAAAAGAAGAAGAAGCAGTAATATAAGCCTAATGCCATGGCATATCTAACATCCTAGTGTCCTGATGGAATCTTCCAGCTGGCTACTTGCAATAGCGATCTAGGAAAGGGAATCCAGATGTCCAGAGCAGGCTTCCAAGCAAAGCTAAGCATGTCAGACCAAGAAGCTAGTGTGTGTGCTGGGGCGGAAGTTACCGGGGTGACCTTTCAGTCGGTTTACCAACTGGTCTGGGGTGAGTGTCAGTCACTATTATAAAGCTGAGTACATGCCTTTTTGAATTTCTGAGATTATTATAAATCTCCATACTAGTAGCTAGTCATGCACGGGTAGAATAAAAAAGGAACATGGTCACTCTGAAAGTTGATGAGCTGTGTGCTCTGAAACCTTCTAGGCATAAAAGGCTTAGCTCCACTGCTGAGCATGCTGAAGAAGTGTCTATTTTATCAAGAGTGTGTGAAGTGTAGTCAAAGCAACAAATACATTATTCTGCAAACTGAAATCAGAAAATTCAGACATTATCATTTTTTTCAAACGAAAGTTCACCCCTAATGTTTCCAACTCTGTCATGAGCACTGTGCCTTCCTCTTCCCAACATGCTTAGCATTCTTGAGTGTTACCATTACAATGTCTGTGTGAGGATCACCCTACAAACCATGCTCTCGTTAGAAACTCAGGCTGGTCCTGGTTCTTTGTGTTCCTGCTTATGGGCTTCCTGGGTGTGCAATGAAACCTTTGTTCCACTCCTTGGTGGAAACTGCCATGCTGGCCTCACAGGAAGTGAGTGGGAGGCAGGCAACCTCTTCTTCTGTCCCATCTGGAGTGACTGCATACAGTTTCCTAAAGAAAGGACTCATCCCGGATTTACTTAGCAGGCTACAGGAAGCTCACTCCAATACTAACTGCAACTCTGTGTGTGTCTGTCCCTAAAAAGCTCGGAAACATAATTTACTTTTGTTAATTTGTATACTCCGGAAAACAGTTTACAATTGGATTCTAAGGCTCCTCCTCTCAAAAGAGTAAGTCAGCAAAGACCCCCCCTTCCTTTTGTGTGATATTGGTGCTTGTGGTCATATGAATGCTCTGCCATCCTCATGTAAATTCCAGTATATAGGTCTACAATAAAATGAAGAGGATCAACTGGAGAGAAATGTCAGTGGTTAGGAATACAGGCTGCTCTTCCTGGGGACTAGAGTTCAACTTCTGATACTGGCACCAGAAAGCTCACAGCAGCCTGTAACCCCTAGGCTCTGAGGGGTCTCTCACTTTTGTCTCAACTTCTCAGACACCTCCAGTTCCATGCACATGTGCACATGCAACAAACACAGCCATATACACATAAGTTCATAAAAGTGAATCTTGAAAACTATGAAGAAAAGTTTACATTTCCAACCCTTCAACAGTTCCATTATACCAGTTGCCATGAAGTACAGAAAGCACAAACTTTTGACTTAAAGCCTTGAGTTTGATTTGGTTCTTTCATGCCATTTATATGTTTTAGTATTTTATTTTCAAATTTATTTCACAGAGAACAAAGCTATGGTTTCAATTGTCCAATAAAAGAAGAGACTAAATAGTTTTTGAGGGCTAATATTATTTTCATAAAATAACTGCAATACTTTCCCAGATAGCTAGATGCTTTTAAGAGCAATGCCACATTCATTGACACATAATAGCCATGATAAATGTCATCTACAGATTTTATTTCATTTGTTTTGTTCATAGGTCTTAGATTAAAGCAGGCTAAATTCATTCATGCTAGCCTGTAAGCAACCCATTGGCTATTTGAATTAATCATAGCAAATATCAATGCTCTGTAGCGTTCATGGCTTTTCCTTAACTGAATTGTGTTAGCCATTGTGGTAGATTTATCAGTATGTTTTTTCTCTTCTCTACAAATGGCTGCTGACTTTGTAAGAATGCTAAGTCACATCCACACGATCATATAACTGCCATGAAACAAACACCAGGCAATGCTTGATTGACAGATGAATAATATTCAGTGTCTGGATTTTAATCCTTCTCATGGAAATTTTGAAATTGATTTGGCTGTGGTTGGTAGCAATGCATACCCAGTGTCTGGATTTCCTTGATAGTAAGTAACTCACTTAGTATTGACAGTGTATTTAAAGCTATGAACCATTCATTATTCAACCACCTGGATATAACATATTTGAATGCATTAATTCTTTCATTATCATGCTCTTGCCATTCAGTGTTTGAAATGACAGGATTTGTGAAAATACAAACCACTGTTTAGTTTATGTTTTCCTACCACTATGATCTATTTTTAGAGAATGACCATCAGATCGTAGATTGTTTAATTCTGTAGTGCTAACTACAATGGGTGTTAATAGTGATAGATAATATTATAATAAGTATTTATCAAAGTGGCAGTTACTGTTTCTTCTATACCTATATAGAGAAACCATGCTACTTAGCATCTATCTACACAGATATGGAAACTTAAGGTCCATTAATGATTGCTATCCTGGCTGGTCATAAGTTCCAAAAATATTGTGTTTTCTCCTAAAGACATCCTGAAAAATTCATTAAGAGTCACCAAATCATGTTTTACAGGACAGCATCTTGCTGTCTTGCCCAGTCTGTGCCTAAACTACTTGGCACCAGAAGTCTTTTGCCTCACGCTGCTGAATTTTTCAGGCTACATATGCATCCCCACGCCTCTGGCTAGAGGCTGTTAATTCACAAAATATTTCTAGTGAATGAAATATGAAATGTTAACTAGAGATGTAATGGATATCTAATGTATGTTATTGGGTAGATTTAAATTTAGGCTTATAAGTAAATATGGTTTAGATTATGTTCTCTATTTATACTACATTATAATTATGGATATATTTAATATTTGTAACTAAATCCAATGTCAAATATGTTCATGATGAAAGGTACAGAAGGGTAGGGGTTTTTTTTGAAACATTGAGTAACTGTGTCAGATGCCCCCAAATCAGTTTTACAGCCCACTGATGTTGATACCATTGAAAGGCTTGTTTACGTATGGCATAGCTACTCTGATTATTCTGTAGAAAGTTAATTTTGTGTTTAAAGCATGGTATCTTCATTCTCTCACATTTGTAATTACACTACAGACTTGAAATAAAGGCCAGTGGCATAGCAGGCTGCTATGCTGAACCAACACAAGCTGTTCATGTCAAATATGCTTCCTTCCTCATCTTGAACTTTTGTAATTTTAATTTTTCTTTCCTATCTCAGGATGAGGAATATTCATTTTAATACTCCATATGTTCTACTGTCTATGTACCTTGGTTTGGAAAAGAAAGAAAACTCTCCTAGGGCTTTCCTAAACCGCTTGTCTAGACATACCTATGCCCTGAAAGCACATGCATGGCAGCAGTGACCCTCATCAGATGCTGAAGGGAAAGCAGTGAAGAAGTCGCTGCATGCTTCTGCAAGCTTCACAGTGGGTGTTGGAGAGCAGCATCATGTACTGAAGGCTCAGAGGCACCCTGTCTCTGTTGTGCTATATTGTTGTGATTTTAAAATTGATTGAATTTGGAAACTCAATATCATTGTTTTTTTAAATGTTTGCCTTTTGGCTCTCCCTTCTATTTAGAGAGTTTGGGGAAATGGTTTTTCCTTCAGTGCAGGGGTTGTAAGGAGAAATGAAAGTGCTAGATATTAGTGCAGAAAGAGTTGCTTGGCTGAAAAATGTTCGCAGTGAAACAATGTAATAACACAAGGGTTTAAAAACACACACTTTGTAACAATGAACAGATAAAGCCATCCGGGAGACTTTGACAACTTTATTCAGCTTTCCAGAATCAACTTAAAGAAACATAGATGCTAACTATTTATATTATTCAGTTCCAAAAGGTATGGTAAGTAAATGACATGATAGTAATAAGTAATAGGGAACTTGAAATCAAATTTTAAAAGTGTATTCTCTTTGTGTGTTCAGTAGATGAGTTTTCACCTGTATGTCCATGTGATTTCAAGTGTGGATTTTAAACTAAAGATTTTTAATTGCAATCCTAGTTGTGAGTGCAACCATTTGTAGAACCACCTACTAAGGTGTGATTTCAAATGAGCCAAGTGAACCTTGCCTGGCTCTGATTGTTGATGGTGGTCTACCATGTTTTGAAAAGCTATAACTATAACTTTGGAACTTTTCTAAGATAAACGAGTTTCCTGCCACATGGCACAATATTTTCCTTGTTTATATTACTAACAGCTTATAAAGGATTTCAGACACTTTAACTTAAGTAATGGAAGATATATTTTTATTTTTAACATCCTTTCTGTTGTATATTTCAGTCTTGTTTTTTTCACGCATATTTATATAGATGAATTACCAAAACAAAATTGTCATCCAAACTTATCATAGCAGGGACTGGATGTTCTATACTAATTGACAAATTAGATGCACATTAATCACCAGGAACACATGGCATCTACCCCCAAATTTGGAAAGCACTCAAAAGTGTCATTTGTGAATTGGGGATTGCTAACAAAAACGGGCAGTTTTTTTTTTCCCTTTCCAATGGGCAGGATGCCAGGGCTCTGGTGAACTAACTTATTGTTATAAGAGACTACAAAGATCATGAACATCATTCCCTTTACCAAGCTGGGCAATGAGACAAAGAACAGTTTAGAACTACCATTTCCCAGGGCAACAGAAACCTAGAAATAATGAGTTTCTTATACACCTCAACTCTCTCTGCTGAGATCTAGCCTACTTCCAGGGGCTGAGTGGTACTGAGGCATTGGCATGGAAGTGGGCTAAGGAAATGTGGGAAGGAGATTAATCCATCCTGTTTTGAGGTCTTCTGCCCGCACACACAGATGTCTGCAGAAATATCCACCATCCCATATGGCCATGACTTAATTTTTTTTTTCCTATCGGTTTCCTTAGATACATGCTGTGTTACCTCAGTATAACCTATACAATTGTTGCTCTCTCCCATTTTAAGGTTGGTAATTGTTTTGGTGGTTTTAGCTCATAACAAGCTGCAAGGGTAACATGAGCTTTCTGAAGTCCCAGAAATCATCCTACTTCCCCATATCTTTAGTTTGTCATTTCCTACCATCTTGTTCTTGACATCAGACGTTCTTGTCTTTAGAGAAAGCTTGAGTTTCTGTAAGCCTCATCTGTCCAAATATTGAACCTATCTATGCCTTGAAGTCATGTCTGTGTCCCTTCATGGCTTCAAGTAATTGGGCAATAAAATCATTTATATTCTAATGTGTGAAGTCCTTTTATTAATTTTATAAACTTTATTGTAAATCACTTGTAAATAAATGAAAGTATCATACACCAAAATTAACCAGGCCCTGTCTCTACAACTCAGTGAACTTCTATACAGTTAGAATAGGCATCCAGAATGGAAGCTTTGAAGCTCAGTGTTAAAATTTACACTAGACGATTGACAACTGTAGTCCTTTAGTCAGGAAAATTCCCTTTTATCTTTATATTATAGGAGGTCAAACTGTAGTTTGTTTTTTCTATGAGCACTGGCATTAAGAAAGATCTGGGAACCCAAGATTTCATTAGTAATTAAAGGATTTCACTTTCTCCTCCAAACTGATTCTATTGTGCAAATCTCTTACAGAGCAGTACTTCTTACTCTTCTGAGAATTATCACCTGTGTGGTTGGGTCAGATCAGAGAACAAAGAGACTCCAGGGAACCACAGGGAATCCTTAGAGGATCCTGTGGAGAGTGAGATTGCCTGGGATGGATCAATCCTGAAATGAAAATGTTCAGGCCTGATTTTACACTAAGAAATCTGACATCTCATATTTTTGCTTGAGAAATTTTATATTGCTTTTGATGCTATGTTGTTTTTGCATTAACTTGACAAAGGACAATTTCATAAATGACTGCATTAATTTCAAAGAACCTGTTTCTTTATTTTACACCGAGATGGACCTCTTAAATTAACTACTTGAAAAGACAGGAAATGCTAAGTATGGCTTGATTGTAATCTTGGTTACACATATCCTTTATTTTATTAGCCTGCATGGGAGATGACTTGTTTTCTCCGAGGAGATATGGATTACATTTATGTGTGTGTATGTGTGTGTGTGTGTGTGTGTGTGTGTGTGTGCGTGTGCATGTGTACATGTGTTAAGGCCTTTCTGACAACCATGGAGTTTTGTCCTATTATATTTGTCTCATAATTCCTGTCAATGTACTGGAATGATCCATTAAACTTGACCTTAAAAGATTGTGTTGACTTTCTAGAAAGCATCGTCAGCCTTTGTCAGCTAGAAACATAAAAGGTTTTACAAAGAGACCAAGATGAGAGGATCAAAACATCATTAGTCTCAAAACAAACAAACAAAAAACTTAAATCTCAAAAGAATTATTTTGAGATTTTTTTTTGTTTTGCTTTTGCTTTTTTTTTTCTTCTGCTTATGTAGAAACAGTTGATACATGAGTAGGGCTGGCTCTCCATTTTCTTCACTTTATTTTATTCATTTGGGTAATTTACATGATTTCTCTCATCATTTTCAACCATCATAGTTATTTCAGCTTCTATCACAGGATATCTATCAGGTGATTGACTTCGAGGTACACCTGTCCTCCAGAGAGTCAATAAAGCAAATTTAATGAATTAAAGAAAACAAAGTTGTTGATAATGAGGCAAAAATATACTTTAAAAGAAAATTCTAGGAACACAAGCAGAAGAAGCCATTATTTCAGATTATTCATTGAGTAAGGTCACCTAAGCAAACAGTGGTATGTTCCTTGTTACCTTTAAGTAAAGCAAAGCAAGAAGGACATAGATGCAAGTCACAGGTTGTAGAGGCATTAAAGGTGTTACATCAACCCTAATGTCTCTTATACACACTGATAAATGGATATTAGCCCAAAAGCTCAGAATACCCTTGATATAACCCACAAACCATATGGAGCTTAAGAAGAAGGAAGACCAAAGTGTGGATGCTGCAATCTTACATAGAAGAGGGAACAAAATAATCACGGGAGATAGGGAAAGGGAGAGACCTGGGAGGGAGAGAACAAGGGGAGGGGAAAAGTGGGGGTCAGGATCAGGTATGGGAAGGGACAGAAGAGAAGTACAGGGGGTCAGGAAATTGAATAGAACATGTTCAGTGGGGGATGGGGAACTGGGAGTAGCCACTAAAAAGTACCAGACTCCAGGGAAGCATGAGGCCCACAGGACACACTGGTGATGACTTTAGCTGAAATACCCAATGAAGGGGAGATAGAACCTGTAGAGACCACCTCCAGTAGATAGGCATAGCCTAGTTGAGGGATGGGGCCACTCACCCATCTCAAAATTTTTAACTCAGAAACGTTCCTTTCCAAAGAAAGACAGGGGCCAAAAATGGAACAGAGACTAAAGTAAAGGCCATCCACCTAGGGATCCATCCCATCTGCAAACACCAAAGCCCCACACTATTGCTGATGCCAAGAAGTGATTGCTGATAGGAACCTGGTATGGTTGTTATCTGAGAGGTTCTGCCAGCACCTTACCAATACAGCCAACCATCAAACTGAGTACAGGGACCCCAATGGAAAGGCTATGGGAAGGGCTGAAGGAGCTTTTAACCCTATAGGGGATTGCATCCATACAGGAAGAACATTATCAACTAACCAGATCACCCAGAGATCCCAAGGACTAAACCACCAAACAAAGAGTAAACATGAAGGGATCTATGACTACAGATACATATGTAGCAGAGGATGGTCTTATCTGGCATCAATGGGAGGGGATGCCCTTGGTCTTGTGGAGGTTCCATGCCCCAGCATAGGGGGATGCTAGAGCAGAGAGATGGAAGTGGGTGAGTGGATTGAGGACCACCCTCATAGAGGAAAATGGGAGAAGGGAGAAGGGGTATGGGATGGAGGATCTATGGAGGGGAAACTGGGATATCATTTGAAATGTAAATGAATAAAATGATTCATAGAAAAACCTAACAGCTCAAAAATTTTAACAGGCATTTATAAGCACAGATTTTACCTGTGCAATGATTCTCAGGTGATTTTGATTTATGTCTAGAGCTCACTTAATGCCCACATAGAAACCTTAAGAGTTTCGGTAACTTTTCCCGAGAGAAATTGAATGATCATTAAGACATTTTTTTTTTTCCAAAAGCAATCCCTATCTGTAAAGAACCATTAAAGAACCATTTTTAATGTTTTCTTATTTCTAATACAAACTCTCCAATTGTCTAACAGTATTAACGAACAGAAGCTTTCTCCATAGCGGTAATTAGGGAAACTTATTCAGTGAGTAAGCACTTTACAATCTGCAGATTCTTCAAACCAGTAAGTCTGACCAGGCTGGCATTTCTATTTGTGTAAATTGCTGTTATTGTGCCAGAGAAAGAAGACAGCTTTTGTAAATGAGGGAGATATGAAGAAACAAATTCTAATGCTTTGTTCTTGGAATTTTTCAGAGATCAATATTTCAAAGAACTTGCATAAAGCTAGGTAAGTTCTTGTGATGTGGTGACTTATTCTGAATTCTTGTGAAGGAAGGAGCCTGTAGTTTAGCTAACAAGAATTTTAATATTGGGAAATGAAATGGCTTTATATATCTGTATATTCATCATTCACCTGTTTGTGGTTCTAGATGGACCATGTTCATTTCTGCTTGGACAATCTCCTCCTTCGATATTCTAAGGAGTCTTTTGGGATTGACGGGAGGTTTTTCCTTGACTTGAATTGGATTTGAGGGTATTAGTACAACTACATGCAGGATAGAAACCCCCAGAGCTATGAGAGATATTGAGAGGGCCTAGCAAGTACAGATGATAAGACTTCAGTCACAACAGGTCTATAGGCCAATAGGCTAAAGGGTGTTCATCATGATCAGCCACACTCTGGTATTCCTGCTGTTGACTCAGCTTTAACACCCTTCCAAGAGACAGTGGTGGTCTGTACAAATAAAAGATAATAGAGTTCTCCTTCCCAGAGGGCCATGGTGGCAGTGATTCCAACAAAGGTCGGTTTTTAGCACTGGTAAATAAGGTTTGCCTCCTATTTTCAAAGACATTCTCATCCTTAACTCTATAACTCCAATTATTTCCTTACTGTGGTGTACTGAGGTTGTCTATTAACTAGTTTTAGGGAAGTTAGACAATAAACATGGACACACACAGACACAAAATCGGAACTAGAGAATATCTATTAATCAGTTTTAGGGAAATTATACAATAATTTCTGTAACAGGGACATGCACACAAACAAAACAGGAACTAGAGGAGAAAAGAACAAAAATGAACTCAGTGATGTTCCCTGGCTTTGTGCAGAGTTAGATATCTGTACAGTATCACAAAGGGAATCTAGGTGGGGGGGATAGAGAGAAGGTTCCACAACAGGGAGGCAGGAAGAAGTTCCTCTACCTAAGTGCCTGTACCTTGGAAAGATTCATATTTGCATTTTATTATAAAACTACCAAGTAGCTGTATTCCCTAAAAGGAAACAAGTGAATCACTCTTATTTTATTATGCTTTATTTTATTTTATATCTGTCAACTATCTGACTGTCATCTATTAATTTCACTTTACTCAATGAGAAGATGTGACAATGGAAATCTTTTTTTTGTTTGTTTGTTTGTTTTTTGTTTTGTTTTTCCGAGACAAGGTTTCTCTGTGTAGCCCTAGCTCTCCTGGAACTCACTCTGCAGACCAGGCTGGCTTCGAACTCAGAAATCTGCCTGCCTCTGCCTCCGAAGTGCTGGGATTAAAGGTGTGCGCCACCACTGCCTGGCTGGAAATCGTTTTTCAGATCTAGAATCAGTCGAGTGTTTCATAGTTATGTTGGTGGGATTGGAAATATAAAAGACCTGGTGTCATTTCTTTTATTAAAAAAAGATTTATTTATTTTTATTTATATGAGTACACTGTAGCTGTCTTCAGACAAACAGCAGAAAAGTGCATTTGATCCCATTACAGATGATTGTGAGCCACCATGTGGTTGCTGGGAATTGAACTCAGGACCGCTGGAATAGCAGCCAGTGCTCCTAACCACTAAGCCATCTCTCCACCCTCGTGTCATTTTCAACTCTAACTCCTTCCAGTGAAACTTTTTTAAAAAAATAGGTTCAGTGATACATACTTTTTTATTACCTTTAATTTTTTTCAGTTCAGTCATTATCTTCCTCCCAGTCTGTTTTCCCACAGTTCCTCATCCAATTCCTTCTCCCTGTCTCCAAGAGGATGTCTCCACTGCCTACCACACCCCACCCTGACAGGCTTTCCATTCTCTCTGGGGTCTCAAGTCTCTTGAGGTTTATTTGCGCCTTCTTTCACTGAGCCTCGACCAGTCAGTCCTCTGCTGTATATATATTCGGGTCCTCGGACCAACTCATGTATGCTGCCTGGTTTGTGGGTCAGAGTCTGAGAGATTTCAGGAGTCCTGTTTAGTTGAGATTGCTGGTCTACCTATGAGGTTGACCTCCTCTTCAACTTCTCCCAGCCTTTCCCTAATTCAACCCCAGGGGTCCTGACTTCAGAACAGTGGTTGGATGTAATTTTCTGTATCTGACTCTCTTGGAGGACAGCCATGCTAGGCTATTCTCTGAAAGCATACCGTGACTTTTTTTTTCTTGTGCACTGTCACTTTATAAACATATACAAGTCATTTTTATAAATAATCAAGATTGTTAAGAAAACTTTGTTAACCTCCTCTGTAGTTAAGGTATAGAATTTGTAAATTTATTCAAAGAATTCTATAATATGTGTGATAGCCTAAATATTTCAATGAATACTTTGATACTGTGTAGGGGAGAGAATAAACATAATTCTATTTATGAAGAATTTATCAACACGATTTGAATAGATAATTCTATGAAATAAGCCCAGGAAGCCTTTGGTTTACTTTGACTGCACTACAGTGTTACAAGTGACACCATGTGAAAACCAAGCAATCAATGTACTGCCTTGATGTTTCACAGTCAATGACTAAGACAAAATTCACACAGTACCTGTGCCAGGGCTCACCAGCAAACATGACCCTCTGGTATTTACTCACATCATTTCCATGATCAGGCATCAGTTGTTAGTTAAGCATTCTCTCTACCTGGTCCAAATAGATATCTACAGTTCTACTCAATACAGGGTTTTCTGCTGTTAGGGCTAATTGATCAAACTAGACAGATAAGATGAAATATCTTTCTAATGTAGTATAATTTACTCAGCAACAGGAAAAACGACAGTAACTAATTACATGTGAATCCCTTTACATAGTTTCTCCTCTTGTCAGATAAACAGTACATCTTAATAAAAGCATTCTTAGTTTCCTAATGTTTTATCATGTTGTGGTTCATAACTTGTTTTGATTGACAACTTATAGAACAATAGGACCAAAGCCAGTACATTTTTCTCTGGTGTTTTGAGAGCTATTTCAAATGGTTCTTATTACTACTCTGTCTCAAAACAATGAATTCAGAAGTTCCCCCAGCCAAATGCTACAGCGACGTGGCACCAGAAAACGTCTTGTTTGTTGTACGTGTCTGTCATCAAATTACTCTTTAAGGATAGGAATTGTGTTCGTAAACATGGGAGGCTTTATCTTATGTTTGTTGATTTTTATTTTGTTAGTTGACTTAAACTAGGAGAAACAAAGAAGGTTGTACAGGCACAGCTACAATCTGCTTTGGCAGGACTAGTAACTTGTTTCTGAGCCTGCATAATTTAAAGTTAAGTAGTTTGGCAACACTGATTCATATTATAAAACTATTTTCTGGTCTCATCAACTTGAGTACTATCCAGACATCCTGAAGGAGTCAGTCTTTATGCCTTGGAATGTAGAGGAGGAAGGATGGTCAGAAAGGATCAGAGACCAGCATGAAAAAGGATTGGCATTAAAGTACCTTCGATCCATTTGCCTAAGAATTTCATGAATTCATCATTTTTAATAGCTGAGTAGTACTCCATTGTGTAAGTGTACCACATTTTCTGTATCTATTCCTCTGTTGAGGGACATCTGGGGTCTTTCCAGCTCCTGACTATTCTAAATAAGGCTGCTATGAATATCATGGAGCATGTGTCCTTATTACACGTTGGAGCATATTCTGGGTATATGCCCAGACATGGTATAGCTGGGTCCTCAGGTAATACTTTGTCTAATTTTCTGAGGAACTGCCAAACTGATTTGCAGAGTGGTTATACCAGCTTGCATTCCCACCAGCAATGAAGGAGTGTTCCTCCTTCTCCACATCCTTGCTAGCATCTGCTGTTGCCTGAGTTTTTGATTTTAGCTATTCCAACTGGTGTGAGGTGGAATCTCAGTGTTGCTTTGATTTGTATTTCCATGATGACTAAGGATGTTGAACATTTCTTAAGGTGCTTCTCAGCCATTCGATATTCCTCAGTTGAAAATTCTTTGTTTAGCTCTATATCCCATTTTTAATAGGGCTATTTGATTCTCTGGAGTCTAACTTCTTGAATTCTTTGTATAGATTGGATATTAGCCCTCTGTCCAATGTAGAATTAGGAAAATGGATAGAACTAGAAAATATCATCCTGAGTGAGGTAACCCAATCACAAAAGAACACACATGGTATGCACTCACTGATAAGTGGATACTAGCTCAAAAGCTTCAAATAATCAGGATACAATTCACAGACCACATGAAGCTCAATAAGAAGGAAGAACAAAGTGTGAGTGCTTTGGTCCTCCTTAGAAGGAGAACAAAATACTCACAGGAGCAAATATGGAGATAAAATGTAGTGCAGAGACTAAAGGAAAGGCCACCCAGATACTGTCCCACCTGAGCATTCATCCCATATATTGTTACCAAACCCAGACACTATTGTGGATGCCAAGAAGTGCATGCTGACAGGAACCTGAGAGAGCTGTCTTCTGAGAGGTTCTGTCAGAGTCTTACAAATATAGAGTTGGATGTTAGTAGCCAACCATTGGACTGAGTGTGGGGTCCCTAATAGAGGAGTTAAAGAAGGGACTGAAGGAGTTGAAGGGTTTTGCAATCCCATAAGAGGAACAATCAACCAGACCCCCTCCCCCAGAACTCCTGGGGACTAAGCCATCAACAAAGGAGTACACATGGCTCCAGCTGCATATGTAGCAGAGGATGGCCTTGTCACGCACTAATGGAAGGAGAGGTCCTTGGTCCTATGAAGGCTCAATAGATGCCTCAGTGTAGGGGAATCGAGGACAGGGGGGTGGGAGTGGGTATGTGGTTGGAGGAACACCCTCTTAGAAGCAGGGGAAGGAGGATGTGATAGGGTGTTTCTGAGAGGGAAACTGGGAAATGGGATAACATTTGAATTGTAAGTAAAGAAAATATCTCCCCCCCCCCAAATCCTTCCAAAAGATGGATCCTTCTAATATTTTAATCTTATTCTTAAGAGTATTTGTGAATATGGGGAAATGATTAATAAACCAAGAACCAACATGAAAGAATCAAGAAAAATCTCAAGGGATGTTGGTTTGTTTTCCTATCATTTAGTCAACCACTCTATCTATCTATCTATCTATCTATCTATCTATCTATCTATCTATCTATCTGTCTGTCTGTCTGTCTGTCTGTCTGTCTGTCTGTCTACCTACCTATCATCTGTCTACCTATCTGTCTATCTATCTATCTATCTATCTATCTATCTATCTATCTATCTATCTATCTACCTACCATCTGTCTATCTATCTACCTACATATCATCTCTCTAACTATCTATCTCTCTACCTACCATCTGTCTATCTATCTGTCTAACTATCTACCTACATATCATCTCTCTGTCTGTCTGTCTATCTATCTATCTATCTATCTATCTATCTATCTATCATCATCATGCTCCTCATCTAGCTTTTGTCTATCTAGTGGTCAGAGTAGTTTAATTTCTTGGTTGACCATTTGCTGACATAATTGGCAATAATATAAATGAGTAGACTTGCTGTTATTTCTTTAATACATTTTATTTATGCTATAACTTCCATACTTTTGTGTTATATTTCATAATTTCAGATTATTTAAGCTAGATCTATGGTGCTTTGTGAATATTTTAAATTGACAATATTTAGAATACTATAAATTCAACAATATTGGTTTACAGGAAAAAGCATTAAAAGTTTACTGATTACTAGTCGGAGTGGTTATATAATGAATATTAATAAACAAAGTAAATTTTTTATCAGTTATATTCATAATTTCTTTTTATTAGATATTTTCTTTATTTACATGTCATATGATTTCTCCTTTCCCAGTTTTTCCTCAAAAAAAAAGACCAAAAATCCCCCCCAAAACAACAAGAACAAACTGCTGTTGCCTCCCCCCTCCCCCTGCTTGCCACCCTACCCTCTCCCACTTATTGGCCCTGGTATTCCCCTACACTGGAGCACAGAACCTTCACAGGGCCAAGGGCCTCTCCTCCCATTGATGCTCAACTTTGCAATCCTCTATTATACACATGCTGCCAACACAATCAGTCCCACCATGTATAGTAAAATGTTAATAGAAAATCAAATGAATGGGCATACCAATTTTCTGTAATCATCCTTCAACTTTGTTCAAGGTTAGAAAAGGGACATAACGAAATATAGAGAATGGAATTTTTGTAGACTGCAAATTAAATTTTTATTGATCAGAATCAATCATTTTAGGGCACAAAATGAGTGTTTGCCAATCTCAAATTTGTAAAGTTTAAAAAAAATTAAGAAAAAGGAATATCAAATACATAGTGTTTTAGCTGTCTTAAAACACTAACATGGAGATTGGGAAACTACAACTTTGAAGTTTTGGCTAAGATTTATCCTGTGAAGGACAGATTTTTACAGTATATATATGTATGCATATATATACACATATACATATATATTCATGTGTATCTCTCTATAGAAAATAATTAATGAGTAATAATTTTCTAAATCTATGGCTATATAAGGGAACTTTATGGTTTCAAAGTTTTAATTAACATTTTAATAGAATGCCCATGTACTAGAAAAAGTATAGTTCATTGAGGCTACTATTTTGCTATTGATCATTGATTTATGGCACTTTTTATTTTATTCTTTGGTTTTCTTTGATTTTTACATAGGGCCTTTCAGATAACTTACGCTCATCCTGAATTTGTCATTCAGCACAGTCTGACCTCAAATTTCTTATCCTTTAGTCTTCCAAGTGCTGTAATCTTAACCATACGCTATCGAGCAAGAAGGATGTACTATAATTCAAAGCATATGAATGCGATGTTAATAATATCTAAAAGAGTCCAGTGTTTATTGATGACTATTTGATTCTTTGTGTTCTACTACTGAATACTGCTTCATCATTGTAAATGGTAGTCATAATACATTAGTGTATATATATATATATATATATATATATATATATATATATATACATGTGTGTGTGTGTGTGTCAAAGAATGTCGTGGCGTACTGAGGTTAAATATGTCATTGTTGAAACACAGAGGCTTTGTCAATCTTAAGTGTTATGTCCCCATTGCTTCCAAAGTTTGGTTCTGTTTTTAGATTTGGGGCACTTAGAGAATAATGCCAACCTGATTATCATTCTCAAGCGAGCTTTCAAGGGTTCATTAAAAGTTGAGGAGAGAACAGCGTGCGCTAGGTGGCAGCTATTTTTAACAGTACCAAATTTGAATCCACCTACTTTAAAGCCTTTTGCTGTTTTTAGAAAATATTTCTATCAATAACTTTTATATTCTAAGTCCATCGAGGTCACAGTTCCTATTGGAATACCTTGACATTTTCCCTTCCATTTGAGTTCATGAGAACCAATCTAGTCAGTTCTAAAGGCACCACTGATAGGGAAACAACACAGGCCGGTGTGTCATGCAAGCAACCGAACAGAATCTCCAGTATGCTGCATTCATTTGGAACCTCCCAGTCTTTATATCATGCTTTTATTTAATTAATTAGTGTCAATTATTTGTGTCATCAGAAAATCAAACTTCATGACCACAGTTTCTCTTAAAAGAGAATGCTTAAAATTCCACATAAAAATAAAAATCTACCATTAGAAGGATAATTTTGTCTCACATTTATATACAAAAATTGTCTTTGAAAGCCACAAAAATGCAGTAAGTAGATCAAGGGTAACTATTTGTATACTATTTTCCTAGTAGTCTTAAAATGCACTGATTATAATCAAAGATTTATGGAACAAGTGGAAATACTTTAAGGTGACAATGTTTTACAAAAGTTCACACACAAGGATGTTGTTTGTGGAATATTGTATTGTATCTGTTATATGTCTTGGATCATTTAGTTGGTTATCTTTTATGCTTCTCTGTTTGTCCAGCTATTCTTCACTCTTAAGTACCAGGTTAATCATCATTTCCAATGGGTAGACATTCAGGGGTTCATATGGATAAAATAACAGAGCTGGTATTTAAAGTAGCAGTTATAGATTGTATTTGGGAATTATACAGTAAGGCTAAGAGGCCCCACTGTAAAGCCTGTGTCCATTCTGAATGTTACATGGATAGATGATTTCATTTCTAAAATTGTTTTGATGAGAGGATTTTCTGACTATGACTATGTTAGTGACAAAACACCAAACCAGAAAAACAAAACAAATCAAAACATATAAAAAATTGCTTTAAAGTTGCCTCTTTTGTTTTGAATCAAAACAAGGGCTAAAATGAAATGGAAATAAGAGTTGAAATGATAGATTCTGGAATTGCTCCTTCCAAGGATCACATCTGTATTTATAATGTCTTCAAATCATTTAAGTAAATGTTTTATACATAGCAATCAGCAATCATTTAGGTGTCTGTGTATTCAGAAGAGATGTCAAATACATATAATGAAAATTAGTGTGGAAGTGATGCTCAGTGGAAAGCCAATGAGTGCATTTTCATGTTTGTACTGTGCTCACTGAACATGTTCAATTACCCAATGTAATAAGATGTGGTAGTAATATCTGAGGGCCATCAAATGGTTACAAATCTAAATTCTTGATAAATAATCTTTGTTAGCTTTCAAACTCACTAATGCATTATAGACAAAATAAATAATCAGCGCTTAGTTGTAGTGCAAGAATCATGGCAAACACCAGGACTGGGTGAGTAATGACCCACGTGAGGCAAAAAGAAAATCTGGTTCAAAGTCACTCAGTAGCCAATATGGGTTCAAACTTCTTGAGTCTGACACTAGGCAATTTATTTAAGGCATATTAAGTACAGTAGTTTCTTAGTGTAACACCATTCTGTGTGCACAATAGGGAAGAATTACATTGAAACTCGTTTGAAAGTATGTATCTCTTCCTTCATGAAGATAGATTCTGTAGGTAGGCTACATGTTTCAAGGATCTGGAGAAGGTTCTGGTATATCATACAGAAAGTATGAAGGTCACCCAGGATGTTAACTACCACCATTTCCAGCTTTTTGGTCACAATGCAGGCTATACATCTCTTCCTTTGATGAGACAATGCCAAATGTTCAACATTCTTGGTTTCCCTACTACTTATCTGTGAGCTCCAGGATCCACGTACTCCCAACCCTACAGTATATAATTTTATATTCGTAGTAGTTTCAGGGCTGTCAGAGATCAGGGATTGATAACTCTCCAGACTGGTCTCAGCTCACACCTCACATGTATCTGGGCAATCAGAAGAGATTTCAAATATACACAATGTATTAGTATGAAAGTGATACTCAGCAAAAAAAATAAAATAAAATAAAATTAAAATAAAAAAAAAAGTGCATTTTCACGTTTGTACTCATTGTTTTCATTGAGCACATTCTATGTCCAGAGTCCTAAGGTTCAGAAATGGTATACGGAAGAAGAGTAGGCAAAGTCATTTAGATGAGATTTAGTGAGACCAGAGCATCTCATGGGGAAAGGTCCCATGACAGTGAATGAGGAATCTCTGCAGGAAAGCAGACAAGAGCCTGAACAGCCTTGCACATTGAGCAGGATAAAAACAAGACTTAAAAATCCCCAAATTCCCTGGTTGCTCTGGGGCACTATGGCTAGTTCTACACTTATGATCTGTGAAGTATTCCTGTAAGAATCTCTTAGTATACTTGTCCAGGAATAACTAAACCTTTTTTAGACAATTTTGACTATAAGACTCCTTTCTCCAATAAAAATAAAACATTATTTTGTGACAACTATATTATTACTGAGAAGAATACAGCATGCTAGGTCACTTTTATTTTCATCCCTTTCATTTTTATCAGAGATTAAAGTATTTTCACTTGCCTGTTTTATTTATTGAGGGTCCTAGGCTCCATGACTCCTATGCAGATTCTTCATATTTGAGAATGTTCCTGTTCCCTGTGCTCTAGGGAAATGGTATCATTTGGGGCAATTAATAAAGGGCTTGACTTGTGGACAAATAAAAACTGTAAAATTCACAGCTATTTGGAGTTTGACACACTGTTACAGTTACAGAATCTAAGACTGAAAGTGCATCTTATTAGAGTCCTTGCATTTAAAAGATTCCAACTCCTAACACCTGCAGCCAGTAGATAAGGAATATTTAGAATTATTTTTAGGAGATACAACAAGATCAAGTGCCCGGTACTACACTTAGTGCATATCAGATTTGAAACTTCATTTGATTTAATTCTAAAATAGTATTTCCTTACAAAAAATTAAAGAATAGTTGTTACTAATACATGGTACCTTATGAAGTTCTGAAAATGTGATGATTTTTAAAAGGAGGCTGATTAACATCAATGCCTATTTCAATCTGTACTTGCTGCCATTAAAAAAAAATCCTTTAATAACACTGAAATCATAAAAAAGTCACTGTGCTGTGTTCATTGGCACATGGATGTGTTCAGATGAAAGGAGGCACATTTTGCATGCATAAACACATTTGTTTAAAATGTAGGTTGATCTACTTTAAAGCTGGGTGTTCTGGACACTTTGAGCCGCTTGCTTCATTAACCACATTCATTCTAAAATACCGTTCAATTTTAACCAGGAGATAATTGTAATACCTTGAAGCAAATGAGATGTTATTGCCATAATTAAATCCAAAATGAGATGCAGGTACCTTAGACCTGCTGGTGTTTCGGCTAGTTAATAGCAAATAACATTTCCATTGGTCACACTGATTTCTTTCCGGAACTCTTTCCAGTTGAGACAGAGTACTGCATACTAATCATATTCTAATATGTCTTGGAAGGGAGCGAGGGTTGTGCCTAAGTCTCTGTCACACCATTTTAAATGAATTCTGCAAAACTTAGGATGATTATATTTCATGTTTCTTTACTCTCTTACAAAATATATCTATCAGATTTTATAAAATAATTTTACAAAACAATAGTTAAGTGCTTGCTCTTCTTCTGATGAATTCTTCTGACTCTTGGTGGAATCAGGGGATTTCATGGGCTTTTCCCTAGATTCGTAGCCTTTCAGCATTTAAAATGTGTGTTGTGTTTCATGAGAAACGTAGAGCTGTGGTTGAAATGTGGAGATGGTTCAGAATTACAAATGATGGGACTCTTAATTTCTTATTTTCCTAGAAGGAATATAATTTCCATCAAGAGCACAGCTCCTTACACTAAATGTTAAACCATGAGGCATTATTTATATAAAATTACTTATGCAAAAGGATGTTTCTGTTTTTAGCAATGACCTCAATAAAATGTTTCTCTTTAAGAACGAAAGAAATAGAACTTTCAGCATAGAACACGATGCAGTTAGATTTTGTTTACATTGTGTTTTCTATGCCCCTCATTTTAGATGCCCCTTCCTTTATGAGACAAGGTTTTATTATCTGATAAAATTGGACTAGCACTTGCTTTGTAGCCCATACATTCCTGCAATATATTGTCCTCATGGCTCAGGATTTGAGTAGCAGAAATTGCAATCTATAACACCTCCTAAAGTCTCTTTTCAATAATGATAGTGGTAACTACATTGAGAGCTGGAATGTGTGCATACACTTTGAATACTTCATATTTAATAATATGCTGAAATGTATTTTGAAAGATAGCTACTGTTAATTCTCCCAAGAGACATATAGTGGCTGCTCTTACTATCTATATTATATATAATGTATATATGCACATGTAAGTGCAATATATATCTATCTATACTTATATCTATATCTATCTGTATCTCTATCTATATCTATCTGTATCTCTATCTGTATCCCCCCCTCTCTCTCTATCTATCTATCTAAACAAATACTAGGAGTGAAAAAACTAACTAAAGTCCTGTGGGTGGTCAGTTGAGAACACTTTTGAATTGAGTTTTTTAGTTCTTATGTTCATGCTCCTAACCTCTCCAACATCTCAGGACAGCCAAGTTGAAGTGGAAATCGGTAGGGAAGTTTAATGAGAGATGTATATGTGATTTTAGTCTCTGTAGTATAACCTTTAAATTATATTTTATCAAAAGGTACAGGGACATCTCATTCCTTTGTTTGATTACTATGCAATGACAGTAAATATTCTCATCCCAGTTCTGCTGCTTTCCTTCCATTTCCTGCTCCTCTGGCCCTCCATGTCTCCCACAGCCCCTGCTGTGCCTCTTGCTTTGAGCTAGTGGTTTCAGTACTTTTCATGTTGACCTTGGTAATTTTTGAGGACTAGAGTCATCTTTTAATTGAGTTTACTGGGCTCCTTTCCCGATTGTGGCTGTGTTTGGCTCAGGGTTAAGGATACCTTCTTTTGAACATTATGTACTGCTTTTCTAACAACTCTAGTCAAGGAGACCCTTTTTTCATGCTGTCACGTGGCCCTTGTGGGAGAAATTGGAAATAATATCAATGAACCATCCTACTAGTAGAATGCACACATACTCTGCCCTCCAAGGTCATGCCTTTGTAGAAAATATTGATGATTCAAGGATACAATGGCTACTACAATAGGTTCGGAGTCTTAGAAACAGATATAGCTATTTTAACATTGTTTCTTTCCTTTACGCTCTACTGAATGGTCTTCATGAAAAACAAACTCCTAGAGGTATTCATTCAGAAGCCTGGGCTTATGACTCAGTTGTTCTCTATGCGGTCCTCTCCTTCCAGCCTTTGTCCTTTCAGCTCTGCTCTAGAATTTTGCCTAAGAGAAGTTTCCCTCATCATCTTTTACTCTTCAAATAACACACGAAATTAGTCCAAGTAGGTCTCTTTATGTGTCTGTATATTATTTGGTTTTCCACTTAGGGCAGACACTTCCTTGCCAAGTCGCTACATCCTCACAGAATGAGGACAATGGACACTATCTTTATCTTTCAGATCCTGCATATATAACACAAGACCTTATTTCTTCCCTCCTATCAATTGTGTGACCTGCTTGGAGTGTTCTCTTCTCTCTTTGAGTTAACATTTTCTTTCTTTCTTTCTTTCTTTCTTTCTTTCTTTCTTTCTTTCTTTCTTTCTTTCTTTCTTTCTTTCTAATTCCAAAATGTCAGCAAACAATTTGCATTTTATAGCACTGAATGGTTCCTCTTCCCTGATAAGGAAATCATACTTTCTAAAATGAGGACTGAATCTTAGTTGATAGGAAAACATTTAGAGTCGACAATGTCTGCAAATGCTGATTATGGAAAACACTCACAGTATGCCAACTCTTAATTGAAAATGGAATGG
Source organism: Mastomys coucha (assembly GCF_008632895.1). Taxonomy (NCBI): domain Eukaryota; kingdom Metazoa; phylum Chordata; class Mammalia; order Rodentia; family Muridae; genus Mastomys; species Mastomys coucha. Next base: position 54,511,998 of record NW_022196896.1, on the reverse strand, counting down.
AAGTTAGCTCTGCTTTCTATAAGTCCATGAGGCTCCCCTGACCTTAAGTTTTGCCATGCATGTTTCCTTGCCAGCATCTATATTTTGTTTTGTCTTGTTCTAATCTGGGCACTCAACCAAAGCAATAAAGCAAATGCAGTAGATTTTAGCCTCTACAGTGTGTGTTTGACTTGGGTTCTCAGTCTTGTGTTATGCCCCCTCTTTAGAAATAATTGTCAAAGTCTTTCTTCAGTTTGTTTAGACATTTGGAGTCACTCTTTCATACTCATGAATTCAAAGCCTATGAAACTTATATGTGCATGATTGCTTATTACATGAAACCAACCCATGCTTTTTCCTCTTTCATAGGATAAATGTAATTGCCACTAACATTTCCTGAGCATGAAAAACTGCCTCTGGAGATATCGTACCTAAGGAAATAGAATTGGAATGGGCTCTCCCATTGGTAGATACTTTGCTGGAAAGCTATGTTTTAATATTACTATATCTTAGAAAATTCTCACTGTTCTGTCTTTGAAATATTATACTGTGGAAACAAAAGATAACTGCAGGATAAATATTCTTAAAAAGTAGGAATTAAAAGTTCCAAAAATAATGACTTAGGGCAAAAATTTTTATTAATAAATTTATTGACTTCCAAAGTGCACTAAAATTTTATGAAGCAGGAAGTTGAGCAGGAGCTTAATTTATGTGTGGAACATCACTTTGCAACTTATCTAAGTTCAACAGAGATAAAAATCCTCTCATAAATAAAGAGGCAGCGATTTGGGGTGACTATGAATGAGAAGGCAAAGGGCACAGCTACATTAGCAGTTTTGGTCTTGATCTACACCACAGGCATTTCAATAGCTGCTATTTCAAATTCATTTAAAAACCACTTTTTGAATTTTAATAGCTTTTCTTCTAATACTAGAATGCAAATGTGAATTTGCCTCTAGCATGCTCTATTCCTCCCTTGTCAGAATCACTGGAAAGCCATATTGTTTTTTTTTTTTTCCCTAAGATTGCCCTTCATTTTTCAGAAGTCAAGAGAAAGGATGTGGAAGTGTAATTGGAAGAAGTGAAAAGGACCCTGTGAAGAGGGAACAGAGATGTAGGAGATAGAATCATTGGAGGGGACACAAGAAGTTGGAGATATTGATAACAATGGAAAACATGAACAAAAATATTTAATAAGTGATCTCTTTGTATGTTGAAACCAGCTAAATAAAATATGGTTTTGTTTTTTAAGTTGTTTGAATAAGAAATACCCTCTGTCCCAGAAATCTAACTCCGTAAGCAAAGTGTCAATACATAATCACAAAGACCCAACCAAGCTAAATCCCTAGCAGCAAGGTAGAATTGCATGTTCCTAAAATCTCAGCTCTGGGGAGGCAGAGAGAGGAGGATTCTGTGGGCCTGCTGGCCTGCAAGTCTAGCCAAATCGATGATGTGCTTGAGGTTATGGCGGGGGTAGAAAAGGCATGTGGACATGTGGACGCACAGCTGAGTCTCTAAGAAGGTAAACAGTCTTGCTCCCTACGCTCCCCATTGTGATGTTTTGCCTCACCACTCCTTAGGGGCAACCTGACCTTGAACCAAGAGCTCTGAATGAATGAGCCAAATTATATTTTTCCTTCTTCCGGCTGTTTTTTTCTAAACGTGTAGTCACTGTGATTGAAAGCTGACTGACCTAGGAACCTTCACTATTAATCAGAACATTAACCTCTGTAGATGCAGTGTGCCATTCTCAAATAGTAATGAAAGTTACAGTGGTTTCAAAATCTGTTGTAAATATTGCCGGCTTAGTTGTTGAAGGGAACATTTTTAATAAATTCATTTTGGGTTGTTAGAGATTTTTGATCATTTATTATATGTACTCAAGTGCATCTTTGACATTCAAATGCTGCCAGCAAAGCTTGTTTGTAGATGACTAAGGACGAGTTGTACACAAACAAGGAAAGGTTATGCTTTACCTCAGTATATATATATATATATATATGTATATATATATATATATATACACATATATATATTACATGTATGTATATGTATGTATTTTACAACTCAGCCTTTTGTTTTAAATCAAATTCAGGTTTATCATCCAATTAGGGATAGCATATGGTGTAGACAACAAAACAGTGACACTTTCGTAAAACCGGAAGGCTGAGAGCTAAATTGATTACGCACTTTCCACCAGTTTCCTATATTTGTGAACAAATCCTTGAGGGAACATTCATCTGAATTTAATACTCAGAGTTTTCTGCATTTGGCCACATGTTCCCATCCCAGGCTGCGAACCTCACTTTTTAAAGATGTCTTTCTCTGACAATTGGTGTTTGTTGTTGTTGTTGTTGCTGTTGTTGTTGTTGTTACTGGTGAAGGTCATAGTGATGGTGGTTTGTGTTGTTGTTTTTGTTTTGGCTGGAATTAGTGATCTCTAGTTATTAGAATAACAAAATTTGTGGAGAAAGGTTAAGCTGTAGTCCAAAAGGAAATAATTGGAAATCATCTTAATACTAAGGGTGTGGGTCTTGGTGCTCTGGTGGGAAGCTCCATCCGTCTTTTAAAAATTTACTTCCAGTTTTTACCTTTTTTATGTGGTACACAAATTATTCTTGTACTGAGCATGGGAGCACTTTTTTATGTAGTTCTGTTCTATGAGCATTTGAGCATTTCTAACTCCGTGGTGTTTTTTTTATTTGTTTGTTTGTTTGTTTTTTTTGTGGTTAGTCAATACATTGCTTTCTGAATGCATAAATATTTACTGACCCTACCTTAATATTTCTCTTGCTGTGCAAACTTTACTTTTATTTGATTTATTCTCATTATTTTTATGGTGATGTTTTTGTTAGCAGGTTAGCCTCTCTTTTGTTCCATAAGATGATATCTCATCTAGGGTCTTTTCTTTGTATGTATGGTTTTGTGTGTGTATAGGTGCACGTGGATGTTAAATCACACATGAGTATGCATGTGCTTATTGAGGGAAGAAGAAAATGTCACATGGCATTCCTGAGGCATCATCTGTCACCCATCTTTCTCATCTTTTCTTTTTTATTCACTTCTTCCTTCCTTCTTACTGCCCTTGAATCTGTCACTATCCTAATTGGCAAGCTAGATAAGACAAGAGCATTTTTCATACCTTTCTTTTATATGTGATTTCCAAGGATTTAGATCTTTTGCTTGTTTTGCAAGCACTTTTATTGACTAAGCTAAGTCTCTTAGGCCCTAGCATTTTTCTTTGATTGTAACACCACAAATATAAACTTCTGGCCTATAGATATTTATAAATCCATCTTAATATCCAGGTTAAAGATCTCAATTAATCCTATGAAGTTTAAATTAATGCCCCTTGTCTTAACAATAACTTATCTGACAATTGTAATTGTTAATTAGTTTTATAAGTATAGCTTCATTATCATACTTATATTAAAACCATTTAATTAATATACTCTCCATATTTTATATTACTATGTCCTGTGTATTTAAATATTTTTATGCAGTAAGAATACTATGAAATAATTTTAATTGACTATAGGAGGGCAATAACACATATTGCACATAATGACTCTAATTTCTAAGCCTTATGTAGCCATACTTACTAAATTACTAATTAGAACTTTCTATAAAATATTGATTGACTTGGTAGGTTTAATTTGAACTTCAGACTCAGACTTCAAATATGATCTTTTGAAAAATTATCAAATTACATTATTATAAATTTTTGGACTATTTACTTGTGTAGTCTTTTAGCAACATGAGCATGCTTTTAATTGCAGTATTTCAAATCATAACAGATACAGCCAACAAGTAAAAGTTCAGTAATTCATAAAAATCCAAGAGATTATTGCACAAATAATGTTATGTTTTCATTCTTCTCAAATCACAAGACTCTCTTGTCAATATTTTCAAGGCTTATCACCATATGGTGACAGTTGGGTCGATCTGGGCAGGTATGTGTTCATCGCTCTCAGTGTCATCTATCTGTCTTACCTCATGGCCAGCAAAGTAATTAGAAATACTGAGCCAACAAAAGAGCATGGACTGACCGAGTGTTACGTGCACCCTACTGTAGCTGACATGTCAAAATATTACATTGGAGATTCTTTCACCTTTAATGTAGTACAAACAATGATATCAAAGGGACATTTTTGTAGGGCTCATAAGATGGTAGGTTTGTTAGAGAATAGATTATATAATTTGATAATTTTTTTTTTATTTTTTAGATATTTTCTTTATTTACATGTAAATTTCTCCTTTCCTAGTTTCCCCTCCAAAAAACAAACAATCAAACAAACAAAAACAACAAGAACAAGCCCCTGTTGTCTCCCCCCTCTCCATGCCTGCCACCCCACCATAATTTTTTAGGCCTGAATCATTTCTTAAACAGGTACATGAATACTTTTATGATTTCAATGTGCCTTTTATTGAAAATAAAAAAAAATGAGTGTTTAATGGATAGGCTTTAAAAATCGATCTTTATTTTTTCCTGAAAACTGCACTTTTCGAATCTTTGGAAAATAAGTTGTCAGAATAAGCTTTTCGTTTTCATAAAATAAGATTAATATGGTCTATGTGACATTTGTAGTGTGAGGAGAATCTGATGAGTTAATGCATACCACATGTTTCAACAAAGAGCTCTATGGTGCAAGTTAGCTATCTTTTATTAAAATTTGTCCTTTAATAATTGCCTTTTATTTATGACAAAGCATGGATGACCTTGAGACTATTCTATGATAAAAGGAAGTTGGTTAGAATAAATTGTAATCTGATAATAAAATAATTTGAAATGACTTCAATATAATAACAATTACAATTCCCGGGGTTGAAACTGGCTGAGAGGCATGAGTGGGAGCACTGAGGAGTGTAACAAGAGCTTCTATAAGCCTCTAGGTGGTAGCTCTCCTGGTTCTCAACCAGGCTTCTGCTCTTTCTTCTCACCTTGCTCCTGTGCTCTCCCCAGTATGAGAACTCATGAAGAAGAAAGGTACTGCTGTTTAAAGAGATGTTGTCACTCTTAATTTTATTCCTTAAAAAGGAGGTTTCAACAAACAATACTATATTGTTTAAAATAAATGATACACAAGGATTTTAGAATAATAAATTCTGTTAAGTCATATGGTATATTTATATCAGAGTCAAGGTTTTCTCCCACTAGTCTACACGTGACTTCCTATGAGTACACTCCTATTGATTGCTGTCATCTTGTCTGAATTGAAACAGTGCAGGTCTTATGTAAGTTCGTCTGTGCATCATTCCTGCTGTACTGGAAGACATTATTTCCTTAGAGTCAGTTTCCTTGGAGTCAAACATTATAGTGTTTAAATTAAATACAGAAAATTCAGGATGCTATGAATTTCCAAATATATGAATAACAAACACTCAGATGTCAGTTTTTTTCTGACATAAAATCTACATTTATATCATGTAGTGACTGCCTTAGTCATTTTTGATATAGAGGCCTTCAGGAACCCTGAAGTTTATATATATTCATCTATCTGCTTGCTTTATGTGGAATTGAATGTTTCATACAATACTTTTGATTATGTTTTTTCCACTTCCAACATCCTGACCAGGTCTTCACCACCTGCTTACCCGCCCAACTTTTATTTTTTTGCCTCTCAAAAACAAAAACAAAAAAAAAAAAAAAAAAAAAAAAAAAAAAAAAAAAAAAAAAAAAAAAAAAACCTAAAAGAAACCCTTGAAAAATGAAAAGCTAAACAAATAAGTAATAAATCAATGAGACAGAAAAAATACATGTACAAGGAAACCCGCAAACCAAAAACAACAAAATAAGTTTTAAAATAATAGTACACACATACACACCACTATGGAGTTGGGTGGTTGATCTGTGTAGTCACAGTCCATTGGAGAACACTGATGATCCTTTGTCAGCATGTATCAGTGGCGAGCAGTTTCTAGATGAGTGTTAAGACTCCATGTCCACTTATTTTTCTCAGTGGTACCCTGAAAGTACCACTGTACTGAGTGCTGGCATCCTGTCTGCATTGAACCAGTGCAGGTCTTGTGTAAGTTCCTCTGTGCATCAGTCCTGCTGTACTGGGAGACATCATTTCCTTACAGTCAATTTCTTTAATTCCTACTTGCTCATTTGTGTGCATAGGTAGGTGAGTCCAGTATATATGCACATGAAATACATACCTGACTTAGTGGCACATGTCAAATTATTACTATATTATTTAATTTATTTCTATGCCTTTAATAATGAAAAGAACTTGAAGATTTTCAAAATAGGCTTTCCAGCTGGGCCTTTGGTGACATCACACTGATAGTTAAAAATAAGTCTTCTTAGAAATATTTACCCCAAGTGAATTGGCAAAACTTTTTATTGGGAATGTGCACCTTGCTCCTTTAAATGCCTACCACGATGCCCAGCATTAAAAGTGACAATTGTTGAAATTTCTGCATCCACCAGTTCTTTCTAACTCTGACCAGGATGTGGGGAACATTCGCAGGTGTCTGAAAATAAGGAAATTAAATTACCTCCTGTTCCAAAGAGATATATTTTGCCTTTGAAAAGAATTCACTCACTAGGAGCCTACAGACATAAATATTGAGGATGTTTTCCCCCTTTGGTATGGAAATTATTAAGTTATTCATATTTTTATTTCCATGAAGAGAACCTGGGATAAAGCCAACTTTCTTTATTTCTCATTTGGTGCATATCTGTCTCCTCTTTGTTTTGGCTTGCATTTTGTTTTTACTATAAAATGACTTTAGTGCTTACTTTAACACACATATATTATCACATATTAATCCTTTAAGATAGCACGTGAGAGGATCACCTTTACTTATAACAGACCCACACCGCAAGCACCTCCAAGTGTGGTCCCTGACCAGGGTAACATAATAACATGTTCTGAAGTTTCGAATGTTTCTTGAGGGTATTATTTATGAAAGGCCCATAACAAAAGAATTATGTAAAATTTAGAGCATTTTATAACTTCAGATTTACATATTTAGTTATAGATGATAATATCTCCAGGTCACATTGCAGCTAGCAATAACATTGACTTTAAAATTGTGTGTTGTAGGGTGTCACATCAAAGTAAACTGTATTCTTCAAGTCTGTGAATGTTTGTATATGCTTGGCCTTGGGAGTGGTACTATTAGAAGTTGTGGCCCTGTTGGAGTAGGTGTGTCACTGTGAGGGTGAACTTAAAGACCCTCATCCTAGCTGTCCGGAAGCCAGTATTCTGCTAGTAGCCTTCAGATGAAGATGTAGAACTCTCACCTCCTCCTGTACCATGCCTGCCTGGGTGCCACCATGTTCCCACCTTGATGTTAAGGTAAAGACAAAAGGAACTTTAATATAAATCACTTTGTTTAGGTTGACATGGGTCTACTTGGAATGCATTTGCCTGTGAGAGAGTTCTGGCATTGAGATAGACCTGGGAGTATCTAGTTTTTCTTTCCTTGTTGCTTTAAAGAGTTTGGTCTATTTCAGTGACTTATTGAAATACCCATTGAATTAACAAAGAAATAATAATTAGCATTAATATTCCTTTTGAGTATTAATATTCAATTAATATTCCATTGTGAATTGAGAAAGCCTTACGACCATGCTATGTGAACTTAGTTGGTGTGTTTCAAGAAAAAAAATGTGAGAATTCCACTGGATAGACAAATTGATCAAAAATATGACAATGGGGAAATAAATGAGAATAACTACAGAAAATTATTTCTTTAACACCAGAAGGCAGAGGCCTGAAAGGGGAAGTAACATGAGTGTTAATGGCCAGCACAAGGTCAACATGCGTGAGCCCGAGAGCTCTGTCTTGAGATAGCTTGCAAGGTGAAGAAACTGTTTTCATTAAAGTGACTTCCACGTGTCTGCGGCTCTTTCCTCCTCCAAAGGGTAGCATTAGACAATGGTCCTAACGTAATTCTGTGTTCAGCCTGTCTTAAGTGGTTAGCCAGTTTGAATAGTTGAGCTCTTTCAGCCTGTCCTAATTTATTAAGAAAATTCAGTAGGGGTGTTTTAAGTAACTGTTGTATGTCAGTTGTCATCAGAATTACTGTTAACTTCAGAATCAGAGTGATTATTCAAAACGTACATTTTAACCCTACTACCAATATGTTGAGTTTGGAAAATACTGCTTTTTTTGGAGGGGAGGATGGTGTTTAAAAGGACAATCCTCTCTATACTTAGAAAGCATGACAGCTTCCTACTAATATACACTCTGGTGCTTCTGTCAACTCCAGTTATCCTGATTTGCTACCAACTCATTGAACAAGTCCTATGCTGTTAAGCCTTTTGTCTTTTCTCAAGTTGCTCTGTCTTGCTGAAAATTTCTTCTCTCCGGACTTCCTGAGGTCATACTCATTTACCAATATCCATTTCATATCTTACCTCTTCTGGGAAATCTCTGTCGGTTCACTCAGTCAAAACTCTGCCTCTCAACCCCATGTCCCCATAGATTCTGAGCATATTATAGCATTTATCACAGTGTACCTCTGTAGAATTCTTCACCTTGTATGTAAGTGCTTATCTATCAACCTGAGTGGAGGCTGGCAAATTACCATGTGCAGGCAGAGTTCAGCCCACTGCCTGTTTTGTAAATGATGTCTTTTGGGAGCATAGCCATGTCTATTCCATTACACATCGTTTAAGGCAGCTTTGGCACTCTAGCAGCAGTGTAAAGTAGTAGAGACAAGGATGGATTGTCCACAGAGCCTAAGATATTTACTGTGTGGTTCTTTATTTTGGAAAACTCTAAATTAAGGTATTCAATGTGAGATACAAATTGTATATTAACACTCCATTGTTTCATTTAAATAAATAGTGAGAGAATGGAAAAAGGACTGAGATTTATATTTATAAAAGCTTTGTTTTCCTGCCTCAGTTTGGTTTTGATTTCATTTGCCATTCATGTTTACCTAGTGCTCAGGGACTTCTGGGTAAGGTAAAATGGCCTATGCCTGTACTGTCCAATGCAATAGCAGCTTGACTGTGTGGTCATTGGAGCATTTGTCATGTGACAATTTTAGTTGGATAGCTAAGTTTCAATTTAACTAAATTTTAATTAATACCATTGATTAAACTATGATAGCCAATGGCTCTCCTATTGGATAATGTAGACGCAGAGAAATAGTAATAAGTAATTTAGGCTAGAGAAGAAACAGCTTAGAATAAGAGTTAAAGGGCAGGAATTATTTGGTACATTATAAAATATTTATAATAGATTTCTGATGCCATTTGTTTAGTGTCCATCAACAAATGAATGGTTAAAGAAAGTATGATATGCACACGATCAAGTATTATTTAGCTGCCAGAAGAATGAAGTCCTGCCCTCTACAGTAGAATAGATGGAGCAAGAGATCAGGTTAAGCAAAATGGGGCCAGAAGGCAGAATGCTAAGGACCATGTGGAAAGCAACAAAGAAGATTCGAAATTGGAAGGGAGCTTAGTGTAGACGGTAGGTTAACAGAATATGGAAAGGAATAAAAATTTCACCAAGGCTGAGAGACACGGTCAATGCATAATGTGTAGATGTATTAAAATACTACAGTGAATACCAATAATTTATAAAATTCATATGTGCTTTAAAGAGGCCTTTAGTCCCCTTTTCTGTCAGGGAAAATGGAGACCCAGATAGCTTATAACAAAATGCATTAGTCATTCTGGAAATTGATTTTTGTGGTTCTTAAGCTGATAAACTGGAATGTGAGAGAGAAATAGGTCTTTTAGCACCTGCTTTTAAGACAGCTCTAAATTCATATGCCTGGTATGAATACAAAACAAACCTTCCTCGTTTCTACCACCCATCCTATCTGGAGATTCATGTTTTTATGACTGTGGGATTTTTTTCCACATTAACTGTACTTAAAACATCTACCTGAATAACAATATGGAAGAAGCAGTTGCTCTTTGAAATTTAAACCACATTGTCAGTTCTGGAAGAGACAGAGGACATAGCAAAGTTACAAGTAAGATTAACTCTTATGCCTGTGATAATATAGTTTCTTGTTTCAAGGAAAAAGAGGAGGGCTAGAATTTTTAATTGATTAGTATCTAAAAAAACTTGGTAATTATTTATATGGAAGCCTGTTCTAAATATCAATTATAAAATTGAAAATGAAAGTGAAAAATACAAATTCCTTTTGCATTTTGAAGAAACAAACTGAACTCACAGCAAATGTTTGTCTGGCTATTGTATGCTTGTATAGATAGTGACATGCACCATACACATACTGGGAAGAAGAGACATTACTGTTTATACTGCCTTGAAATTTATGAAGAGCTTTCACATAACCTGTTATTCAGAGGATAGTGGTCTTTGTCCTTTGGCCTACACAATCTTTTAATATGATGCTTAGACAGTTTTGCTTTTCAGAATAGTTAAGTTAGAGACTTACATTTTCATGTCAAATTTAATATGATATAGATATAATATACATGACAACATCAGAAGGAAAGCTATTCCAGCTGATATATAGGTACAAAAAAACCATATTTTATGTACATTTACATGTATATTTACAAAAAAAAGTGACACGGTCTCTGTCATTTCAGCAAAGAGGAGAGGATTACTACCTTAACTGTTTATATTTTAAAGGAGCCTGTGTATAGTATTATGTAAGTTCTCCTTTATCATAAATATGTGATTTATTAATATCTACCATAAAAAGATATTAAAATAGAGATGCATGGCCAAGAAAATGAGTAATGCTTTAATAAGATGACTACTTAGGTTGTGATACCTAATTCATTAATACAGTAACACAGCAAAATGAATTAAAGTCTAACGGCTTCACTTCATTACCTTTTTACAGAAAAATTTCTTAATTGTTTCACATGCATCGTGAACATCTACTTCTCATCATAATATTTAAGATATCTAATATATATCTTAATATATATCTAAGATATAATATATATAAATTACTTCTTACTGAAAGACTTGAAATACATTAACTTTTATATAAATGTATACCAAGTTAAATATTTTTTGTCCAAACAGAAGACTCTTAAAATATTTCCTGAGGGTGTGTGTGTGTGTGTGTGTATGTATGTATGTATGTGTATGTGCATGAGGTATATATACATTATATATACATACATATGCATACATATATACATATGTATATACATTTATGTTGCTATCATTAATGATGCTGTTACTTAAAATATTAATTTATACTCTCTTGAATGTTGAATCAATTTGAATTTCCCCCTAACTTTCCCTTTAGCCTACTAGTCTAAGTATGTGTCCCAGGCACTCATTGCTTTGCATATTTTGTGTTATTGTGCACTTTTCACAAATCATTTCCATTTGTTTTAATGAAGAAATTAAATATTGCCATTTAAATATAAATTCAAAGACATATTTTTCCTAAAGGATAGTTTGGATCATTGAGATTGTGATGTTTATCTAAGAGAGGGATGATTAGACTAAAAATGAATTATAAAATTTGTGAAAGAAATATGCAGTTTTGCTGCATATATGCAGGTGACATGTTGATCTCTGTGGGTGCTGCAAGATGGGATGTCACCCAAACCTCATATGGTGGCATTCTTTGTTGGAATTTACCTATGGTCATTCTTGTACTCAGACATATGTTCAATAATATTAAGCAGTCTGTCACATAAATGATTTGTTTTTCTGTTTTCTTGGTCAAATACTTATAATCATTTGGCTTTCTATATGGTTTCCTTATGAGAAGATAAGGAGAGATGTGAATTGTAAATGGGTTATCATAGTCCACGGTTAGTCCTTGGATCCCAGATTTTCTTTGGTAACTCTTGTTTATTTGTTTATCTGTTTTGTTCTTTATTCATTATTATCTGCTTTCCCAATACACTAATGCATCCATTGAAATTGCAAAGAAAGCTGACCATTCTAGGGTTCGTAGTCCTGTCTGTCCTAAGATCACTTTTTATGACTTTGATACTCTCTCTCCAAGGTGACAGTCTAATAGTGTTGTTAATGGTGGGCATTGTACTTCACATTGCAGTAAAATTGTAAAGCCCAAGGGAACTGTCAATAAAAACTCAATAAAACAGAAGCTGTGATCTGTATAAACAAAGATGTCAGTTGCTGTTGGTTTGGAAGATTATGATGGGCAAGAACCAAACTGTTAGTTGGAAATTGGCCATACCTTGGCTTAACACACGTATTTTAGGGATCTTGAAGTGGAATACAATATATAGTGTCAGATATGAGAACAAAAATCATTTAGCAAGGTTCAGTAATATTAGTAGAAATACCCTCAGAGCTCCCAGGGACTAAACCACCAACCAAAGAGTACACATGGTGGGACTGATGGCTCTGGCAGCATGTGTATAGTAGAAGATGGCCAAGTTGGTCATCAACTGGAGGAGAGGCCCTTGGCCCTGTGAAGGTTTTGTGCCCCAGTGTAAGGGAATGCCAGGGCCAGTAAACGGGAGAGGGTGGGGTGGCAAGCAGGGGGAGGGGGGAGGGAACAGAGGTTTGTTCCTGTTGTTGTTTTTTGTTTTTTGGGTTTTTTTTTTTTTTTGGAGGGGAAACTGGGAAAGGAGAAATCATATGACATGTAAATAAAGAAAATATCTAATAAAAATACTTAGCAATTAGGTAAATTTATTATTATCATTATTATTATTTACCATTTCTTGTTACTCACATTCTCTTCTGTTCCTTTGTTTTTGAAATAGGAATTTGGCAGCAATCAAACACAATAGCATTTTAATGTAAAAGCTCATGCTTTTCTTGGGGAATTCTTATAAAGAGACTTTCACTCCCCTCTTTCCTGTTTGGTGGGTGTGAAAAAGGAAATCTGAACTTCATTTGATTATTCACTAAATCCTTGGTTTACTATGCATGAGACTGAGATTAGACCAAGACATGGTCTGCTTTTGTGACAGAAAAAAAACAAAGAACCTCATAAATTTCATAACAAAGCCAGCAGACAGCCATTGTGCATTGAGGAATTTCTAGCAGTGCCTCACTGTTTAGTAATTCAGGCTCCTACCCTCATAGATGTACTTATATTTGTCTAATTGTATGACTGGACTGATGAGAGGGAATTGTACCATTGATCTCTTTGGGTACATAAGAACATCTCACATAATAAGAAATGATTGGTCAGTCTGAAATATTTTTATAACATGCATGTAAAGCATATAGCTAATAAAGATAAACTTGTGTTCCTATCCTGGTTTACTGGAGAATTAGAAGAAAGTGAAGAGAAATCTAGGACTTGAAAGGCATTACTAGATATACTATGAAATTCAGGATTTATCCTTTTTTAAAATTTATACTGCTAAAATGTAAGGGAGTGGCATCTACATGATCTTATTTTTGCTACAGAAGGAAAACTTCATTAGTAATTCAGATGATGGATTAGACAGAAGGAGAACTAGCTTGACAGAAATTAATTAAGAGGATAGGGCAGTCACTCATATGCCAAAGAAACATACCAACTGGAGACATAGTCAGGAAACATTGTCACCATAAATCACGATTGATGAAGACTTTGATGTCAGAAGTGGGAGAAGAGAGTATGAACTTTAGGAGCATATCAGGATTTTGATTTGAGGAATGTAAAGATACCAGAGCCTATCAGAAAACTGTTTTGAGAGTGAAGTTGTCTTTTGATTGGCTAACAGGATTTGGGGGAAAACTGACCAGATTCCTCAGGAGAAATCAGAGTGGCAGACTGGAACTTGAGAATTATGAACAGCAACAGGTGGTGGTTCTGACTGGGAAACAGGCTGAGTCAAACACTAGCAGAAACACAAAAGTGGGGATGCTTGACAGAAGGTTAAGGGTAGGGGGTGTCTAGGAAAAGAAGCCAAGAGTCTGAAATTAAGTAATTACAGAATGGTGCTGGGGAAGGTTGGCATAGTAGTTAAGGCTGAAGAGGAAGGGTAGGGCTAAATAATGGTATCAGATTTTACAGATTGTGTAAGAAAGTAAAAGACTATGAAGGAAAGGTTTTTATAGCAATAGGAAGATGTTATTTTATGTTACAGCTATGAGTGTTTACTAATAATTCCAGGGTATGGTCAGGTTATCAGCTAATTTGATTAGCTAGGATAAATGTTGGAGAAATAATTTTTTTTTTTACATTATAATTGGTAAAGATTGTTTGTCCAAACATTATGTACTAACAATTTATTCTTCCATAATATCTTAATATTTTGATCTTTGAGTGATTTTTTTTCAAAAGTGTAAAGCTTTATGACTCCATAGAAACAGAATTTAAAGTTATACAAAGTGGCGTATCTTATCAGTTTGGAGTGGACAAAAATTGAATAAGATGGTTAATTGTCTTACCCAATATGTGCACATACTCGGCTGTGAAACCAAATCTGGGTTTGATCTCCTGATTCCTGGTCTGGTGCATTATCTATTATGCCATGAACAGGCAGAGAGAGGTCATTTCTATGCAGAGAAAAACGAATGAGCTGTGCCATGGCAGACATTTCTGCATCATTTGCTGCCATCTGTCTTAAAGCTCAATCTGGACTCTCAGGAATGAAGAGAGCATGCAGCATTTGGAGTGGCCATGATTTGGTTATCTCTAGGGGTGGAAAATGGGATCCATAAAACATCAGGAAAGAGTAAGGGGACCAGACCTATGAGATTTTGCGGGATTCCTTTAACAAACTGCTCTGTAAGTTTCTGGACATAGATGTTTTAGACATGCAATATTTTTTTTATGTGGAAAATGATGATAAACGTTGCTTTTAGAGGTAGAGAATTATGAAACAGAGAGTGCTTGGAATTCTGTAACTTGTATTTTCAACTGATTATTATCTACAGAAAAATGTATTATTATCTACAGAAAAATGGGGCTTTACATCCTATTAATATACACACTTCAAATGCCATGTGACAAAATTCAAAATTAATTTTGAGAGTGCTGTGAGTGAACTTCCAAGGTGTTCAGCTGATAGCAAGCCTTTCCAGGAGAGAAAATGGTTGTCATTGCAACTCAATACCATAAAACAGTAAAAGTGTTCCCCAAATCCACTGCATTCAAGTGCCATCCAAAACTGATGAAACTTTAACAGATTTTGAAAAGTGTCCAATCAAACATTTGTTTGTCAAAGATTTATATGTATGTCTCTTGTTTTATTATATTTTGGTATTTTTTATTGGATTGTCTTAGATTTGATATTTCTGACTCTTCTTTAAGAATGACATTTTAGCTGTAAGTTTCATCCAAATGGCATAATCATGTTTTAAACCAATAATGAAATTTCAGACAGACTACATTTAAAAATAATAATAAATAAAATATTGACAGGCATGTCCCAGGGACATTTTCAGATACATTTTACTTCCTTGGCAACTTGGTAATGCATTCCTTGATCTTTGTTAGCTACCAAAGCCAAACTTTCATTGTATATCCAGATGATGTTTGAGACTGTTGCAATGCATCTCCCATATCTAGATTTATGTATGCAAACGGCATTCTTGGCAGTCAGTGAATATTCAGCAGCTCTCATCTTCCTTCCCTAGAAATATGGGACAAAAATAAAAATTAAAAACCCAAACTTGCTGTTTTCTGAAATTGTGTAATGATGAAGAAAACTTTTCTAGATACAGAGTGCCCAGGCCTCACAAGGAATTTGATTTGTTTCATAGAATATTTTATTTTATAAATTTCATATATATATGTATATATATATACATATATATATACTCATACAACTGCATTATACACAAACACAGAGGTTTTACAAACACAGAGTTTGTTTGTATCATAGATACAGATGTAAATATAGATACTGAAAAGATATAGTTTTCCCTTCATCATTTCTAGATAGAATCTGACAGAGAAAATAATTTGCATTGTTTACAAAAGAGAAAAAATGGGCATCAGATGGTTGTCTAAAGTTGTATAGTCAGCAGGAAAGAGCAGAGCCAAGAATGAACAAGGCATCTTGGCTTCAGAGTCCCTTAACCTTATCAGTAACATCTGCCTCACATCTCCCCTTTAATAAGCAATCCAGGATTCTGGAATAAGTTCATAATCATGTTTTTGTTTGTTTATTTGTGAGCTTGCTTGCTTATGTTCTTGCTTGTGTTATTCATTCCTTCGTTTGTCTTGTTTTGTTTCAGAGAGGTTTTGATTTTTAGCTAATAATAATGATGATGATGATGATGATGATGATGATGATGACGACAACAACAACAACAATAATAATAATAATAATAATTTGATTAATTTTAAAGAAATTTTCTTTTTGCATACATTGTATTTTGTTTACATTTATCCCATCCTACTTCACTGAACTCTCAGGTCTAGCACTGCCTTACATCCTCTCCCAATTTCTTCCAGGTCCTCTCTTTCTCTTCATAGCTTAATTAGTTTGGGCACATATTTATGGAGTATAGGGCTCAGAAGAACATGGTTGAGTGCCAGGGCTGAACCTTCAAAGAACCCTCACTCTCCTTCCCCTGCAAGCCATCTAGGGATGCTCTCACTCATCACAAGGTTTTGGATTGTACTGTTTTTCTTTGAGGGGAGAGACATTCAAATATCATTTCACTTATCACTGATAAAAAATAGATAAGGTAATCTGATATGGTTAAGGAACTTAGAGGCTATAAAATTGAAATGTAAATTTGTTAACGTATTAGTTGCATTGGGACTGTGTTTCATTCATGCCTGGCAATGATAGCAGCATAGTTAAACCTAAATATAAATAATCCCATGGATGTTTCTTCTCCTTCTGACCTCTTTTGCTGCCATTGTCCTTGTTTTTACACAGCATCACTGTTGTAGAAGTCCTCCATTTTTGCTGTTTTTAGGAATGTCAGGGTTTCCTATGCAGGTGAATGTCAGTAGCAACTGTGAAAGAGATTTCTGTGGTACAGAAATACTGGGTCAGCTCAGCATAACCAGAAATGCAGGGTATTTTGTTCACACTGGCAAGGGTGACCGAGAGTGTGTTTGAAGCCAGAGCATGAAGACTTATAAGTGTCCAGTGTGCAGCAGATCATGGAGGCATTCGTCTTCTGTAGATGAATACTCTGAATTATGTGCATAGTGGGGGTGTTCTGTACTATCTGACAGGATGCTAAACATACTGAGCCAGCCAGGTAAGGGCTGCAGATGGAAGCATGAGGATGTTTCATACTTGCTAAGTTTGTGCACAACTAGAGTGAGCCGAAGGTTCAGTTGTTGTAATGTTGCTCTTAGAGTTACACTTTAAAAAAAAAAAAAAAAGTAAACATCAATGTTGCACTGAGGGAAGCACAGCCTCATAATGATTTTGTCCTTGGTATATTGATTCTCCATTTTAAAACACACATTGCTTTTCAATATCCTTATAGTATATGTCCCACTTCCAGTAGCCAAAACTATCATGGTTGAGTATGTGTCTCAGATATAGGGATATAAAGATGAATAAGAAAGCCTACTGCCTTAGATAACTTACAGTCTCATAGCAATGTGACTGTCTAAAAAATTAAAGCAGGTGATAAGATGAAATAAAACTGTGTTTTATCCATCTGTTTCCACAAAAATTAAAAGTGCTAGAAAATGGGATTTGTGCCTTATTCATCATGTTATTTCCAGAACACAGCAACATACATCTCATTTGTTGAGTGAATATATTCATATATCCAGTTAAATATATAGTGAATTAAAATTTAAAATGTGAATAGATTCTCATCCTTGGATAATTAATAATGTAGCTTCATGAAAACCTTTTCCTTTTTCTAAACTTTAGGCACAATCATACAAGGTTGGAGAACCATCACAAGGAGGAAAATTAATCCATTAAGACAAGTAACATTTTATGGATGTAAAATATTAATTAATATATGCAGTGTCATAACATTTCTTTCCTTTCAAAATTAGTATTTTAAGATAAAATTATAGCACATGTGCCTTACATGTCTAGAATAGACGATGACACAGACAACATGAATCAGAACAAAGTAGGAAATATGGGCACATTAACATTGAAATGACCCACATGGAAGAAATACACATGTAGTTGCATGTGAAACTATGGAATAATTGTGAATTATGAAGCATTGCATAATTCTTCACATTTCATGTCTTGTTTTGATCAGTACCAGACTCAGTATTCTTGTAAATCCAGCTAGAGAGAAGATGGTCACTATAACAAAGAATTGAAATGAACCTCAAAGTCTCTTGAAGATTAGGCAGTTCTAATAGGAACAATTCTGGGTCTCAAATTTTGACTGTGTGTTGATAACCCTATCCCTCTTCATGAGGCCTTGTTTCTCTACTGGAGGTGAACTATACAAGTCCTCTCCCCACTGTTGGACATTTTGGTCAATGTTACCCAACTGAGCTCCATGGGTCTCTCCACTCTCAGGTCTCTAGTACTTTCTAGAAGGTCTCCCCACCCCTACAGCTGCATATTTCCTTTCATTTACCTGCCTCTCTGGGCTTCTCTTATGTCCCTACCACATATACCTGATCCTATTCCCCTTTTGCCCATTCCTCCCCTCTCCCACTAAGATTCCTTCCTCCCTCTTCCTCCCATGGTTATTTTGTTCCTCCTTTTAAGTGGAATTGAAGCATCCTCACTTGGGCATTCCTGATTGTTATACTTCCTAATATCTGTGGGTTGTATCCTAAGTATTCTGTATTTTTGGCTAATATCCGTAAATATATACCATGCATGTCCATTTAGGTCTTTGTTATGTTGCTCAGAACAATCTTTTCTAGGTCCATCCATGTGTCTGCAAAATTCATGATGCCCTCATTTTTAATACCTGAGTAGTATTCCATTATGTAAGCAAACCACATTTTCTGTATCCATTCTTCAGTTGAGGGACATCTGCGTTGTTTCCAGCTTCTGGCTATTACAAAATAATACTGCTATGAACATAGTGGAGCATGTGTCCTGGTGTTATTATGGGGCATCTTCTGGGTAAATGCCCAGGAGTGGTATAGCTAGATCTTCAGGTAGAACTATTTCCAGTTTTCAGTGGAACTTCCAGAGTGATTTCCAGAGAGGGTGTACCACTTTGTAATCCCATCAACAGTGGAGAAGTGTTCCTTTTTTTTTTTTTTACCACATCCTTGCCAGCATGTTGTGTTACCTGAGTTTGTGATCTTAATCATTCTGATTGGTGTGAGGTGGAATTTCAGGTTCATTTTGATTTGTATTTCCCTAATGACTAAGGTCGTTGAACATTTCTTTAAGTGCTTCTCAGCCACTTGAGATTCTTCTGTTGTGAATTCTCTGTTTAGCTCTGTACCCCATTTTTAAATGAGTTATTTGGTTTTCTTGATGTTAACTTCTTAAGTTCTTTATATATTTTTGATATTAGTCCTCTATCAGATATAGGGTTAGTGAAGATTGTTTCCTAATCTGTAGGTTGCCAATTTGTCCTGTTGGTTGTGTCTTTTTCCTTGCAGAAACTAGAAGCAATCCTTCTAAAATCAGGGATAAGCCAAGGCTGACTACTTTCTCCCTACCTATTAAATATGGCACTTTCAGTTCTAACTAGGATAATTAGATAACAAAAGGAGATCTAGGGGATAAAAATTGGAAAGGAAGAAGTCAAGATATCACTATTTGTTGATGATATAATAGTATATACATAGAGGACCCCCCAAAGTTCTACCATAGAACTCCTACAGCTGATAAACAATTTTAGCAAAGTGGCAGGATATAAAATTAACTCAAACAAATCAGTAGCTTTTCTTTATACAAATGATAAACCGGCAGAAATGGAAATTAGGGAAACAATGGCCTTCACAATAGATACAAATAGTATAAAGTATCGTGGTGTACCTCTTACCAAGCAAGTGAAGTGAAATATCTGTATGACCAGAACTTTAAGTCACTAAAGAAATAAATCAAAGACCTCAGAAGATGGAAAGATCTCCCAGGCCCATGGATTGGTATTATTAACATTGTGAAAATGACCATCCTATCGAAAGCAATCTACAGATTCAATTCAATCCCCATCAAAATTCCGACACAATTCTACAAAGACATGGAAAGACAATTGTCAACTTCTTATTGACAAATAAAAAATCCAGTAGAGCCAAAACAATTCTCAACAATAAACAACTTCTGGGCGAATCACCACTCTCTGACCTCAAGCTGTAGCACAGAGCAATAGTGATAAAAAACTGAATGGTGTTGGTACAGAGATAGACAGGTAGATCAGTGCAATAGAATTGAAGACCTGGAAGTAAACCCACACATGTATGGACACTTGATTTTGGAAATGTAAAAATTAATTTGAAACTTGTCAGCTTCTATTTTGAGTGTTGATTCTAATTGTATCACAGTTTATTGAATTGGGTATGGTTGATTTGGCCATATGACTTTTTATTTAATTCCAAGTTTTAAAAATAAATATTTGGAAGAAACAGAAAGTCAGAGCAGGGCCACACATCTGTTATCTCAGCCCTGAGCAATAAGGCAGAAGCCTGACCTAAACAAGACTCTCTCTATTTCTCTCTCCCTCTCCCTCTCCCTCTCCCTCTCCCTCTCCCTCTCTCTCTCTCTCTCTTTCTCTCTGCACCCCGAGAGAGACAGAGGCAAAGACAAAGACAGAGCCAGACACACAGAGACATACGCACACACACACACATATATATATATACATATATATTTAATTATACTATATTCTATTATATTTCCTTAAAATATATCTTTAGTTCATCTCTTTTGCTTCTACTAACAGTTTTAGAAGGAAACATGCGGAGGATGTTACAGCATATTAACCTGTAACATTTTGTTCAAGTTACTGGTCCCCCTTAGAATTTTTCATTCAGTAGGACCAGGTTACAAGCAAGAGGCTCTATTTTTTTCTGCCCTCCCACTGAATGGTGGTGGTGTTGGTCTGGAGATCTTCCTTGAGAACTTCTCCTGGACACCTTTCTTATAAAAGTTCTAGAAAAGAGAGCCATAGTCACCAGTATTTTGTTAAATTTCTCAAGGAAGTAGTTGATATTGTAATTTAGGGAATAAAAAAAACAAAGACTAAAATAGAGTTAGAGAAATATTTTTTTTAACCAAACTGGAGAATCTTGGAAGTTTTTCATGGTGCACCATATCAGAGGAGTATAGGATACTCCTCTGTATAAGAGATAAAGAGCTAGGGCAGCCCCTTTATGATGAAGATCTAAACATTTCATTTTAGAATATCCTTTCTTGTTGAAACCACATGCTTAGGGATTTTTTTTTGTCATCTCTCTGTCACTAGGTGTACTTAGGGATTCACAGTTGAGAATCACGCTATTGCCCTTTTATCTTGGATGACATTCTTATAGATGGAAGTAGATTTTTTTGGCAAAAGTAAAAGTTTCTTATGTTTTCCTATAACCACTTCAGTTTTATTTTAGAAACACCAGAGTCAAAGCTACAAGGCCAAAAGGTGAGGGATCAGAACGCAGCTCTGTGCCGTTCTGTCCTCCATATTATTTGATTCAACTACTGAGCTTATTTAAAATGGAAGAATGCAAGAATATCAAATCTCATATTTCTTCACTTAATGAATGAGTAAAATTAGCATAAGAAGTAGTGGTTTCATTATGGTATTTGCAAATTCTACATGTCACTTTCACCTTCTTGCAATCATTGCCCAGCCAACCTCATGTGTATTTTTTTATCCCCTAGCCCCTTAAGATTTCCTGCTTTATTCTCTTGGTCCTTCTTTACTTTCATGACATATATGTATAAAACAAAACAAACTTTAAATGAATCTAGGGTCTACATATAAGGGCAAGCCTACAGTTTTTATCTAAGTGAGTCTGGCCAATTATTTAGATTTTACCCCAGATGATTCCAGGTCAGAAGGAGACAGATTCTGTAAGGACATGAGGAGTTTCTGGAACACTGCAAGATGGTTATAAAAGGAATAGGGGTTGGATTACAGGATGACACGCTAGGTACAAATGGAGAAGGGGTTACTTAGCTGTCTAATTAACAGGTCCATACACACATCAGGGAATTATGAAGAGAAAGCTGGGCTATCTATGTAACAGAACACTTACGAGAATGGTAAGCTAAAGTTTGAAAAATTTAAAGGAATTAGTAAGGGAAGAGAAATCTTTATTTTATTCAAAAAAAGAAAGAGTTTAACTTTTCTCAAGAAGTCAGAGGTCAGTATTTGAGGCTGCTTGAAAGAGTTGGGCTTCTGTTTGAAAGTACAGAACTGAGTCATGGAGGCTAAGTGGCAACTAAGGACATCACACAGAGCCAAGCCATGCTGTGAAAATGACCCACGCTAACACAAAGGTTCACAGGGATTTTTAAATGTGTGAAAATGGTGTCACTGGCAGTGTTATTCCAAATTTAAAATCCTTAGGCTCTCATTACAAGTAATCAAAAAAAGAAAATCTTATTTCTTCATCTTCTTCTTGTTCTAAACTAATTGCTCTTGTCATTTTATATCCAACCTGTTAGTACTCTTACTAAGCACTTGCTAACTTAGGGCGCCTACTAGAAATCCATATTATCTCTCCTAGCACATAGCTCTTGATTTTCTTTCAGAGTAATGTGCTCACCTCTCTGCCAAAACCTCTTTATCTAAATAGACTCACTGACTGTGGACCCCTCATCATATATGCATGTGCACATGCTAAGCACTTTTCTCCTCGCAGCTTGCTACCTCCAAGAAGCTACAGAAACTTACTCACCAATGTTTGTGGCATGGTAAATCTATAAATAAGACAAACGTTACAATGTTACTCAAGGAAATGAATAAGTAAGCCAAGTTTTAAAATCAACTTTGAGACAAATATAAAATAGAGATAAATAAATCTAAGACAACCAAAAATATTTTTATGAGGTACTTTCTTTATTTACATGCCAGATGACAACTCCTTTCCCAGTTTCCCCTCCAAAAAAATAAATAAAATAAAAATAAACAAAAACAACAAAAACAAAAAAACCCTGTTCCCTCCCCTTGCTCACCAACCCATCCTCTCCTGCTTCCTGGCCCTGGCATTCCTCTACACATAGAAGGCATAGAGCCTTCACAGGACTAAGGGCCTGTCATCCCAATGATGACCAACTTGGCCATCCTCTACTATACATATGGTGCTGGAGCAATTAGTCTGACCATGTGTACCCTTTGGTTGGTGGCTTAGTCCCTGGGAGCTCTGAGGGTACTAGGTAGTTTATATTGTTGTTCGTCCTAAGGGTCTACAAATCCTTCAGCTCCTTGGGTGCTTTCTCTAGCTCCTTCATTGGAGACCCTGTACTCAGTCCAATGGATGGTTGTGAGCCTCTACTTCTGTATTAGTAGGGTACAGTCAGAGCCTCTCAGGAGACAGCTATATCAGGTTCCTGCCAGCCAGCACTTGCTGGCATCTACAATAGTGTCTGGATTTGATGACTGAATATGGGAAGGATTCCCAGGTGGAGCAGTTTCTGGATTGTTCTTCCCAAGATCAGAAATGAAAAGGGAGACATAACAACAGACACAGAGGAAATGGGCTTGTTTATTTAATAGTTTAAACTCCCGTGGAATCAGTTTTCTCCTCTTAAATTTAATTTTAAATGTCATATATTCATACTGTATTTTTATCACTTGCTCCCCCCCAAAAAATATATATATATACACACATATACATGCACACACATATACATACATACACATACACACACACATGCATACACACATATATGTGTATGAGTGGGTATGGGTGGGTGTGGGTGGGTGTGTATACATACATATACATCATATACACATACACATACATATACATATATATGCAACCGGTGTATTCTAGTTAGTGTTGTTTATTTGCATATCATTTATTGTTTGTTGTTTAGAGCTGACCAGTGGTATTGCATCATTGGAGGGCTCCCGCCTAGGGAGGAGCAATTCTCCTTCTTTCAGTATTCTGTAGTTGTCTATACCTCTTCATATAAGGATGGCAACACTTCAGATTTCCCACCATTCATCTTGTCATGTCAGATGGTGCCATTGTTCAGGTCTCCTTGAAGCTACCATGTTCTTGAGACTCGATGAGCTCCAGCTTCCTCTCATGTCTGTAAGATTATCTTTCAGCAGATATCCTTGGGCTCTTATAACATTCCCCTCTCTCTTCAGTGATATTCCTTCTGTGTTGCAATGGTATTGTGGTTGTGTCTATTGTAGCTGAGCACCCAAAAGTGGTTCTCTGCAGCTTGGCCAGTTGGAGCTTCCTGCAATTGTGTTTGTTTGTTTGGAAAAGAAGTGTCTTTGATAAGGAGTGAGAGCTACTTTTATTTGTGGGAATACAGATGAGTATTCAGAGCAAAATTATTGCCCTTTTTATTAGAATAAAAAAATTAGAAAGTTATTGTTCAAAATGTATAATGCAAATAAGTGAGTAGCTCCAGATAAACAAACATATAGTAAACTGGTGAAGTTTGATTCTGATTCTCTGAACTTGATGATGTCAAGTCAAAGGAATACTTTGGTCATAGTTTCATATATTTAGTGATTTATCTTAATTAAATATAGATATCTAACTTTGTGTCTAAATCATGGAATGACTGAAGGGGAGCACTGAGACAAGGTGTATAGGTAATAGAGAAGAATGGGAGTCCTTGAGAAGACCCCCAAGTTAAAAGAGATGCTATCTAGAACATCTGTGAAATTAGTGTTGACCAAAGGAAAAGAAGATGTAATTTTGTGAAAATATCAAGCTGGATGTTGAGTAGTAATTATAGCCCATTAATGTGCTGCCTTTGAATCTACCTACAGTGCTAAAATGAAAAGGATAACTAAAAATAATACTGTTACATGTTTTCAATGACTGAATATTTTATACACCTAGGAATATTAGTCCCTATTAATAAGTTACTGTAGTAGTTTGAGTTAATGCTTAGTAATTTTAATAGTTGTCCTTCAATCAAGAACCAGTGCTCATCTTTTAGAAGAGTAAGGATGTGTAATTTGTTACATACTAAGAAATGATGCTCATATTGGTTTGATAATTGCATCTATCTTTTTTCTAATGACATAATATATTTTCATGCTTAGGTCATCTGAGCATTTTTTCAATGACATTTGCATTGTTCATATTAATCTCATTTTAAATAACAGTCATTCATTTAATAGTTACTTTTAATTGCCTCCCTAGTTCCCTTCCTGGTTTGAAAAGCTGAAATTAGTCCTTCAGTGCTCCAAAAAATGTATACTCTCAATACTTTTTCCTCTATCCAATATGTAAAACAAAACTTGCTTCAAAATGGTGACCAACAACAGATGCTGTATTCTGTCCTTCACATATGTGACACTCACATCTGCAGTGCATAACAAATGATCACCCATCCAAGCTCATGCTCATACACTCAGATAGAAGACAGGAAGAAGTTAGAGTTATCTGGTATATGCATGGCAGATATGTACAACCTGAGGATGTCGGGGTTTCCCTCATGCCAAGTATAGGACAGGGAAACTGCAGATAAGCAAGAATTAACAATTCGATTATTGGTCCAGAAAAAAGAAGGCAGACCTATGAATTCTAGTCCATAAACACAATGGTTCCTGATGAACTTGCAGAGAATGCCTCTGGGTTAGTTTGGAGAGAAGTCTGAGTGACCTGAATGAATAGGAGTTGAGGGTAAATAAAGACAAGATGAATTAGAAGTAATGCAGATCCTCTAGACATTTTGTTGTTAAAAAATACAAATGAATTGGATATTAACAAGATATACATGAAGTGAAATAATTTTTGAGATAGGTTCAAATAACCCTGGCTGAACTCCGATTCACAGAGTAGCCAATAATGGCCTTGGACTGCTTCTCTGTTACTATCTGTAATGCTTGAGTTACCGATTTGTGTCATGATTGTTTTCAAGAAAGATTATCATCATCATATGCTACGTAAGTATTTGCAGAGGGGTAAAATGATTGTATATATTATTTATTTTATTATTTAAAACAATTTTAACTTCAAATATATTTTGATTATATTCTTCTTCTGCTCCACATCCTTCCAGATCCTGGGAATGAAGCTTGTTTTAACATAGTGGAAGGTAGGTCAGGGACAATTCGGGTACTTTTTAGAGAGGTTCGGAGGAGAATAGAGAAATCAAACCTATTGGCTCAGAAGGAAGTAGTAAGTATAGAGTATGAAATTCTTGTACTTCTTTATAGTTTGAGATATTATGAAGCTGAGTATGAGTACATGAAGTTTTGACTATGTATACAGAGGGCACAGGATAAATATCTAATGGGAAAAATAACATCTTTCTGGGTTATTGCTGTTTTTTTAATCAATGACTCTAATTGTAAACCAAAGATGTTTGCATATCTAAATTGTAAGTTAATTATTCATAGCCTTCCAACCATCCATGTGATTCATTTTTGAGTGTAAGTTAACACTAGTCATTCACTTTTATTATCTCACCTATTTAGGTTTCCTTAGAATTCTATGATTTTGTTTAACTTTCTGGGCTACTGGTAGGGAAAGGTTGTAGCATGTTAAAGGTGGTGTTCAATTAGCATTTTCCCAAACCAAATTCAGCAACAGAAGGTCCCACTGTAATGCATGTCACCAATTATTCAGAAGTTGGGAATCTATAAGAACAGTATGACAATGCTGCTGAGTTACCATACACTTGGTCAAACCCATTTAGCCACCTCGCTATTCTATGCTTTCAACTCATTAAAAGCAATCCATTCCAAACAAATCACCAAGTATATTTTTGAGAGGGGAAGTGCACTCTAGTAATTAAGTACCATATGATATGCATGATGAAGACATTTGAAGGGCTATAGTTTTGCTAATCCAGAACAATAAATACAATATATATATCAATAATGAAGGTAACTGTTATTTTCCATGTGTTTATTTTTATTTTATTTGTATGGTTATTTTGCCTGCATGTATGTTTGTATGACAAGGGTGCCCATGAAAATTTGAAGAGGCTGTCAGATCCTCTGGAAGTGGAGTTATAGACTATTGTTAGTAATATAGAGATGCTAGGAATATGTACATATACATAACTAAGTAAAAATAAACTTGAAAAAATCCTGGGGATACATATACATGTTCATATGTATATATATGTATATATATATATATGTATATATATATACATATGTGTGTGTATGTATGCACATATACATGTATACATATACAAACACATGTATATGGAACAATCTACTCCACTGCCCCCAAACTAATGAACATCATAACAATACATTTTCTATAATAGAAATTGTAATTATGTCTTTTACTGACTTTCTATTGCTGTATAACTGACACTTTTAGAGAAATTTAGAAGATAAATTGCTTGTCATATTTCTCCCAGTATATTTGCACATCATAGCTAATGAGAAGCTTCGTGAATACAGTTTTAAATTCAGTATATATTGTAGATTCAGCAGGTTCTAATTCAGCAGACTCTTTATACACTTTACCTCAGCATAAAGGATTCAGGATGGAGATTTCCAGTTCACCCAATAATGACAAGTGATATACATTTTAAAGCATACTTGACACTTTTCCTCCTTCCTCTGGGACTTGACTCTGACAGATTGGAGGGGAAAAATAACAACACCAATTATAACAGTCATTGTGAGAAATAAAGTTCATTCTTTGAAAATTGAGTTGGTATACTTGAAAGTGTACTGATTTGGAATGGCAAGATGAGAGATTGAGTTCTTGAGTTCTTACACCTCTACAAACTCAGGAAGTCACTGTATTATGAAACGGAAACATGAAAATGAATGCCTATCATGTCGGTTGCCTATGAGATCTAAGTTAAGATGAAGGAGTGATATCCATTGGAATGAATTTCTTAGCATTCAACAAGCAACCACTTCAATTATTATATTATCATAAGACAGTATTTGAAGTCGTAGGAAATGATATAGAACTAACAAACTCGTGGGTCTCTTCACTTCTGCTTTTTCCTCAATAAAAACACTAAAATTATTATGATAACTAAATGTTTTATGTTACATTACTAAATTGTGAGTAATTTTTTAAACCACTTTCATGATTTCTTTAATTTCTCAAAAATATATTTTGTACATTTATTAAGAATTACAACTAAACATCAAGCTTCTCTTCTCTTTATTTCAGTTATACAGAATATTTATTTTTCTTATAGCTCAGGCATGTTACAAACTATGACTAAGTATGTATTTATTCTCTAGTACAACTAGCTTGGATTTTGTTTTATTTATAGAATCATTATATATGTATATGTATGTATATATATGTAATTATATATAATTATATATATAATTTCAGAAAACATGGATGCCATTAAATTATGCTGCTACTAATAAGTAATTGTGGCATAGTCTCTCTGTTCCTCCTTTCTGTAGAATTCCTGTTTCCTGAATGATAGGCCCTTTCCATCTTCACCCCTCTAATTCCCTTCTCCGTTGCCTTGGAATTTCCTTATGGAGGTCTCAACAATGACTGTGTTCACTTATAATTATTTCTTTTTTCCCTTTAGGCAGCCTTATAAATCATCTCCAGCATCATTTTTTTTTTTTTGGTAGATTTGCGGAAGCTATTTATGAGGAACACTGAAAACCTTTAAGAGCTATGGAGCTTTTTTCCTTTAGGTCTGTGTGACTTCCATCATTTTGTTTCATGGGCTGTGAACCTTCTAGTGGTGTATTATTTTTTCTCTGTTGAATGTTTGCTTTGTGAATGAGTATGGTGTGGGAGTTTGTATGATTGCTCTTTATAAATTCTCTTTGTATTTTCTTCCCTTTACTATTATTAGTTCTTTGCAAATTAGGTACACTGTGTTTTAATTATAACCATCCCTCCATCAGTTTCTCTAATATGCAACTCTTCTTTCTTACCTACCACACAGCTGAGTGTGTGTGTGTGTGTGTGTGTGTGTGTGTGTGTGTGTGTGTGTGTATGTGTGTGTGTTTACTCTATTCAGGCTTCCTCCCAGTCCAATATTTCTACTGCTCGTGCAGCATAAGATGTTGATCATTGTATCCTATGATGCAATGGGGAAAAACTCTACAGGGAAACTTAGTTTTTCTCTTCCTGAAGTTATCAGTTGCCACTAGTACATCTTTAGGGGAGAGACTTTGTAC
The DNA here is from genome assembly GCF_008632895.1 of Mastomys coucha. NCBI lineage: Eukaryota > Metazoa > Chordata > Mammalia > Rodentia > Muridae > Mastomys > Mastomys coucha. The sequence goes on along the minus strand of NW_022196896.1, from coordinate 54,483,037 downwards.
CTACTTCCTCTTTTCCATGGTGAAAATTTTGTGTGGCTTGAACTTTATGTACAACTGCCATGCTGTGTCCAGAAAATATTTTCTTCTAGTTATCTATTGTTTCTTCCCCTTACATTGTATCAGAACCCTCTTCTAAAATGATCCGGAGCCTTGTAGGTGGGGATATGATATAGATATTTCATTTATGAATGAGCATCACATTGTCTCTTATTCTCTGCACCTTTTCCAGTTGACAGTCTCAATGTTAACTCCACTTACTGCAAATAAAAAGTTCTATTATGATTGTTGAGTCATTTATTAATCAATGGTATAATGATAAATCCTTGGGAGTTAGTCTAATATTTTAAAGCTATTTCCATTTATAATAAGAATAAAAATAGGAAGAATTAGAAGAAGAAGAAGAAGGAGAAGAAGAAGAAGAAGAAGAAGAAGAAGAAGAAGAAGAAGAAGAAGAAGAAGAAGAAGAAGAAGAAGAAGAAGAAGAAGAGAAGGGAGAGGAGGAGGAGGAGGAAGAAGAAGAAGAAGAAGAAGAAAAAGAAGGAGGAGGAGGAGGAGGGGGAGGGCAAAGGGAGGGGGAAGGGGAGGGGAAGGGGAAGGGGAAGGAGAAGGAGAAGGAGAAGGAGAAGGAGAAGGAGAAGGAGAAGAAGAAGAAGAAGAAGAAGAAGAAGAAGAAGAAGAAGAAGAAGAAGAAGAAGAAGAAGAAGAAGAAGAAGAAGAAGAAGAAGGAAAAGGAGAAAGAGAAGGAGAAAGAGAAGTCTCCCGAATCACAGATTCTTAACTCTGACAGTAATGCAAGTTACAAGTTTCATTTTGTGGAATGAGTTATAAATTAAGTCAGAAAATCGCAAGTTATTCCTATTATGCTTTCCTTCTATTGCCCTGGTGGAAATTTCTTACAAGGGTATTCCTTATTGTATCTCTTGAGTTCACACTTGGATAAGAATGAGTGTTACTTTTCTCCCATAGTAGAATGGATACTACCTTGAAACATTATGCCTGTTATACAGTAGACGTGTAGCCTCAGATGTGTATCAGCTTAGTTCTATAGCCCAAGCACATGGTGCAGTTGTATATGGTGCATTGGTTCCTACCATCAAGATCTTGATGATAACAAATAGCATTGGTAATTATCTGCAAGGCTTGTGGCCTAAGGAACCTCATTGGCCAACAACTTTAGAAGAGATAACTCACTCTTAGAATATAAGTTTGTATTTGTTAGTCTGTATTGTCTAAGTCAGGACATCAGCATCCCATTCCTGGGGCAACTCTATTTTAACTCTTTTTATATATTTGTATGTATATATTTAGGAAGTTTTTACAGTAATAGCTTTCCATATGACATTTTCTTTTTTAATTGGTTAAGTCGATATTTTGTTACTCTAGACATGCACATTCTCACAGTAGAGAATTACTAAGACAGCAGTGCTGTCAAAGAAGAGAACATGCACAGAATTTAAGATGTGAATTAAATATACTTTACAAAGCACATGAAGATCACAACTTTAGAGAAGAAATATGTGCTAAGATGAGACCATATTTTATATTAACTAGCTATCATATGAATTGAAGACAGGATCTGCTTAAAATGCTCCTGAAAATAAAAAGTGAGTAAAATAACACATTTTGTAAACCTGTCTTCAAACATTTGAAATATAAAGCCCTGTGTACAGATGTGTAACATTATATAACATGGAATAATGGTAGGTGGTTATCACTTAAAAATGGTGTTTGTATGGTAAATGGTATTTGTATGGTCAAAATAGAACAAGAGGGATTGAAGTGACATAATAGAGATAAGGTTGGAAGGTAAAGAAAACATTTTATTTTATCTTACTCACTGATTACACTATGTTTTTTTCAGTTTGTAACAATTTTGTGTCTTTGAAAATAAAACTTTAAAAGCATTTCCAACTTAATTAAATGGAGAACATTTTTGTTACTTAAACACAGAGTTACATGGCCAGTAAAATAGGAAAGGTCCTGGGTATAGTGCTGTGTGCTTTTTATCTCATCATTGTAGAAGGCAGAGACAGATGGATCACTTTGATTTTAGGGCCAGTCTGATCTAAATATTGAGTTCTAGGCTAGTAAGGCAAGACCATATCTTAAAAACAAACAAAAAACACATAAAGAACAACAATGGCAAAAAAGATGCCTTATGCCTCCTATATTCTATAACCTCTCTTAGCATCCAGGAGATAGAAATAATCTACCTGTCCGTGAACAAATCAATAGATAAACAAAATGTTGCATTCACACAGTTTAATATTATCCATTATTTGAAATGAGGAGGTGCTGTCACTTTCTGCAATCTTGATAAATTTTAACTATACTATGTTAAGTAAAAATAATTTCTGAAGTGATAAATAGTCTATAACTATAATCAAGTAAATTACCAAAAGTACCCAAATACATAGCAACATAAAGTTGAATGGCAATTATCAAGGGATGATATATGTTGAAAAGCAGACTGTGTTAATGACTACAGATTATCCTGTCTGCAAGATAGAATGTTGTGGGGATTTAATGTTTTTTAAAGATTTATTTATTTATTTTATGTATGTGAGTACACTATAGATATACAGATGGTTGTAAGCCTTAATGTGGTTGTTGGGAATTGAAATTTTTTAGGACCTTTGCTCACTCCGGTCAGTCCTGCCAGCTCACTCTGCTCAGCCTCTCCTTGCTCAGTTCCTGCTCCCTCCGGCCCAAAGATTTATTTATTATTATACATAAGTACACTGTAGCTGGCTTCAGATGCACCAGAAGAGGGTGTCAGATCTCATTACGGTTGTGAGCCACCATGTGGTTACTGGGATTTGAACTCAGGGCCTTCAGAAGAGCAGTCAGTGCCCTTACCCACTGAGCCATCTCACCAGCCCCCAGAGATTTAATTTAAAGCAATATGAATATTCCTAATTCAAACAGTACAATAAGTAATGTGGAGTATGTATACACATGTATGTTTATATATAATTTGAATTTAAGTATACATTTTCTTATATATAAATGTATATATGTATATACATTTTCTTATATAAAATCTACATTTATCATCATCTCATAATTATACACACATATCTTCATGCTTTGTTGATGTCTACTTTCTGGGAAAGTATGACTTATTCAGGGCAATAGTTATCCTATTACACATTACATTTTAGCACAGCTCCCTTTCCATGTCAGTGCACTTCACATTGTAATAATCATCTTTTCATTGTTTGACAGAACAGCATTTAAAAGGCTCTGCCATTCAATCAATAGGCATAGCTACTGTAACACCAAATTTAACAACTGTAAGGTTTTTTTATTCATATTCCTACAAGTGGAATTCTAGATTAGAGATATTAGCATTTACCTTTCTTTTTACATAAAAATATGAATCCTGACTAGTTTACTTCCGTAGAACTTAAGACTACCCTTTCTGGTATTGTCTGCTCAATTGTTGAAAATACGTGTCTCAGTAACTTATTGATATTCTTAAAAATTATTGCTGATATGATTTTATTTTATCATATCATTGAGGTGAAGTTTTTCCATTCATTATAGACTTCAATTTTTAATGTGGAGTTTTGAGAATTTTATGAATATAACTGTTTACATCACTTCCACCTATCCCCATCTGCTTCTCTCCTACTCCTCCTTTGATCATCTTCCTCTACTTCCTCTGAAATGATTGACTTCCCTTTTTAATTAACATTCACATACATACACATACACAAACACACACACACACTCACACACACTCACACACACACACTCACCCACATACACTCACACACACATATACACACACTCACACACACTCACACATACTTACATGCACTCATACGCACACTCACACACACATTCACACATACCTACCTCTTACTGAATCCATATAGAGTTGCCTCCATAATGCTAATTCTCCTCAGGAGCCATCAGTTACCTGATACTCTTCATCTAGAGGTGAAACCTTGTAATATCTCCTCTGAGTTGCCATGTCAACTGATATTATAATTATCACATTTCTGATATATAAAATATATAAAATATATAACATATTGCTGATAAATTAAAGGTAACACATCCTTGTCATATAGAAGATATTATCTAGTGGCAAGAATCTAGGTACTCTGGCTATTACAATTATTCTGCCCTCTCTTCAGCAATGAGCCTTATATATCTGGGTTGTATTGTAGATGCATTATTTGGGATCCCATAGTCTGTTATTCTTTGTAGTTAGAACAATTGTAAATTTATATAAACTCTCTATTTGAGGAGAAAAAAATGCATCCTTGAAGAAAGGTAAGAATCACACTCATCTGCAGGTAGCTCAGTGATAAATGACCAAGCTTTCTCCTGAAAAGAAAAAAAAGAATAAGGTGACTTCTTTTTATTCTGAGTACTTTTTATTCATGTTTAGTTATCACCCAGTTCTGTTTACATTTTAGTTGTTGTCCATTAAAAAAAAAACTATTATAAATGTATCTTTTGTTTACCAGATGGGAATGTTTTCTTAGAGGCTTACTGCTGAGTTAGCTAACCACTTCTAGTTATTTCTGAATTCTGGCTGGCTGGTTCAATCTGCTGTTCTGCCTCAAAACTTTTCTCCAAGCTGACTGATTCAAACTGGTTTCTCTTGACTTCTCATTGAATTGTTCTGGTTGGTCTCAAAATAACTCTGGCAATCTATTCTAATCTTTTGGCCGCTCAATATATGGCCCATTCTTTTTTTACTTGCAACCTGTCATTGTAAAATTGTCTCATTAAAACTGCCTCCACTCTCTGTCTCTGTCTCCCTCCTCTCTCTCTCTCTCTCTCTCTCTCTCTCTCTCTCTCTCTCTCTCTCTCTCTCTCTCAATCTCTCTTTCAACTCTCACTCTCCCTTCACTGCTCTATTAAGTGACTTTTTCCTGTTTGTTCTAGTTAGGCATATCCTATCTTTGGCTTTTCTGTCAAATATTTTTCTGAATTGCCACTTTGACCTGCAACTAGATGCCACTTTCCTTCTACTATCTATCTAAGCTTATATATTCCAGCAGGATCATACATACTGTAATCCAGGATGTGTCCGTCTTCTGGAAGGATCATATAGGCCAAGAAGGTCTTTGGATGTGATACCTTACCAGAGCAGCCATGTTGCTTTATTAAACTTCCTCTACCAATAATTTCCATGTAAAATTGCTTATATTTTTTAATAATTAAAGAAACTGGACTTCTAATGCTATCATCTTGTAATCGGAATTCTGTTTCTTGTATCTTTCTAGTTTTCATATCATTGTGCCTTGTGACACCAATGTTTTCTCAATGGTCAATTATCTTTCTCTTTTGGACTATAGATATACAGTCATTATTCAGTGTTACTCTCCTTTCTAGTAGAACATTTTATTGCTTATAGGCCTTTTCCTTTTGTATATAGGGTTTTTTTTCCAGAACATTTTTTCAAAAAATATTTACTTGATTTCTTTACTGACTTTTTTTTTTTTTAGTATATAACCTTCTTAAAATAACATTTTATTTTATTTAAAATTATTTTACTGTATTTGATTTCTACAATCTCTAATATTTTACTTGTGTTCTTGGTCCTATTGTCAATTTTCTTTCCCCTGTCAGTTGTTTAATATATTCAGTTATTAGGATACTTTGTCTTTTGATCAGTCCATAATGGTCATAAAAGCAGCAGCCATTGTGCAGCTTCCATAATTCACTGCTTTATTAAGGCAGATTGCATTTGCAGTGTTTTTATGCAAGAGACACTGAACCCCTTGTTAAAAAAAAAAAAGAAAGAAAGAAAATTGAGTTTAGTGAATTACAAATAGTGTATACAAGAAAGAGAGAAGAGAGAAAGAACAGAGGGGAAAACAAATGCTTTAAATATGGTATATTAATTTGGAAGGAAGGAGAAATACAAGAGAAGCTTCCAGCTCTTGATTGATAGCCAATGCCTTTAACACCAATCATCAGTAGAATGAGGTTCCCATGAGTTTGAGGTCATTCCCCTCTATGTACCCATGCCTGTATCTAGTTTTTAACAAACCCTGTCTCAAGAAAACAAGAGATGAAGGGAAAGAAGAACAGGAGAGAGCATAAGGAGTTATGGGGGAAATTTGAGGAACCCCTGAAATTTTTTTCAAGTGTTTTCCTTATGTGAAGTCTGAGCATGTGGACAGACCACTGTTCTTGTAGGTGTTTGGTTTCTGTTTCATAATTTAAGTATGTGCTACTGAGGCACAGGCAGTGAGATCAGCCACAAACATTTATGCAGCACTCATATTAGTAGAATATGCCAACTGACCAAGTAATAACATTGCTGTGTCACTGTCTGAAGTCAGGTGCCTCGCTTATTTGTTACAGTTTTTATACATTTACATACAAAGAATGCATTCTCAATCTCAGAGGGAATCCCCTGTGGTTCCTCCAAAACCCGAATATCCCTTTAACATACATGTTATCATAATTCATTTAAGTACTTAAATGGAATCATTTCAGCCAATTGTATTTGCAAATTTGACACTAAACAGAGAGTAGAGAGGGAGATGGATATAAAAGTGTGAAAAATGATTTGTCAGAGATTTTGAAATCTAGAAGCAGATTATCTATAACCCTCATATAACCCTCATGGTTCTATGTGGCATGCAAATATATATATATATTATAATATATATATATATTATAATATATATATATTATAATGGTCAATAAAAAATTTTCAAATAAACTTAGCATTATTAAATTTTATGTCACTATGAATTTGTCCAGTGTAGCAGATTTCAAAAACAAGTCTAGTATTAAATTTTTGTGAGTTATCAATGTCTAATTACTATGATCGCCTATTTTAACATATCTTTAGCAATAATCAGGACATTGTTGAAGGATACAGTAAAAAAGACCATATGGTATTCTATATCAATACCTGTGATTACCGATGAAGAAGTCAAATAATCAGATAAAGGGTGAAGCCTTCTGTACTGGGAGAATTAAGTGACATATTACAGACTAATAAGGACTGTTATAGTTGTGCTGAGCGTCCTCAGATAGCAGTGGCTCTATAATAAATGAGATACTAAATTGCTTATAACAACTGAGGACGGACATCTATCTTAGTTACAGTTACTACTGCCAGGATAAAACACCACGATCAATACAACTTAAGGAGGGATATGGTTATTCAGCTCAGGCTTTCACATCCCAGTTCATCAAAGGAAGTCAGGGCAGAAAATCAAACAGGGTAGAGACCTGTGAACAAGAGTTGATACAGAGGCCATGGAAGACTGCTGCTCACTGACTTGCTCCCCATGTCTTGCTCAGCCTGAATTCTTATGGAACTTAGGACCACAAGCCCAGAAACAGCACCACCCAGAATTGGCTGAGCTCTCCCCAGTCAAGTCAAATGCTAATTTAGAAAACGCCCTATAGTCTTGCCTATAACCTGATCTTACAGATGTATTTTCTTAATTGAGGTTCCCTCCTCTCTGTTGATTTTAGCTTGTGTCAAGTTGACATAAAACTAGCCAGCACAGACCTGTGAGAATTAGCCCAGAAAATTTTTACTGTCAGTGTTACTTGGAAATGTAAGACCATTGACAACTAAGGTCTCTATCATACTCTATGAGACAAAGATTAAAACTTGATCTGTTTATCAGTATTCATTCATTGCTTACCATACTTTCGTGTTTCCCTGACCAATTTGCTCAGTAAAAATATACATAATTTGTACAACCCCCAACCCATGTAAACACAGCCTCTTTTTTCCAAATCCCTTCATAATCTCTTTATTGCCCAGTCTAGATCAAAGTGTCACAAATGCAAGTGCATGAAGAAATCAAGAAACCCATTTAAAAGTATAATATTGTGAACAATGTTTGTCTCCTAATGACTATCACATATATACTTCCCTTGCCAAGGAAGCATCTTGCTATCAAATATATAAATTTAAATTCATTTCATAAGAAAGACATTGAAATATTTTAAAAAGGGCAAAATGTTTGAAATGAGCTTTCATGATTAAATTCAAGAGGCAGCATTTTAAAATCTAGGTCCAAAACAAACACACATAAGCAAACTTTAATTGGTTGCTTCATTGGTAAAAATTGTTATTCTTTGATATACCTTGTGCTCACTTGTGTAACAGAAGAGATTTCTGGATCAAATTCCAAAAGATTAAGCAAACTTTGGATCATTAGCTTTGAAAGTGGTTCAGGAACTATTGGTGAAAAGATGTGTTCAGTTGTGTCAGGATGGCATTTGATATCAGACATAGGAAGCAGAGGTACATATAGATGTTCTCTATTCATGGGAAAGGTGCTCATGCAGTGTCATGACTCTACATGTAGTAGAGTGACTTATACTATATAAGATTAACAATCAAAACGGAGAACTATGCTTACCGAATACTAGTCAAATTTGGACAAAGGCTCACCATAAGAAATTGGTTTAGAAGTGCTTTGGATAACATCAGAATTGACATAAATCTTTAAGGAACATAAGAAAAGTAAAGAAATAGATATCATTATCTAAGTCTCCTGTATGTCCAAGGAAGCAAACCCTACAAGAATCATTCAGGACATGGACAGAAGAAAGTAGACATAGAAATTGATATTCAACTTTCTCTTAAGGGATACCTCTGAGAAGCTGTACAAATTAATGCTGATGTAAAAGTTATTTTGAGGACTCATGATTAACTTTCATTACTTGCTAAGTAGAAATTACAGGTACATTTAGCATTTTTATATAATTATAATAGTCTAAATGATTCTGCCAGTAGATAGGGAGTGCAATAATATAAAAATGACAGATTGTAAAAAGTAGCATTACTAATTGACAACAAGAGATGCAAAAGTAGAGAAAAATACTTTTTATTATTTCCCTTTAACTAAAATAAAGAGCATTGTGAGGAGGAATTGAATCCAGAAGCTAGCATAGGAAACTTGGTTGAGGTGTAAGAGTGATTTCCCTTGAAAATGTTTGTTAGATACTGGAGATAAAATCTTTGTAAACACAAGGTCATTTTAAAATCAAGCCTTAAAAATAAAAATATTTTGTATATAAAAGACTTTGTTATCAGGAAGGGCTATATGATTCTTTGAAAAGTCAGTTAAAACAATAACCAGTGAAAGCTTTGATTCAGTAAGAAAAAGTTGGAATGAAATCGTGTGCTGTGCTATATCTAAATATTTGAATCACATATTTGGTAGCAGATAAGATAACTTTTCTCAGAAATAAGAGATTAGAGTTAAAGAGGGAAATGTCCAAATTGTTTTAAAATAAATATATATTTAATCCCTAAGATTTTCATTGGCTTGGCAAGGTAGTATTATTTTCAAGTTGGAGTAAGAAAATTAGTCTCTGAATATTTATAGTGGGGACACTCTCTAATCTAGAAAGATAGAGGAGTGGGTGTTTGAATGAGGAAGAAAGGCAGTCTTACCTCAGGCCCAAGGCCATAGCATGCTCTGTACATGTATGCTGTGCCACACAGTTCCCCTCTGTAAATGCTTCTTCTGGTCTGAGAACTCAGGAACTGCACACTGCTTTCATTCATGCTCTCCTCTGGGCATCCAACAGTACCTGATAGATGATTGATAAAATTTAACTGAATATTGTGTTAGTTACTTGTCTTACTGATGGAGCAAAATTCCGACCAGACAACTAAAGGGAGAATCATTTTGGCTCTTGGTCCTAGAGTACATTCCATCATGGCAGGGAAGTCAGGGAATTGGTATCAACACGGTGGATGCTCTCACTAGCAAGTGACGGAGGAAAGACACAAGTAGCCAGGCTTTTCCCAGAGTGCTTTTTCCTGTCATGGCTAAGACCAGAAGATGCTGCCCACTCTGAGGGAGCCTTGATCTCCCACAATTAGTCTCCCAGGAAGAACTCCAGATGTGTTTACCTTAGTTAATCCCAGATCTCATTAACTTGAAACAAAATTAACCAGAACAAATACTTAGTATTTATAAATAATCACTCTGGGAAACCTGGAGAATAAATGTACCAAACAGAAAATAGGGTGTCAGAACTCGAATAATTCATAAAACCTATACTGAGATGAGATTCCCCATTTAAGGAGGAATTTGTGTATGAAATATAAGGGAAGAGTGACCTGGGAAAGCTACCTTTTGAGAGATTGAGGGTTACAGAGTTTGCCTCACAGACAATGCCGAGAAGGCACCAGCATTTTTAATTGTCATTCAGACAGATGATCAGATGTAGCAGAACAGAGGACACTTAACAAGATTTGAGGACTTCACAGTCACATTGAAAGAGAATAGTGAGAACATGTGATGGATGCATGTGTGTCCATATATGACTGCATGTGATTGTCAGAAACCCAGTATCTAGACACCTAAGAATGGAAGAATGTATCCCAAGGCTGTGGTGCTGCTAATCACTGTGGGCCTGAGATCTAATAAAGGCTACCAAGAAAAGTGAATAGAGCTAAACTGACTTCTGCAGAAGAGTCTTCTGTTCTCGTTAGTATAATATTTGAGTTTATGAAGGAGCTGAAGAGTGCATCAGTGGGTCACATGCTTGCTGTGCAAGCAAAAGCACCTGAGTTTGGATTTCCCAGCACTCTTCTAAAGGCTGGGTGTAGTTGCACAGTCTAAAACCCTCAAACAGGGACAGAACTGGGTGAGAGTTGGTTGAGAGAAGTGTATTCAAGAGTTCAGAGGCTAGGCTGTCCAGTGAGAAGCAGGTAAAGTAAAAAAACTAATCTCTCAAAAGGTAATATGCTACCTTCTGACCTCTACACACACAGTCACAGAGGCACACACTCAGACTATATATGCACTCATATTCACAAACACAAGTATATATATACTTAAATTTATAAATGAATATATAGCATATAATATATATTATGTATGAATGAATATATTATAGACTATGTATATAATATATATAATATAATAATTAAATACATGTATTTGATTATTTATTAATAAAGGAGCCAGATATGTAGAACAGTAAATATGCTGCCATTTATGAGGATAAAGGGACAAAGAATGGGGCTTTAGTTAGACAATTTGCTCAAGAAGGAGTTAGGAAGGAGACTGACTGGAGTGCAGGCAGTGTTGGGAATGAGCTCACAGTATAGTTGATGCGCAGTTTCGCTTTGCTCTTTGTCTTTGGGAATTATGACATAAGGCTAGCTGCTGCGACAAGGATGATGCTGATCTCAGAGAGAGATCTGGTGAGAACAGAACAGCCTCTCCACTGAAGTGATCACTAAATAAATAAAGACGGTGGAGGTCTGAGCCAAGAGGGACCCGAGGTTTACTCCAGAGGAACTACAGCTCTTCTTGTTTGAAGAAAGGAGGATCCAACGTGTTCAGAGGAGAAGAAAGAGGTTCTGAGAGTTTGGCAGCAAAGAAAAGAGCAGGGACTGGGTGTCTGATGTTAGGTTTTGAAACATAGCTTTTAAGACGTCATGTTTTCTGATGAAGGTTTGTTTTTGTTTTTAATTGTTGTTCTGATCTAGTTTTCCAACAGCTTTCTAATCCAGACATGGTTCATTTATCCAGTCTTACACTATTGTTCTGCTTTTTCTTCTTTCTCAAAATGAAGCATCCATAAATAATAGAAAGAACATAATTCTCAGGTAAAGTAAAAAAAAAAAAAAAAATTCCCTCTGCCTCTCCTAGGTCCTGCTGGCAAGAGCTTTTAGCAAACACTGATATATTTGTTTCTCTGAGCTTAGAGTTCTGATTAATGGGCTTGTTGGCATATTTCCTCTTCCTTCACCTGCTGGCTAGCTCAGCTCTGGGAAATCTCTTCAGGTCAAATTAAGGGTAAAGGACAGCATATAGTGCCCCAGGAGGCAGCTGTATATAACTTCCATTTAAATGCCACCAATGAAAAACTTGCCTTGGTTTAATTTAAAGCTTTTGGTTAAGGAGAGAGTTCCTTTATAATTGAATTGCTTCCTCCCTATCTACCCCATGGGTATGAGAGTTAAGAACTAAAACAATCTAATAAGATAATATTTCAAGGGCATATAGTACTTCTCTTTCCATATACAGAGCACTTTAAATCTAAGGGGAATTGTGTGCATGCAGATGCAGTGTATCGATGCAGGAAGTTGGACTATGGAGAAGATGGTAGTACCGAAATACAAATGTGGAGTACCCAGAAGAAGCACAGGCTCCTTGCTTGGAAATCTGTTTCATAGGATGTCGATGGATCGTTTTCCTGTAGCAGACAGGTGCTCACATTACTTCAGGGCAAATTCAGTACCAAAATGTAAAAACACGCAAAAGCTAGATGGGCTCCCCACGCTACACAGAGACCAGATGGGAACCCACAGCTATTTTGTTTAGCCTGTAGCCTCAAATGTTGCAAGCAGAAAGTAGCTGAAGGGAATGGAAACTGTCTAATTCCCCAACTGTTGATAATCCAATAGGTGTAGGTAGGTGGCTTCTGTGTAGAGCCTATCTTTATATTCGTGCTATGATTAAAAGGGTTCTGATCCAGCATTCTTCCCGGTGTGATAACATTTAATCACATAGCATGCACCATCCACTTGTGAAGTGCCATGTAACATTCAGCCAAATTTTGCAGTGTTGTCGTCCAGCTCATCCTATCATGTAGATGGTACACTCATGTCTCCAACCAAATGTCTGCTGCTCCCACGTTTTCCAGTTCCTCACACACTTTCACACTCTCCTACAGTCCTCAGTCCCACTGCTCTGAGACTATTTGTGGCGAATGACATATATGTCCGTTATTTTTCTCTCTTGTTCTGTTCTCTTATGGAAGAGCTTGTGTGTGATTTTTCTTCCAGGAGTGTGCCCTGAACTTTAGGTGCTGGTGCAAGGGAGAGCAACATTTTTCTTCAGTTCCTCATCACCTTACTTTTCTCACCTTTAATTTTACAAATATTATGTGTATATGTATGCCACCATTTCTCAGAGAAAAACATTGATTGATTGATTTTCATGCTTGCTGTTCTTTGCTAGGCAGAATCTCTGAAGATGGTGTCTGAACCCTGGAGGATGCCTTTCTCTCCTCAACTTTGTTCAACTGACTTTTAGTTTCCCTCTCCCTGAGCCATGAAAACTTGTTAACATGAAAATAAAACTCTTCAGTTCTTATACCCACCACTTTGCCAACTTACCTACCTTGACTTCAAACACAGGTAGTATTTTTCTATAGTTGTTGGCCATGTCATTTCCTAAGCTCTGAAGGAAATTTTCTTCGGAATGTGTTATCCCTATTGTTCTCTATGCCAAGGAATCATTTTAAACATCCTATCATAATAAGCCTATAAACAAAAAGCAAACGTGATATAGCCACTTAATCTTTCCTCCTACAAAATAGTACCTCCTTTTTCTTATCTACCTGGAAAATGATGGATAATGTACCATTTATTTTCTGCTAGTGGTAGTCTAATATCCATATTAATCTTTATGACAACTGTTTTCTACAGACTGTCCATGGACCTCCTACAGTTAGTGACATCAGTACTATTTCCAGTTCTTCTAATTCCTGCTGGTTGTCTATACACCCTTAACCTGCACTTCACTTGGGAATCTGCGTCTCTTTCCTGTCAGTGATGGAAAGCAGTAGAGAGAAAGTCTAAATATTTGACCTTTGTAGCCATGGACACCTACTGTTCTATTCAGGCCTCCAATAGTATGTGGCTTTGGAAGAATCCCATGATGTATCTAAGGCTGATTTATTCATCTGTGGGAAATGTCTGGTCCTGTCAGGCTCCCTGTCAAAATCCAAATTTTGACTGTGTTGGTGAGTAAGTCTTTAGTATAGGTGAAAAACTCCCTAAACTGTTGTTGATTTTGCAAGCTGCCGTTGTCCACATCCCAACTGATGACCATCATCATCATTATTACCAATACCATCCCTTCATAATAATTACTCCTGTATCCACCATTTTGTCAACTTTATCCTATCAATTAGATCAAGGCTCATCATAGTCTTCATCATACTGTTAATTTCTTGATCTACATCATCAGCTTCTGGCATAGCAGTCAATGACTCCTGTAAAAACACAGCAATAAAAATAGCTTCATTATACTACTTTCCTGTGAATAGAGTTGTAATCCATTTCCTCTGTATACATCATCAGTGTCATCTAGATGCCCCGCATTTACTGCTAATACAGTACTCTCTATACTCCATGCTTAAACCACCTTGGTTGTTTGCCTGTGTAGAAAATGCAATGTGTACCTGCTGCCTGGTTGAATTATTAACACTGTAAATTCATTTTACAGTCCCCATTTGGAAATGAATAATTGCATATTCCTCTCCCTGTGTTCATTCAGCATTTTTATAACACCGTGGCCTTTTCAGTGTTCTGCTTTGTAACATAACAGATTGCTGCTCTGTCTGTTATCCTAATCCTATAAGCAACCTTACTGTAAATATGTTGTCTCCTTCAGTTTTTTTTAAATTACCAAGCCTCTGTACCTCAAAAATGTTTGCTGAGAGGAAAGTTTCATACTGATGCATGAAAACACAATCCCAATGGCTTTTAAGCACAGCCAGTGTATAGACTATGGAAGCCCTCTAGCCTCTTAACCAAAGACTTCAAGATCATTTTACAAGATTTATCTTTGATAAAATGTTGTACAAGTCTTCTCATTGCCCATTTCTTTATGTGCTGAGAAAGTAGTAGATATTGAAAACCTATTCTCCAACGGCCCATAGCTTATTAGCATAACAAGAACCTGCATAGCATCTTTTACAGCCAACAAAATATTTTTCTTATATCTGAGTCACATTAAAGATAGGAAAAACCTATTTTGCAGTATTTCAGCTAATTTGCTATTCTATTCAAGAACACTTACCGATTTCTGTGAACTTTATTATTTTATTCATTTCAAATGCTATTCATATATTATTCTCTAAACAACTTTTCCTTCTCCTTCACTATGTATCTTTTCTAATATTCTTGTCTGAATTGATTGTACTAATAACAAACTTCTGACTTTTTTATCTATAATTTTCTAATTTAAAAATAGAATAATTGTATATATATATGTGGAGGTTTGAGCACAAATTGTGAAATAACTTTTACCTTTCCAATTTTGTATAGCTTCTGGACATCAAATTCAGATTGTTGGGTTTGCATCATTGGGTGGCAAGCACGTTTACTTCCCGTGTTCTCTAGTCGACCCTTCTTATTTTTAATGTATTCAGTATGTGCACAACCTGAACACATTGCTTTCTTTATTCTAGAATTGCTTTATATTCTGACATGGCCTAATGTTCTAAGAAGTGGTCTTATGATGTGTTTACAAGACCTAACTCTTATTATTTATTTATTTAATCTATAAATTAATTTATTTTTTATACTTCATATTCCATTCCTTTCCAGCCCTCCCCCTTCTACCCTCCAACAGCTCCAACACCTGCTCCCTACAACCCTGTCTCCATGTGGATGTCCCTACCCCCCCACCCCACCTTACCTCTAAACTCCCTGGGGCCTCCAGTCTCTTGACTGGAGTTAGGTGCATCATCTCTGAATGAACACAGACCTGGAAGTCCTCTAGTGTATGTATGGTTGGGGGCCTCATATCAACTGGTGTATGCTGTGTTGATATGCTCATATCATAGTATGCCTGTTTGGTGGTTCAGTGTTTGAGAGATCTCGGGGGTCCAGATTAATTGAGACTGCTGGTCCTCCTACAGGATCGTCCTTCTCTTCAGTTTCTTTCAGTCTTCCCTAACTCAACAACAGGGGTCAGCTGCTTCTGTCCATTGGTTGGGTGCAAATATCTGCATCTAACTCTTAGCTGCTTGTTGAGTCTTTCAGAAGGCAGTCATGATAGGTCCCTTTTTGTGAGTGCTCCATAGCCTCAGTAATAGTATCAGGCCTTAGGACCTCCCCTTGAGCTGGATCCCACTTTGGTTCTGTCACTGGTTGGTGAGTTGGGAGTGAGTGGAATAGGGGAACCTGAATTGTTTTGGGGTGAGGGAAACAGACTGAAACCTTGAGGGCCAACAGAAAGAATGGAAACAGGCAACTTCAGGAAATAGGAGGTTGGGGGGAAACTCCAGAATGCACGAGAGGCCTGGGAGGTAAGAGACTCTCAGGAATCAAAGGGAGCTTAGATGAAATGCCCAACAGTAGGGAGAGGGAACTTATAGAGCCCAGGAACACAGGGCATCAACTGAGGGATGGGGTGGCCATCCCAGAGTCACATCTCTGACCCATAATGTTCCTGTCTGAAAGAATTACAGGGATGGAAATGGAGAGGAGCCTGAGGAAGACCTAACTCTTTTATGTCATAGATATTTCAAAAATGTATTTGTTTATTGTGAATATTTTAAAAATTAAATTAAATGTAAATATAAACTAGCTTTAGTGGTAATAAAAAACTTTTAGTATGTAAAATGTAAATTATCTTACAAAAAATGGAAAGTACCAATAGGGATGTAGAAATGGGGTCTAGTTTAAAAAAATCTAACACAAAATATTTTTTAGCCTTATTGTTTTTTTTAATAAAATATAGCTGAAGAAATCCCATAATTTTTCAGTAAGTAAAGTAACATTTCCATTGTTTGAGATTGTTTTAAAATTTGATTAAGTATCATAGTATGCCTTAATATCATTCAAATGAATGTATAGTTTACTTGGAAAACTATATTTAATTATGTAATTTGGTTAGTCACCCATTATTTTTACTGTATCTTGCTTTAAAACATGCAATAAAAGCAGAAGCAAGTAAATTAGTATTCATAAACATTATACATGTTATTTTATCCTTACTGTTTTATAGAGGGTAATTTATTAATTTAAAACAAGAATAGCTTTTACACACACACACATACACACACACACACATACACACACACACACAAACACACACACACACACACACACACACAGAGAGAATTTTCCCATAGGAATTGTTGTCATATGATTCAGTAATGTAGATTAAATTCTGAGTAGTTAGCTGAATATATCTTTTCCTAAAAGAGAGGCTAAAATTCATTAAGAACTAATTAGAAATGTATAGAAGACAAATTTTGTATGTTAAGCCTTATTAGAGGGAGATAAGCAATTCATAAAGAATCATAACATTGCTCTGGACAGAATCAAATAAAATGTCACTACCAAGTCTTGTTTCCTAACAAGTTACAGAGCACGAAAACAAATCAAGGCACAAATCTCAGGTCCAACTCATCTTGTCTTTTGTCAGGGGAAAGCAGCACACATAATGCCCACACAACTCTATTAGTTAGTGCCTCCTGGCAAAGGTTTTCTGAAGTAGCAGCTGTCCATGCAGGTGGACCGCCTCCCTTTTAGTATCTGAGCTAGAGAAAATCGTGCCATTTGCCAGGATAAATTTACCCTCAGTGAAACATAACTGGGTATGAATTCTTGCTAGATTCAATGCCCAATTACTGAGCCTGCAACAGGACACTATAATAGCAGTATGTCTAGCTGTCTGAGTAAATCTGTCAGCTGCACTCGGCTGCAATTTAGATATATGGCATATAGTGGGAATTAAAGAAAAACAAATGCTATAATTTTTATTTTTGCCAAACTTAGAATCTTCATCCCATATTAGCATCATTTTTAATCTGCCCTTTTAACTAAATAGCTTGGGTTATTTCCATGTAGGAAAACTTAAGTTCTGTTGACATTCTTTCTTGGTACCTCCTACAGTGGGTGTTCTCCCGTCTCCTTGCTTGTCCTAATAGATGGGGCATCTGCTGATTTCTGTAAACAGTAGCACCTTCCCAGTGGTCCCAGCTTAGCTCACATGCACTCTCCAGGCAGGGAAAATCACATAAGAGGCAGCAAGGTGGGAAAGGCTGACACTGCTGACATCATCTTTAAGCCATATATTTATATAAATTCCCTAAACCACTCCAGGTGATTTCTTGTGTCTATTGTATTGTTGTATATGTTCATCCAATTCAAGTTTTCACTTAGTAACTTCTCCTGGTTATTCTGAGACATGGTTGATTTGTCTTTTGATAGTACTTTGGGTTTAAATGTAGCTTAAATATTGACTGATATTTCCTAAATATCCCAAGAGCACAGTGGTTAGTCTCTGATATCCTTGGCTCAGTTCTTCTGTGGCCCTTGATGGTTTCAGTTGCTTTTCTTCTGTTTGGTACTTTGGTGATGGTATCACATTAAGGAATTGGAAAAAATAATAGAGTGACTTTGTTTTCGAATGGTTTGACCAAGAGTGAGCTCAATTCTGAATTTTCTTTCTTGGGCTTCCACCTGTCTATGGTTAGTAGCCAGACTATATTGTGTATATAATCTGTCTCTGTCGTCAGATTGATCTCTCTATCATGCCTGTCCTTTACAAATGGTTTTGCTCTACATTTATTGATGAGCATCAGTAGATTGGTGTGAGAATAATTCAGTAGAAGTCTTAGAAGTTAGTTTACTGGCCCCAACTGACCCAGAGTATCACTTAAAACTACAGATGTGAATAACCTTTATCTACATATTGTTTTTAATATTTAGGAGATATTTGCTGCTTTCAACCTGTTGGCTGCTTTAAGCAAATGGCCACCACAATGATGATTCCAATTCAGATGCATGGAAGAGTATATATCTTAATATTAGAGCTGCTAATTTAGCTTAGGCTATAATAACAAATTTCAGTGCAGCTGAGTGCACAGTAGAATAGGGGGTTCGATACATAAGTCTTAAGTGATCTCAAGGCATTTATTAAATTAGCTGGAAGGTCCAACAAAAGCTGCCTCTTTTAAGGCAAAGGATATTTTTAGAAAAAAATTATGGATATATATACATATTCCTTCATACACTACTCAGCATTTACTCAGCACTTGCTCTTATTTGTTTGGTACATGGTAGCCATTTTTGCTGTGGTTAGATTGAATTTTAAAATTAGATTTAAGTCCATTTCTATGATGACTAAGAGTGTTGAATATTTTTTAAAGACTTACTGACCATTTTTTATTTATTCTTTTGAGAAATATTCAGATCACTGACCTATTTATCAATTGACCATTTTGTATTGTTTCCGTGATTAACTTTTGCAGCTCTTTATAGGTTTTAGGTCCCTTCTCAGAGGTCAAAAGACAAAGCTAGGTTGTCTGTTCATTCTCTTGTTAATTTCATTTGCCATGCAGAAGCCTTTCCAATTCGTGTAACCTATTTGTCAGTTCTTAAGGCTGTTTTGCTAAGCTATGTGGGCTTGAATTTTTTTTAAACAAATTATGAAAGAAGGAAAGAAAGAAAGAGAGAGAAAGAGAGAGAGAGAGAGAGAAAGAGAGAGGGAGAGAGAGAAAGAGAGAGAGAGAGGAAGGAAGGAAGGAAGGAAGGAAGAAAGAAAGAAAGAAAAAAAGAAAGAAAGAAAAGCAAGTATTGCCATTGCCCATGTTTTCCATTAGCAGTTTCAGTGTTTCTTGTTCTAATTAAGATTTTGATCCAGTTTGAATCAATTTTTGTCAGTGGTGAGAGTGATACATCTAGTTTTATTACTCTGCAGGAGAATATTCAGTTTTATCAATATCTCATGTTGAACAGGCTATCCTTTCTTCTGTGCGTGAGGTCATTTTTAATACTTTTTGAAAAAAATCAGAAGACCTTAACTGTATGAGTTTAGTTCTAAGTCTATTATATTATATTTTCTGCATGTGTTTGTTTTTCTGTTAGTATCCTGGTGTATTTATTATTGTGGCTCAATAGCATAATTTGAGGTCAGGAATTGTTATATAATTATGTTCTCCCTTTTAGAATTAGTTTGGATTTTCATGATCACTTCTGTTTCTATATGAATTTTAGGATTGCCTTTCTAGTCTTATGAAGAATACCACTTGATTTTTAGTGAAAATTTTACTGAATGTGTAGACTGCTTTTAGTGGTAAAAGTATTCCATCATTAATGCTCCCCATCCAGGAGTATGGAAGCTTTCTGACTTTCTAGTGTATTTAGTTCTTTTTTCGTTGTCTTAAAGTATTTCTTATATAAACCTTATTTCCACAGGAAAATCATCAATAACCAAATTGAAAAGTCAAACTCAAAAAATTGTAAGGTATTTCACTAATAAATAATAATATTAAAAAATGGCAAAAGATATCCTGTCCTGAAACCATACCTTGTGTCAGGAGGCCTAATAGATGATTAAATTATGGTAGCACACGTAATAGTGTGTGTTCTTTTGAGAAAAGCCTATTGAGGACCACGTCTCTTTCTCTTATATGAGCTATCTGTTTACTTTAAGTTTAATTATTTGAGTTCTCAATATATGTTGCATACTAACCACTCTTTGGATATGTTTCTTACAATTTTTTTTTCACTAGGTTTTCATTTCATTCAGTTATTGTTTCATTTGCTCTGGAGAAGTTACAATATTTATGAATCTATTAATTTTGTCTTTCTTTTCATTGTCTTTATAATTCCTTTTTTATCATAGAAAACTATTTTCGTTATCTAACTCAATTGTAATATTATCATTAGTTTTTCAATTTGTGTTACTGGTCTTAATTTTTATACCCTTATGGTCTTGTTGTTTATTGTTTCATTTTTACCCAATTCTCCTGGAAGTGCTATTTTAGCTAAGTATTTCCAGTGTGTGGCTTCATATACAGCAAAACATTCTTGTTTCATATAGGGCATGATAATTCATAAATATAATATGTAGAAAACTAAAACAGAATGGAATTTGCTATTCTTTATAGCCAGAATTATACAACTTATAGAAAAATTGTAACTTAACAGAAAAAGACAGTGTGTTCTTATGTATATGTGTTTGCTGGGATTTCTTTAACAAGAGTATAGTTTTATGTTTAATTTATTTATATTGTCTTATGTATATTAACATGCAATTTTCCTAAATTATCAAGGAAATTGAAAGCTTCCAATTTGGAGAAGATTTGTAAACCTTTTTTGATTTGTTGAGACTTTATGATATTTTACAATCAGAGACATATTTGAACAACCCTTAAATAAAAACATCTTACAATATACTTCTTTATATAAAAATTGATAGCTCATGCTTGTGGAAAAATATCATATTGTTAATCACAAAGACAAAAAAACTAGTATTGTATAGGTAAATTTTCAAAAAAAAATAACAGAACTATTATGCATTTGTAATATGTCAGTATAAAGTCCAGGATTCCCATATTACACTCTTAGGACAGTCCTTTTTTCGAGTAAGCATCTGTACTTCATAAACTTGGCCATCAATTCTTACGTCAGACTAAAAATTTCTATCTTTATCCCTAACTTGAAATTGATATACTATGGTATTATCTTAAAAGGCTTTTTGTTTTTAGAACCTAAATCACAAGTTTTTAGTATATAATTTAAGTTACTAAATTACCATAAACTGACAGAAAAATAACTAGGGTATAGTAAGCCCATTTTATGTTTTATAAGATATAATAGTTTAAATTACTTCCAAAATGCTAAATTTCAATTTAAGAGTATTGATAAGGGTCATAGCTAATTTTACTGTTTAAAATATTACTATAACTGCTTTGGCAATAAGAAAGTCTTAGAATTATATTCATACTTAGAATAAATATTTATACTATAATATTATATACTAAAATCATGGCAGTTTTACTCTACGCAGTAATAGAGCTCAGATTTTCACAATCCTGAAGAGAAAGTAAAGATACTGCATAAGATATCTCTTAAGATTTCCATTATGTTATGCAATTTTGAATAAGAGAATCTGTGTGAAAAATAAGTTGCCCACTATAATTTTAGAATGCCCTTTGTGCACTTAAATCACAGACAAACACACAAACACACACACACACATACACACTCACACTCACACTCAGAGTTGTTTTCTTAACAATTTCATAGGAACTAGGTGTCAGTAGCTAAGAAGTTATTTCTAAACTTCTTTTGCTCAAGATGAAAGATGTCTTGGATTCATCCCTAGGAGAGAATGTCCCAGGTATTTAATGACTTCCTGTTGAAATTTTCTGAAGCTAAATTAAAAGCGTGCCATAGCATATCTTCATGCTTCCAATACAGTATTTTGAGTTACTCAGGCTGTATTCATTTTCAACTTCAACCACTGTCTTCTATTATCCCAATAGAACAAGAAAAAGAAATCTACATACTTTGTTTCTCCTGTTTTATATACAAACCCCAGTAATTGGATTCTGAGACTTCATTCTCATTTTGTCCCAGGGCTCTTATTGATCATTTGGCCAGAGAGACAGGATTCTGGAAGGAATACATTAAGGGAACAACAGCTCTGTCTGATAAGTGCTTGGCAAAATCACTGATGGAGTAATTTTGGTAATGTACATCTTTGTCTCCAGATAGAAGCCTGGATGAATGCAGCACTTCTCCTGTCCATGTTCTACATTAAATGTTGCTTTTCTTCCTCTTATTAGTGTTGGGAGTGAGAGAAGGAGGAGTGGAGAAGAGAAGAGAAAGAAAGAGATAGACAGAGACAGAGACAGAGAGACAGAGAAACTAAGAGAGAAGAGACAGAGAGGAGAGAAAGTGGGGAGGGAGGGATGAGTGGAGGGAGAGAGAGACAGAGACAGAATCAGAGAGCCAAAGAGTCAAACAAGAATATGAAGGAAACAAGCTGGGGTTTATGTAAATGACATGAACTAGCTCAAACACTAGCTAGATGAACTTGCCTACAATTCAGGTGAAATAATTTCATTTCTATTTAGATAACATACTACGTAAACGGTCCAGCACTTATTTGAAAGTACTTGGACTCTCTTTCTCTAAACTGTGAAAATACATATGTTGGAGTCTAAAACTGAAAATTTGTTATTAGTTTCAAAGGCTTGATATCACAATCACAGCAGATTCATGTCCATTTTTATTTTTATCTTATTTTGCTTTTTTTTTGTTTTTAATTTGGAGACTTCCCAAATACTTGCAACTATTATCACTAGATAAGAGTAAATGGACTTTTTGGCAAATAGGGAATTGCAGTTCCGGAGGATCCTTGCCTGAAGCCTATACATTGGGCTCTCAGAGTGAGCTTGAGTCACTTGTGTCTGTGTCGTGAGAAAGGACACTGTCCAGCTTTCAGTGACATTGGCTGTACATTCTCTTCCTTCTTGACTCCTTGGTTTGTGACATTGAGGAAACTCCTTTGTTCATGATGCTAGTACTTATTTGTCTTCTTTATTAGGCACCATGGTGTAAGTTAAGTTGACTCTTTGCCTTTCAGGATTGCTGTACTTTCATGGAAGGTGGTATGGGTTCCATGACTTCCTAAAGCTAACAATGGTCTTTAAATACTGTCTTTTTCTTAGTCTATGCATACTCATGGTTCTCCCTTTGAGCAAATAAAGATTACAACAAATAATAGTTCATCATGAGTAGCCTTAATACTTGACTTAAACGTTTGTCATAAGTTTATATTGATCTGCTGATTAGTTTACTTTGATAAAAAATGTGATGATGTGACTCCAAAATCAGTATAAGTGAATATAGAATTTGTTTTTAATGTAGGGTATTGATGATAGAGCAATAATAAAATCAAATTTCCAATGTCCACAATAATTCAACTTGATTCTTTAGTCAGTGCTCATGTGTGACAAAACCATTGCTCTATACACAAAGGTGGCTATATGCAGATGATTGATAGATAAATAGATAGATGGATTGATATATATAATTAGATATGCATATACATAGATTATATTTCAATTTAAGAGACATAAATAAACATACTTGATTTCATTAGAGAACTGAATATGAACACGTTTTAATACACTCCATGAGTACACAGTTATTGTCTACTCTAAGGTATGCCCACATTTTTCTGGCTATGGAGATTACAACTCTGTGTAGAGTAAGCTTATGTTGTCTAGAGAGAGTCAAATGATACACAAGCCCAAAAATTAATAATATGGCATTCAAACATGGAGAAATGTGCATCAGTGTAAAGCGAGAACCACTGGCAGGTCCTGGACAAACCATGGACAGGGAAGGAATTATCTCACCATTTTCTGTTACACAAAAAAAACCCCAGCAAACAATCAAACAAAAAGTCATAGAGCCAAGAAGAAAAGTGATTGCTTTTCAGACACAATTGTGATCAGGCCACATGGGATTTTGAGTGCTTAGTAAGAAGTGGCCTTGCAGGGAACGAGATGACATTAACAGCTCTGTTTATTGTTCCCTTCTATTTATAGGCAAAACCAGCTGCCGTGTAGAGAATTGTCCTTTAAGAATGGGGTATTGCTGCATCAGCACTGTATAGGAAGGCCTGGAGTAGGAAAGGACCCAAACTAGAAGTAGAAGTTTGGAAACCAGCAATGCTCTATGTAGGTGGGCAGGGAGACTGTAGTGCAGATGATGTGGAGCTCTGCAAGAACAAAACTTAAAGATCCAGGAAGGGCAGAGGAGGAAGGCCACGGCAGAGAGAAAGTTAGGAAAACCAGAGATCCTTCTCACATTTAGGACCCCAGGAAGTGAATGTTCAAGCTGTTAGGGAAATGTGGACATGGTGAGTGTGTTTCTAAATTCCAGACAAATAGTTTCAGATTTGGGGTTTAATTTAATTGATACAGTTGTTCTGAAGCTAGTGAGCAGTTAAGGATGCAGAGTTCCTGACTAGGGAGAATGTGGGGTTTTGTAATAGGTTTCTAGGACACCTGTATGTTCTTCACCTTTTTTCTTTTCTTTTTCTTTTTTCATTTTTTTTTCTGATCTACTGATAATGAGTCATCGTGTCTGAATTAAACTCTAAGAAATTTATTATTTTATCAGTCTCTGTGACAGATATATTCAAAATGATTGAAAAAGAATAAAAATTCTCAGCAGTGCAGGGGGAAAATGTTCCTGCACAAGTTAGCAACAGAATGATAAACATCACACAGCCAGCTTTTATACCTTGCAAGAACAGACAGAGTTGCTGTGTGAGCAATGTGTCTTGAGTTATATTCAAAGCCTTGTGGGTACACTGTTGTGTGCTAAGTTACTTCTGTAAAAGAAGGAAGTTGCAGCTTAAGTAAATGAAGCAATTTTTTCCAAGTTGCCCATTTGTGTGTAGCTTAGCCAGGACTGGAGTTAGGCTCTTCCCACCTCTTTGATAGAAGACCTGGACTATTTCTTCTGTCCTACACTAGGCTTGGAGAACTGATATCTTCATAAACTGCCATGTTAGTGAAAATGATACCACCTTGCTTAGTTCACAAACCTTGAGTGAACTCAGAAAGCAAAGTGTGGTAATGTTTGTCCATTCATCTATCCATCCTTCTTTTTCTTAAACCATAAAATAACCTCTTGATTTCTCACTATTGAGCAAGAAAACTATCCATACATTCTTGAATAACTGATACTTTTCAGAGAATAATGCTGGAAAGGAATTGTTTTTAATTTTTTAAGTAAATTTTCTTTTTTACTGAATATGGATTGTTTTCATAAGTATATCCTGATTATACTTTCTTCTCTCTCTACCCCTTTTAGTTCCTTCCCATCTATACTCCCCTCAGGATACACTCCTTTTGAGTCTCTTATTAGAGTAAAACAGGCTTCTAAGAGATATCAACTAAACATGACAAAATAAAGTAAAGTAAAATAAAATAAAATAAAATAAAATGAAGCAAAACCTTTCATACTGAAGTTGAACATCACAACCTAACAGGAGGAGAATAATCCAAAGAGCAGGTAAGAGAGTCAGAAACACACAATTTCTCAGGCTCAGGAAAGAGTCCTATAAGAACACTAAGCTAATAGCTATAATATATATGCGGACACTAAGCTAATAGCTATAATATATATGCGGACAGCCCGGTGGAGGCCCTATGCTTGCTGCTTCAGTCTCTGTGAACTCATATGGCTTTGCTTAGTTGATTCTAAAGTTCATATTCTCTTGGTCTCCTCCATCCTCTCTGGCTCTTACAATTTTCTGCCTTTTCTCCCACAAAATTTCCTGAGCTCGGAGGGGAGAGGTTTGATGGAGATCTCCAATTTAGATACTACATGTCTATATAATGTCTGACTGCTCATCTCTGTATCTGTTCCCACATGCTGCTAGAGGAAGCCTCTCTGCTAATGACTGAGTAAGGCACTAATCTATTGATATAGCAGAATATCATTAGGTATCATTTTATTTTATTACTTTTTTGCACAGATCATTTTGGCTTTTATCTAGGTCTCTGGACTATCTAGTCTCTGGTTCCTATTTACCCAAATAGTGTCAGGTATGAGATCCTTCTTGTGGAGCGGGCCTTAAATCAAATCAGGCATTGGTTGGTTGGCTACTCTCACAAGTTCTGTGTCTTTACCTCTCTATATTTTTTGAAGGTAGGACAGATGCTAGGCCAGAGGTTTTGCGGCTGGGTTGCTGTGCACATTTCTTTTTCGGTAGCCTGTGGAGTAACTTCCCACATCAAAGAGACTAGAACATAGGGTTGAATGCTCCAACCAGGCACCAGCTTGACAGGTCTGTGTTCAAGGAGTCGTATGGATAGTGTCCTTAGCAAAAGGGCCCCACTGTCTGTTTGTGGAAAGTAAGCCTTTGTCTTTGCATTAGCATGGGTTGTTCAGGTGCTTCCATGGGTCACTTTGTCCAACAACTTGATTGAATACAACTTAATCAGGCTACTGGAAGCCTTGCATGGTTACAAGAGATGGTCAGTTGAGACTCTATCCTCATTAGAATCATCTTCATAGATTCCAGGAAATTTCCACTATACCAGGCTTCCACATACTTCCCAAATTTACCCCAATTCCAGCTGTCTCTCCTGAATTTTCTCCCTCCATCCCATCTTCCCACACCCGACCTGAGCCCTTCCTCTCCTATCTCTATCCACTCCCAGTTTATGTCTAAAATCTATTACACTCCTCCTACTGGAGAAATCCAAGAATCCTCTCTAGATTCCCACGCTTTACCTAAAATCTCTGGGTCTATGAATTGTAGTTTGTTTATTATTTATATAATGCCTAGTGTCCACTTGTAAGTGAATATAAGCCATGTTTTTCTCATTTAATGAGCTTTTATTGAGCATTTGCTAAGTTTTAACATTAGAAATTCACCCCCTTCAAAAAACAATGAAAAAATAGGATCAAAATTAATTCTTACACTCATCTGCAGAGTATTTAATGGTATGTGGAGATAATTGTTATAGAGTAAATATTTTGTAGTATCTTGTGCCATGAGGATTACATGAGGATAGAAAACAGAAATGGTACTTGTTCAAGATTTGGAGGGCCAGTGAAGACATTATATGGTGTGTAATTTGAAAGAATAATGTGGACATGTGATCTATAGTTAGATTGGCTTTAATAGGAGATAGACAGGGAATGAAGTTCTGAGTGTGAAGTTGAGGAAGAAAGAAATTACAATAGAAAGTAGGAAAGGAAAAGTGAGTTGTGTTCCTGTGTTATGAGAGGAAGAGGCTGGATTCTTGTCCTTTTATACAGAGAGTTTAATAAAATCTCACACGGAATGGATAGTAGCAGGGAAACTTTATTCAAAGCAAAGTGATAATACAAATTAGAAAATACTATAAATCACTTCTTGCCATTTTTGGTTAATATCAAGTGTAGGAAGGAATACTGTCAACAAACACATTAGTAAAGAGTATGTGAGTATCCAGATTCTTGTTCAAGGCTCCTTTGATAGGGTTCGAGATGAGGAGCTTGGTTGCTGAATGGTGTAGCAAGGACTGTTCTGATTTGATTGTGTGATCACATGAGTCTTTGGTTGCTTAACATGGCTTCTTCCAATGATAAATCTAGCTTAAATCATATGAATTCCTAATCATACAGAGACTGTTTACATTTTGCAAAAAAACAATGTTCTGTTCACCAAAATGAAACAAATTAATTATATACCATTTACTAAGAAACATTCCTTAAAATATGAAATATATATTAAAATCTCCTAAAAATGTTGTTATAAAACAATAAATATAACAGAAACAGTACTTAAAGCACTATCATATCAATCAGAAGTAAATAGATCGTTAATAAAGCAAAAACAAAACCACTGGTTCAGGGGTCTAAAGAGATGACTCAGAAGTTAAGTCCTCCAGCTGCTCTTCCAGAAGACCAAGGTTCAATTCTCAGCACCACATGACAAGTTACAACCATTTGTAACTTCGATCCCTGGGGATCCAAAGCCCTAATTTCAATGCACATAGTGCCTACATAGACATGCAGGCAAAACACTCTAAAAATAAATTAAAATAATACAGGTTAAAAGTATGTATGTATATATCCCTGTTCAGAACCTGCTCTGCCATGTGTACCCTCATCCTTTAAGGTGGGAAGAAGAGGAAATTAAAATGAAAACATTTATTTTGGAAAATGAATTTTGAAGGCATTGACTTGGGCAGGATACAGAGAGGTCTAGCACTCCTGAATACGCTCATGGGTGTGACCCCTAGCCTATGGTGGAAGTAGGTTATTCTCCTAACAGTACTATAGGTGACAATATCCATGAAATCCTTGCTCTCATGGCTTTCCCAAGGTCTTTTGGAAAGGGTGGGAGAGAGTTGCCTTGCCGCTCTCTGCACACGTCAGCAAACTTCCGCACTTCCTGTGGCCCCTAATGTCACTGAGTGATCAGGAAGACCAAAAATGAAGGAGGGTCCAAGAGGTACACCACTGCTGTTGTCACATGTATCACGGGACATAGGTGGCCATGGTAACCTGCAGGTCAATAGAGAGGGGCAGGATGGATAGAAGGTGCCTTTTGCAAGGAGAAAGAAGTAAGAATAACATATTTATTCAATTTCTCTAAACATGTGACCTCCAGATATCTGACAAGAAGAAATGTGATGTCATATGCCCTAAGAGGAAAGTTCCCTGTATCTTTCCTTAATGTCCACTGACAGCATCCATCATGAAGCTATCTCAGATACTTGAAACCTAGCAGATAACAGCACTTGATCCTTTTCCCCGTATCTTGTGTTTGGTGTAATCACAATGCCTTTCCTTCATACCAGTTTTGACTTTACCACAAGAAACTTCCTCTCTTCCCTAGCTCAACACATTTTCAATACAGAAGTTTTCAATTTAAGAAGTTTCTTTTACTTTGTTTGTGTTTGATGGAGACACCCAGATATTGTTTTGTCAAGTCATTTTATTTACTCATCAATAATCAAATGCTGTATTATATTTAATTGTTCTTATCAGTATTATACATGAGAATGAAGGGATGATTATGGGATTGTCACTTCATTAGCATGGCTGAGAATTTTCCTCCTGTGCTTCAGGATATGAAGAATACATACTTCGTCATAATCCAGTCACTAAGACAGGAGGTTGCTGCATTAGCTTTGGCTTATGCTATATCCTACAGTATACCAGCCATTTCCCTTTGTACTATCTTCCTATGTCTACTGATTATGAACATGAAAAAGTAAGGGATTCAGGATTGTCTATTTACTCTTGTGTAAGAAACCCTAGTAGGAAGTTTAGGGCATAAAGTCATGGTGTAAAAATAACTCCCTACAATCTTATTTGCCTGATATGTTCATTAATCCTCTACTTAGACAGCTGAGGAGAGGTTACATGAACTGACCTTTTAGAAGCAGGAGATTGCATCATCTGTCCAAGGTAGCTGAGGAGTCCTGGGAGAACCTGATATTTGTGGCATGGGGGGAGTGCAGTATGACCTCCATGAGTTCCTTCCAGTCTTTCATTCTGCAAATCGAATGCATAATTTCATATGCATTTATTCAGAAATATGTGTACCCAGACTTCTCTCTTCTAAATGCAGACACCCACTCTTAAATACTGGTGAGAGAAGCCTGTTAACTGACATTTGCATTTTCAGGATGGCATCGTGTGGGAGAGGGAACTGCCAATCATTTCTGCCAACATCACTCTCAGGGGAAGTTTAAATGAAGCTAGCTTAGCCCAATTAAAAGAAGCAATTATGAATAATGGAAAGTAAACAAATGTAAGAAAAATGGTATTACAGATTATAGTGCATAGACAGACTGAAAATCTGTCATCTATATGGCTTACCTTTTTTCAAAAGCTGTTAATCTTTGATTTCCTGTAAGGTCTTTGTATGAAATAACCAAAGAGAATCTTCCAGCTGAAGTTCATAGCTGAACAAAACTCACTTTAGTGGAAAAATTAAAAAGCTTTTTAAAGATCCTTAATTAGGTCAATTCTACATGGCCTTTGGGTTAAGAAAAGTCTAGAAAATATTATTATACTGTGACCCATTTAGCTGCTACATTACAGAAAAAAACCTTGCTAAATAGCCTAGGTTAGACAAAAAATTTATGACTTGGGGTCTATTTTGTGCTATATTGCAGGACAACCAATGTAAGGTGTAGATTTTTGATGATTTGTATCTTAATGCCTTCTTTTCTGTGCAGCATGTACTGAATCATGTCCCATGATTACTTGTATATGTGTGCTTTTATTTCTGAAAGCCAGTGACAGAGCGTGTTACTACTGCCAGCCAGCTTTGTGTTAGTCTAACTGACTACAGTTCACATACACTGTGATTTAATCAGCAAATATCTTCAAGCATTGACATGTTGGTTATATATTCAAAATAGAAAAAAATATGCCTATCTTCAAGTTCTGGAAATACTTGTTAGTATGTCCATTTCAAATTATTTCTCTTCTGTCATGTTGCCATATAAAATAATCTTCTCTCTGAAAGCCAAAGCACAATCTTGCTTCACCCACTAACAATAACCAGAAGACTGGGGGATTAAAGGCACAAGATCCAAGAACAAATGCCTGTGGATACATGGAAAACGATGGCCAATGATGAAAAGAAGAACAGTATTTTCTTTGATGCTGGAAAAACAATAACTATGCCAAAGGGTACAGGAACAATGGCTATTTCTCTGATGCCATAGAAATCCAGTACTGAGGAATCAATGTGATAGCATGTCTGTAGAAAAAAATGCCTAGTCATTTATCAAGCATTTTAAAGCTGATTCCCAACTGAGAAGAGAGGATGGTTCAGAGAAAACTGTTACGTTTCCTTTAGCTGAATTCTGAAGCATACTGAAAAACAAAACCAAACAATATAAAAGAACAAGAAAACCTCCATTTTCAGTAAGGAAAAAAAAAAAGAACCAAAGTAACCCAAAATAAACCATACAGACCCTAATGTATGTGTTCTACAAGCATGCCGTTCCTTAAGCCAACAGTCTGAAGATGCCTTTCACTGTATCTCAGAAGGTAGAAAACAAATGTGAGATCTACCTATTCATGGTTGTACACATGCTCTTTCAAGGAGTGATGGGCATCATGCCAGACATCCAAAGTAGATCTATTTCCTTAGCATCACTTCCTGACAACCAATGGCAGAGGCTTGGAGCAGAACTAGGATACTGACACAGAAGAACTGTGCAGCACCTGGGACTGGATTTCTCTAAGAAACAAGAGAAAGTGCTGATATGGGAGACAGATGGAAAGTGTTCATATACCCCTTATGGTTGAAAACAGAAAAAAGTAACAAAAATCACATACCTCCCCCCAATAAAACTATACCTTAAAAACTCCTTTCTCACACTGCCTACGCTCACACTTCAAGCACAGACCCATATTCTTCCTTAATTCTACCTGCTTTGTTTAATCATGGTAACAAGGCAACTTTAACTACAAAACAGAAAACCAATCTATCTAATATAACTTATGAATATATGTATGCATGTATGTATGCATGCATGCATGCATTATGTGTGTGTATTCATGTGTGCATATATTTGAAATTGTGTCTGTGTGTGTCTGTATCTCTGCCTATGTGGCAAATATATACATATGAGTGCACTTGCACATAGAGGTCAGTAAAGAGCAAAGGATGCCCTGGAGCAATATTTAAAGGGATTTATGAGGTGCCCAAAACAGTTTCTGGCAATTAAATTTTGATTCTGTACCAGAACAGTATACACTCTTAATTGTGGAGCCA
This sequence comes from Mastomys coucha, assembly GCF_008632895.1. Lineage (NCBI taxonomy): Eukaryota > Metazoa > Chordata > Mammalia > Rodentia > Muridae > Mastomys > Mastomys coucha. The sequence continues at coordinate 54,451,256 of NW_022196896.1, read as the reverse complement.
AAATTCCAGCTCCCATAAATATATTTAGAACACCTAGTTTACGCATAGGATTATTACAACCAAAAGCTGAACATATTCTATGTTTTATAGATTTGTTTTCAATTTTTCCATTGCCTTGTTACAAAATAATGTTAGTCATCACACGATGTTTTTTCAGCTAGTCTTGATTATTTTGTTTTGTTTTAAGTTTTGCATCACACTTGCAAAGAGTTTGTACAAAATGCATGCCCTTTATTTCTTACTGAGCCCACCTGCACACTTGTACGTTCCATCTTTGCAGGAAACATCACAGTTTTACACTGTTATGTCCAGGGGACTGCTTCCCCCACCACCCTTCTGCATGCCTACCCCTGTGTCGATGCAGAACTGCCATCTGGTGGAGCCAGGAAGGCACTTCTGGTTTGGACCTAACCAAAATGTATGATCTAATTTCTAATTAGGTTTCCCATAGAGCAATGCAGGAGCAAATCCGAGGCTCTGTTTCTTGTCTCAAATGAAGATGAGCAAAACAGACATTGGTAACAATTAGAGCAGTCATTCTTCAGGAGCTTCAGTGGTTGTGACTGAGGGTTGACTGGCAGGCACATAGACAAGAAGAGATCCCTCATTGATTAATATATGGATATATGTATGTAGGCATAGTATCTATATTAAAGAAATTAAGGGAAATCACAGTGGAGCTGATGTGACAGCAAAGAGCTCAAACAGATGCAGTAGTTTCTTTTTCTTGTTTCTCCATCTGTCTATCATTTAGTCTCTCTGAGTCCTTAGAGTTCTGCTCATGTACCGCTACCTAGAGTATTTAATAGGATCACGTGCTGCCCGTATATGATGCTGCCTCGGTGACATGGAGTGTCTGTACCTCCAGATGCCACATTCTGAGCTCTACTACAGCCCTGTTTCCTCAGAAACCCTGTCACCATTGCCAGACACTTTTAATGGTGGACCACAAGTTCAGACTGAAGGAGGTATTCAGAAGTAATTTGATGTTACTGATCATGAAGAAAACCAGCCCCAATAATCAATGAGAAGGAATAAGACCTTTCTGAGCAGTGTTTGTGCCTCTGGCAATCTTGTCTTTTAAAAAATAATAAAGCTTCTGATGTACCATGCATTATCATATTCACCAAAGTTAATCAAATACTTCAAACAAAAAGAACTCTTCTTATTAATATGGGGCACAGCTACAACTTCTTGGAGCTATACAGAATTCATTTCCATGATGTAGGCTGCATAGCTGGATGTGTTTGCATCTGGAAGAATAAATATGAAGTAGAGAGACATTGTAGTGAGAAGTCTGCTCATTCGAACTGTGCCTGTGGAGTGGGACAGACATTTTGAAGGCAGATAAAATACCCTGAGAGTATTCTGAAGAGTGTTTTCCCTAAAATGACTTCTGTTTCTTTGATAATGTCATCGTTAAAGTTGACATGTTCTTTGTGATCAGAAAAGGGGATTGTGTGTGTGTGTGTCTTTTTAAAACTGTAGAAAGATTTTAAAAAGTGGTTACAAAATTGTTTTTTGTTTGTTTGATTTTTTTGGTTTTTCTTTTATTCTTTTTTACTGGGAGAGCATTCTCCTGCATTCTGTAAGGCTATCCAGTCATAAGATGGAATCACTTCCTAACATAATCAAAGTCAGTACCTAAGAAATGCATAACTGAGAGTTAAGCAGTGCTGTTGGCCTAAAGATACCCTCTTCATTTAGACAAAGATTAAATGTTACATAGCTGAGACCAGCCCACTTGCTTGACTCATAAGTCCATGATCTACTTATTACTTTGATAACTGAGTTATGGAGTACTTTGTGACAACTTCCTATGGAAATGTTCCATGAGTTACAATATATGTCCACAAATCACTTAAGATACCTTAAACCCGTCAGCAAAATTAAAACAAACTTGGAATAAAATAGAGAGCTGGAGATGCAGCCCCATGATATTGTCCCTGTGAATATGTGCAAGACACTGACTCTGATTCACAGCTTGCACCATCAAAATTAACTCAAGAATGAGCATCTACAACATGGAACATGATGCCGGAAAGACATTCTTGCAGCATACTCAATGCCTAATGGTGTTCTTAGAACATGATTGTGTTCTTAGTTATGTAACAACCTAATAATTATATTTCCTGTTTCTTGTAGATGGCCCAATTATGGATAAAAATTTTGACTTCAGCTTTCAAAATGATTCTCATATAATAGGCCTAGGCTTTTTTTAAATTGTAAAATAATTTTAGATTCACCAGAAGATAGAAGAATAGGATGAAATTCCCATGTATGCTTCCTGTGGCTTTGTTCACTGCTAACATCTTACATAACCTGAATATTTTATCAAAATAACAAAATTGAGATTGGCGATCTACTAGTAGCCACAGACTTTACTGTTGTCTTTCTACTACATGTATTTTGAGGATGTTACTTGGCATGCCTTTATTATGGCTCTGTTTTATTGTGTAAGTTATAAGTCCTGATTCACAACTAAAACCTTAAATCCAGGGTTTCTTGAGCAATGCCTTTGCTCTAAGCTTTTCTGTTTTGCTCTCCAACCCCCTTTTCTGTCACCCTCAAATAAATGAGCAGTAAAGCCATCAATTGCGGGCTCATTTTTACAGCTCACTCTGATTGCTTTCCTGCAAAATTTCAGCTTAAAGTAAGGTTTAAGGTGGTCATTCCCTGGTGTATATTTGTTTTTATGAAAAATCATAATTTCCACCTTTTCTATTGGTGTCATATAAATCACAAACTCAGAGATTTTGATGATATTTCTACTTTGCCCAAGTCAGGAATGTCTCCATGAACCTACCACTGAGTTTCTGGCATTCGATCCAATGATACTATTATCATTTACAAGATTATTACTGCTATATATCAGTTAAAAAAGTTACTTTCTAATGCAAACATAAAAGCTCAAAAGTTGTATTTGTGTAATTCATGCTTTTTAATACTGTCATGGAGCTGGGCACAGTGACACATATCTGTAGTCTCAGAACAATGGATACTGAGTTGGTGGCCAGTCTGGGCTTTATATCAAGACACTGCAGTATATAGGGCTCTTTATATAACAATAGTTAAATGTTCTTGGATTCCATATGTATGGTATATGCTCTAGCAACCGTCTCTCCTAGAATCAGAGGAGAGAACACATGCTCGTGAATGCACAAGGTTGGATTTTTTTTTTTAATGTGGCCAAAAAGCTGCAGGATCAGCCAGAAGAAGTCTTGTTTTTTGAGTGTGCTTACTTATAAATCAATAGAGAAACATGAGAGGGATTTGAGTGTGTGTGTGTGTGTGTGTGTGTGTGTGTGAGAGAGAGAGAGAGAGAGAGAGAGAGAGAGAGAGAGAGAGACAGAGGGGAGGAGGGAGGGAGAGGGAGAGAGAGAGGGAGAAAGGGAGAGGGAGAGGGAGAAACGGGGAGAGGGAGAGAGGGAGATTTTGATAAGAACAAAGTTCAGTGAGATGGTTAGAAGCATTATCACATTCAGGACCTACCACCTACCCTCGACAGTGCTGAGCTTCTATGACTGTGTTCTGGGGAATGTTCCAAGTAGATTTGCTTTAGAAATACAGTTTGCCTGTGGCACAATTTGGCCACCATATTCCACATTTGATGAGCATGCGATGATTGGTTAGGACACTAGATAAATGTCAGGGGGAAGAGTGGACTTCTGTTTACATGGTATGTTGCTGTCAAAGGGCCCCGGCCCTACTGAATGCTCTGCCACCCTGTCTTAACTTCTACATTACTAGAACATGCTGATCCTGAGAAGCAGTTAGAGACACTTGAGAATGAGATTGCAGCACTTTACTGTCTTGGTTCCAGATTAAAGCAGTTGTATCAGAGCGTGCCCATGCTTAGTGTATCACTAAAATTTCATATATATGTTTACAGATGATTCTTGAATAAGCCGTTGGGTATCACTAGTTTTTCTGCCTGCATTTGAAGATAAAATATATGGGCAATAGCAAAGGGGAAACCACAAACGTGAGTCTACTGAAAGGAAGAACCAAGACTATAACCAGACATCACGTGTGGATCAACCTGATCAGATTGGCATGATCTCTCCTACTGCATTATATTTATATATTTATTTGAAGAAATTAAACTTCCATTTCTTTCCCATCCCATCATATTTTTGTATGTTTGGTTTCTATTTATAGCTGACTTTACATTGTTTCTAGCAATATACTTTCTGTCAGAACTAAAATTTTAGTAGCAACCACCTATCTGAAAATGCTACCAGTCAAATATTTAATTTCTTCATAAATATAAACCTATTTGCAGGGCAGTGGTGGCACACACCTTTAACCCCAGCAATTGGGACGCAGAGGCAGGCAGATTTCTGAGTTCGAGGCCAACCTGGTCTTCAGAGGGAGTTCCAGGATAGCCAGGATTAAAGAGAGAAACCCTGTCTTAAAAAACCAAAAAAAAAATAAAAGTAAATAAATAAATAAAGCCATTTAACATTACTCTATGAGCTTTGAACTTAGATTCACCTGCTTCTCATTATATTGTCAAGAATTTTAAAAGTAAAAATACATTTTTTGTCTGCTTCCTACCAGGTGAAAATTATTCTCTTGCCTTCTTTGATTTTAATTTCTCGTAGGTACTCATTTGTATCAAAATGGGGTAGCTTCATATCTGCAAAGCAGAGAGAATTATTGTTATTAAAATAGTCCATTTCCTTTTCTTGCTTTATCTTTATCCACAGTTTAATAGTGTTCATTTTATCTATTTGAATGTTGAAATTTTCTAGATCATTATAGTGTACAATGATCAAAGAGGCTGAGGGGAATGGAGGGGAGAAATGGCTTACCTTGATTCTAGGTAGGAAGTACATGGGGATGAAGTCACAAACCCTCCAATTTGGTGTAGTAGAGGAGTACTCCAGTAAGAATGAATGCCTCTAGAAGTTTCCAATTCTCCTAGAGCTTCATCAATACTACCCAATAGCAAAGTAATTGTGTGTTGTTAATGATTTCATACATATATAGAAAAAAAATGTACATTTAGAGGCTGAAATTGTTTTCCAGAAGACAGATTAAATGCTGCACACAAGAGAATTTGATGATCATGTTAAAGATATTTTTAAGTTGCATATTTAAAATCATTTTTGTTTATAACCTGCAAATTAGAATTTAATTGATTGTCACAATAAAGAGTCCTTTAAGACCCAGGAAAAATTATAATAAAGGTTTTAATAAAGGTTATAGGCAAATACACATTACAGTTTTAAAACTTGGAAAGATGGATAGAAGTTTAATACATTACGGAGAGATAATGTTAGTATAATACCTATCTTATCCAGAAGTCATACATTAGAATTTGGTGAGAAGATAAATATTACTTTCTTATCTTTACCAATGCTAAGCCTACAGTGATGTCTAGCAGAATTATAATATAGTATTCTTCTGCCTGATAACTTTAAAGAATATTTTACTCATTGAAAAATAATGAAGCCTAGATCTGTAAGGGACTGACTTGTTCTCTACTTTATAAAGATACCAGAGTTTAGTTAATTGTCAGGGACACATCTGTGCCCTTCTAACTTAGAAGCATACATGACACCAACGACGAGGAAAGAAAGAATGTTTCTTCATTTACAGTTCTCTAAATGGCCAGGCATTAGTGTCCCTTGCCTATTATCTTAGCAAATGGTTCATAGGAGCAGGGGGAACACGGCTTTAAGGTAATCCTGTGGTACAAAACAAATTAGAGGCTTCTCTGTGGTGCAGAACCTGTCACTGGAAAAGAAACACAACCAAACTGGAGGTTTCATACAACTGGCCAACGTTGCTCCTTCTCTGGGCATCAGTGCTCTTACTGCCAAGCTCTGAGTCACTTGCTCACTTGATCTGTACATTCCCCTTAAGACTTTGCTTTTCTGTATGTGTGATCTACAGTTGATGGATGCCCTGTGGTTCTGAGAGCATCTGTTTCTCACAACTGAATTCCTTCCTGTGACTGTTCCTGCTCTTCTTCCTGTGAATGCACTGTGATGATTCTTTGTTCCCGAAACAACCTCTACTGTGTCTGCTTCTAGCTTTCTCTAGCTCGGGTGAACCACAGTTGGAACATACCTGAGTGTCCATTCTGTTTCATTAGTTTGGGTTTTTTTGTTTGTTTGTTTGTTTGTTTGTCACAGGTTCTACAGAAAGTATTGCGCTGAGGGAAGAGGTAGGCAAAGAAAAAATCAAACATAAAAAGAACAAAACCATAATCGGACTTCTTTATAGTACAATTTTGGGTGGCCACTCTGCATCCATGAAGAACTGCACCAGCCTTCCTCTTCTGTTGCATTGGATTCTCTAATGTAGGGACTTCCAACTTCCTTTTCCCACAATCTTCAGAATTATAAAAAAAAAAAAAATCCCGCCTGGAATGTCCTTTTTATTAAGTAGAAACTTGGCATGTGACATGTTGAATTCAGATTCTTAGTGAATGTCTAGATTTATCCATGGACAATGCTCACATAATCAACAGACTCAGTAGGAAAGCATCTTCATTGCTGTGATGAAATACCATGACCAAAGCGACTTGGGGAGGGAATTCATTGTTAAAAGCTCATCCTTAAAAGCAGTGAGGGCAGGAACACAAACAAGGCAGGAACCTGGAGATGGGAACTGACAGAGAACTTAGAAGGGTGCTGCTTACTGGCTTGCTCTTCATGGCTTGCTCAGTTGGCTTTCTTACAGAACCCAGGACCACCATCCCAGGGACATCCCTACCCACAATGACCTAGGCTCTTGCCCACCAATAACTAATTAAGAAATGCTTCATTAGCTTATTATAGTCTGATCTCATGGAGGCATTTTCTCAATTGAGGCTTTCTCCTCTCTGATAACGCTAGCTTCTGTCAAGGTGACTTAAAATTAGTCATAAGTCTGGTCAATTATTGTTTTTACCTTAGAAAGCACATTTGAGGCCATACTGATGATAGCTGCTTCTATTTGCTGTTGTTTTTTCATTCCTCATTATTAAGCATTCTTCCTAGCACATTTTCTGTTGTTTTTTTTTCTTTTTTTTTTTTTAAGTCACAAAGCTAATGAATTGTTTTCTGATTGATGTCGGATCCAGAAATGACTGAAGCAAACCCTGGCCAGTGGAGGGAGGAAGTGCAGGTGTTCTTGCAGCAGGTCCCCTGAGATATTTGCTGACCTAGGTTTACTCTGATACCTTTGTTTTGTCTGTGTGGGCTCATGTCTGGATTCCCATTCTCCACTTTTACCAAATAAAGCTGGTCATATCTTGAGTCTTTTCTTATCTGGATTGCTGAAATTTGAATGTAGGACCTTTTGCCTACCAGACCAGCCCCTTACCATTGAACTATGTCCGCAGTCCCCATCTTTTGTGTTCTTCCTGTGAGTATGCATGGTTTGTGTACACTATATATGTTGTGCATGAAGATTATGCTTTATAGTTTTGTGTGGTATGAGTTAATTTCTTTTCTCTGTTCATGAATTAATTTTTTTTACTATTCATAATTTTCTTGAAGTTCATAGCCACTATTCTCAAATTGTAGGAGAAATCATCCTATTTAGTAATTCATATTACTTAGGATCTTGTTTACTGATTCTACACTGATAAATTAGTTCATATCTTAAATATGGAAACTATATAAACTAATGAGTTATTTGCTGCCCTTACATCTGTGACCCGGAGAGCTTTTGAACTGTTGCCTCCTGGTAATACACATAAATCTGTCTTATTAGAGTTTTAAATGTTACCAATGTTGTGCACAGTTTGGAACTAAATGGGAGCATCAGTATTTCAGCTCACATATCCTCTTTATGCTTTTCAAAATATAACCAAATCAATATTGCAGGTTGTAGATGAATTCACTGCTTAGGTGTTTGATCATATTTCATGTATACTTTAAATTTTAGATGCTACAGCCAGAATAGATATTTAAATCAAAATTTAACCCCTTCAGGGAGAACCATGTAATATTAGCCACTTATGCATATGCAGTACATACATAATTCATACTTATGTGACATAGTAACAGCTAAGAACAGGTCAGTAAAATGTACAAATTATGGAGGATATAGAATCAAGTTGAAATGCAAGACAATTCATTTTGCTCCTCTACAAAATGATATGTATCCTAGGGAAGAAATCAATGCTGTAGAAATGGCTGCAACATATTGTACCCATGGCATTTGGTGTTTTTACACCTTAGTATACATAACAACTCTATAAGTAAGCTATTTTTCATTCTCTTTTACATGTAAGGTGAGGATTCAGGAGATGAGGTAATGAATTGATTGATGCTATGACAGCTAGGGATCCTACAATCTGGTAGTCCACTTATATTGTGGCTTATTCCCTTTGTGGTTGAAGGAAATTTAAGCTAGTGTGATGAGGTGAGCCATGGGTATGGTAGGGTCACCACATAGTAGAGGGCTGAGGTTGGAAATTAATCTTTTGCAGAGAGGTCTGCAGAAATACATTGGTATTGCATCATGGAAATCCAATGTAAACTGCTAACATAATTTAAAACTTTCCACCTTGGTAAGGGCTAAAATGGCAGTGTTGATCTTCCCACATGAATTCACGAAGATGAACCAGTATGTTCTGGGTGAATGGGATATGGTGATTCTAAAAATATCCTCATAAGTACTAGCATCTTAACTCTGGTCACCTTTGAATGGTTTTAAGATTATCTAAAATTTGACCAATAGATGGCACCAAGGAATGCGATAGTTAGTACAGACCCCCGTGACTATGGAAGTGAACATGTGGAGTGTTTAGAATCTGTGTCCCCTGAGCTGTCAGGTTGATGTAGTGATGCTTACAACTGTCTGCTCTCCCATGCACCGGCCACATCAAACTCTCCTTTTTAAACTATCAGTCCTCTTTAGACCTGTGAGCAGTTAGGTCATATTCAAGGAAGGCAGACAATAGCAGAAAATTAACATTATATCTGATAAATTATGAGTAAATGAAGGTATACCAGGAAAAAAATCTTGAAATAGAAGAAAGTTATGATATATATTCTTAAATTTTAAAACAAGTGAGGTGATTTCCTTTTTAAAAAAAAATCAGCATTTACTTAGCTACCCAAGAAGCTAATGATTGTAATGAAATACACTAGAGAAACTATAAGTTTCTTCTTGTAATCTTAATCAAAGATACATTTTAACGTGACAAAAAAAAATCCACAACAGACAAACCTAATGTTTTAGTGCTCTTAGGTAGCTAGAGGTAGAATAGATGTTTCACTGCTACTGAAAAAGCCCAGCCTTTTTTCGGAGTCAACTTTGAAGTTTTAAAAGTCTGAATATTCATGGGGGAATCTAAAAGCTAAAGTAGTCAGGAGAGCTTGAAAAAGATTGACCCAAATAAGATGTAAATGCAAAGTGTTTGTGAATGGGTTTAAAGTTGTCAATGGACACCTTGAATTAAAATGCAGGTCAATGTAAGAACAAAGTTTGCACAGTTTGTTACATTTTCAATTAAGTCCAAACTTCAGCACACATTTTTCTCCACTAATTTATTTTTCCTTTTCTCTCCCATTTTAAAAACCTGTCAATAAGCTCGTTTGGATAATGACATTATGCCTATTGCATCTGACTGGCTTTGTTTAAAATCATCACATGCTGATTCAGCTCCTATCTTCAGAGACCTCCTCTGCTTTCTTTGCAAAGGAAAAGAAAACAGAATTAAGAACTACTATAATGAAAAGTGGGTAAACCACAAAAAACAAAGTGTTGGTGGGAAGTAAATTTGTAAAATTGAGTTAAAATTTTTTCTCTTCAATTTGGTCAGAGTCCATAAGATTTTTGCACCTCATCATTCCACACCTTTAATGATACCATTTCCTTGCAAAACTATAGGGAATTAAATGGGATTGATATGTTTATATATGTGGACATATACACTCTTTATTATCTAGGTAGAGCTCATCTGACTCTAAATATGCTCTGTGGTTCCCTGTTTATCAACATCCCCTTATGTGTACTTAACTTCCTGGAGATTCCTGTATATAGTTTTGCTTCAAACATGATTTTAAAGCCTTCTATTCTTTTATTATGAGTCTATGGCTGATTGGTATTCTAGGGTTACAAGTGCCCTCATTATTTTCATCATTCTGTTGAGACGTTCATATTTCTGTGCTAGTGTGTCTATAGTGATTGTGCTACCCATCATTTCAGGTGACTTCTCAGATTTTTCTCTTCTCACTGAAGCCTTCCATCAAGTACTTTCTGAATTTGGATCATCTGGGAAAGTTGTTTCCCCATCTTTGAGGTTCACTGCGTAGGCCTATGTTGTCTTGGTGACAGTGCTGCTATTGTGACCTAAATTCAGAAACCTATCAAATGAAATGATTACTTCTATGATTTTGAATACAAATATTCCAGAGACACTCTGTCCATGTATAACAGCTTAGGCATAATTCAAACAGAAAGAAAATGTAGTATCTGTAGCTCATATTGGGGCTATCTATATGTCAGAACTTAAGGGGAAAATTAGTAAAAGAGACTATGGGTCATGTGTGCTATATTTCTGCTAATCATTGCCCTTTGCAAACATGAATAGACCTTCATAGGTTACAGTGAAACTGTATGAAAAGTGTCTCCAGAGACATGAAAAATACATATTCCCCTGATTACTTGTTTTTTTTCAGGGAGAAACATTATTTGCCAAGAATGTATTCTTCCCTTGCCTGAATGCTCAAATAGTAGACAAGTGTATCCATGACTCAGACTCAGAAATGGATGAGCCACAAAGATATGCTGCATTTGCCAAGCCCACATCCATTCATTCTACACCCATCAATGCATTAAATGTCAGGCATGTGTCCAAAAGAGTGCTGGGATATTCTGGTACAGACAAGAGAAGAACATATGAACACTCAACTGTCTAGTGGGAGGACATACACATAAGAACACGTAAGCCACGACAAACACTGTATGAGCAAATCTTTAGCCCTTTCTAGAGCAGAGACACAGCTTTCCAGAATTAGTTTGAGGAGTGGGTGACAGATGAGGAGTAGGAGACAGAGTTGCAGCCCATTATCAAAAGACTCATGACAAGATGCAAGATTGGATATGACATCTAAGACAGAGATTTAGCCTGGAAATCAAGAATATCTCCTGAGAAAAGGAATCTCATTATGTTTAAAAACTGCAAAAGATTATGTGGCGTGTGTGGAACCTGGGATGTAAGCCCCAACATTGACCAATAGGTAAGTAAATGAAAATTTAGAGTTTTCTAAAGGAGCAGGCTAGTGTGCACAAGTTGTTCAAAGTGAAAGAACATCATGTGCCATAGCACTGGGTGGGGTAAGAAGCATAAATGACTCTGAAATATTGAACTAACCTCTTCAGAAGCTCCAAATGTGGATAGCCTTGAAGTTTCTGGCAAAGTTGTATTTGAAGTGCTTTTTATATATAACAGCTTCCTTATATTTTAATCCCCAAGGCTAAGAAACACAATGAAGGATATAGAGTTAAGATTCCTGGACATATTTATAGAAAACATAAGTTCTTTTCATCTTAAAGAATAGTTTTAACTATGCAGTGGTAGTACTTGTCTTTAATACCAGCGCTTGACAGACAGAAGCAGGCTGGTTTCTAAGTTCAAGGCTGACCTGGTCTACAGAATGAGTGATGTGACAGCAAGGACTATAAAAAAAAAAATGTTTAGTAGTCCATGATATAGGACAAGGGGTATACATTCACATAAAGGATGTAAAATTAGGAAACAGTTTTGTAATTCAAAAGCACAGCCATGTCATAGGGAAGTAAACACCGGGAAGAGTTTTCTTAGAGAAATACTTAGCAGCTCTTTACACGCGACATTGGAAAAACGTAGAGGACACTGTAAAAGATTGCTTTTGTATTTCAAAACTTTTGGGAAAAGGAAGGCAAACACAACCTACCACCCAGGAAATAGAGACTTGAAGGTAACTGTCATTATGTATTCAACAAATATTACTGAGTAATCAGTGTATTAGAACGTTTCTTTAAGTGTGATGTATACAAGCCCAAACCAGACCTTGTATTTACGTTGGGAACCCATTTCCTGTGCAGAAAAATAGAGGGGAAAAAAAGGTAATTTCAGGACGTACTAAATGTTATGGAGAAAAAGAAGACAGATGGCGAACAAGAAGAAAGCCACAGTTTGCGAATGTGTTACACATAAAAGGCTTAGGAAAAGGCCCCCTTAAGAAGCAGTGTTTAGTCAGGCAGTGGTGGCGCATGCCTTTAATCCCAGGACTTGGGAGGCAGACGCAGGCGGATTTCTGAGTTCGAGGGCAGCCTGGTCTACATAGTGAGTTCCAGGACAGCCAAGGGCTATACAGAGAAACCCTGTCTCAAAATAAAATAAAAATAAAAATAAATAAACAAACCTGTTTAATGCAAGAAGTGAATGAGACTTTGCCAGGTGATGACCGGAATCACAGTGTTCTCTGCAGAGTCATTTCCACTGGAAGTTGTTGTTGTTAGCTTCAGTTGTCAAACCAAACCTACCTGCTACCAAACCTAGAGTCACCTGGGAAGAAGGAACCTCAACTATAGAAGTGCTTCAATCAATTGGCCTGTAACCACTTCTGTGAGCCATTCATATTTGCTAATTGACCTGTTAGTTCCCCTTCCCCCAATTAGGAAGGCCTGGGTTATCCAAGAGGGACAAAGGAAGCAAGCCAGTAAACAGAGTTCCTCCAAGCTCCTGCTTAAGTTCCTGCCTTGAGATCCTGTCCTGGCTTCTCTCAAGAACTGACTGTAATACTCTAATAAGTCACAGGAAGCATTTCTACCTCAACCTTAGATTTCTAGCTTGGGGATGTTTGTTTTTGCTTCATAGCAGCAGAAAAACAAAGTGAGATAAAAGTGGGGAAGCTAAAGTTGAGAAAAGGTAGCTGAGGGTGGTAATTTCAGGAATATTGGAAGTAGTGTCACAGTGGCAAGGAATTGTGTCTGTGCCATGTAAGATGGAACTCCTAAGATGCAAGCTCTGAGGTATGTCTTTAAATTATCACCTAGCTGCTGAATGAACAAAAAAAAGATTCTGGAGGTAAAAAATGTACCAATAAACTTCCTGGAAAACTAGGATAGCAGGTTTGGAGGAGTACCACTGTGTTTTGAGCTTGGGTAGTATGGGGGACCTGAGGATGATTTGGGGAATTATATAGGAAAAAGAACGTTACGTTTATTAGGGCTCTGTTAAATTTGTGAGTCCTGCAAATTCACAAGGAAATACCAGGTGCAAAGGAAGATACCGTGTTCTGGAATTATGAGAGAGTTCATTTTGGAGAATTAAACATGGGGCTTTTCAGCATATGTATGAGATCACCTGGAATGGGGGAGTAGAGCAGATGGGGAAAGAGCAGAGAACTGTTTAGGTTGGAGGCAGACAGCAAAGGGGGGCAAGTAGGGTGGATCCTGGCAAAGGACACAGAAGAAGCAGACATGGGGAAACTTTATATCTATTTCAGTAGTGTAAATAGTAGTAGAGAGTTAACACTGAGTTATAAGAACAATCAGTTGCTGTGGAAAGATGACATGAGCTAAACATTGTGTCATTTTAAGTTTTAAAAACTAACCAATTACCACCTCTCAATGAATTAGTTCATACTTTAGAAGTTACTATCTATACATACAGAGTTGTTGTCCAAATGGCAGGTATAAATTCCTCGTTAAATGGGGCAAGGGAGAGCACCCAGAAGAAGCTCCACTCCCAGGTGCTCTGACACACCCAGGATCAGAGGCACTCTGACACACCCAGGATCAGAGGTGAGCAGGAACCAACATCTGTCCCAACACTGGGAGTAATTGGGTCCAGCCGGACCAGGCACACAGGAACTCCACCAGCCCAGTGACTCCAGTTCCTTCCTGTCTGCCTGGGCTGGGGTCCCTTGGGCACAAGCTCCACAACCAGTCCCACAACTCACAGAGAAAGCCACACTCCCAGGTGACTTAACAAGCCCAAGATCCCAGCATCACAGAATCACAGGATCACAGAGTCAGCTTGATTCTGAGGAGTTCTGACACAACCAGGATCACAGGAAGGACAGGCTCCAGTCAGATTTATCAAGGGTAGGTAGCACTAGAGTTAACCAGATGCTGGGGGGCAAGTGTAAGAAAATAAACAACACAAACCAAGGTCACTTGCCATCATCAGAACCCAATTCTCCCACCATAGCAAGTCCTGGACACACCATTATACCAGAAACACAAGATTCAGATATAAAATCGCTATCATGATGATGATACAGGACCTTAAGAAAGACATAAATAACACACTCAAAGAAATACAGGAGAACATAGGTAAACAGCTGGAAGCTCTTAAAGAGGAAACACAAAAATCCCTTAAAGAACTACAGGAAAACACAATCAAACAG
>NW_022196896.1:54424399-54435564 GCF_008632895.1 Mastomys coucha | reverse complement strand
GGAGTTATTTAAAATTTATATTGAGAAAAATGTATTTTCACTATTGCTGTAGACGATCACCTACATAATACTGTTAAATTGATTGTTGTTTTATATCAAGCAACTTTTATAACACTTATTTTTATTGTTATAATAGTTTATCAATTTTAAGGAATATGACAAAAAAGATATTGTAGGTATTGAAGGGGGGGTCTCTGGGAGAAACAGTGGTACAAAAGGGAAACAAGAATGTGATTCAATTATATTTAATTGAAATATGTTTTTAAACGTTAACAAATTCAGATAAATTGAAATCATGTAACTTTTCTCATCATAATGCAATAAAAGTTTTTTAAAAAAAAGAAAAGAAAAATAGGAAATTCACACTGCCCTTTGCATCTCAGCTGAAGTCCTGCAGCTGAACAATAGCAAAATTGGATGGGGCTTATCTACAGAAAAACAAAATTACCTCATCTTCATGAACTTTAAGTTGTTGAGGGCAGTAAATATAATAATGTGTAAATTGCTTATAATATGATAAGGTTTGGTATTCCTATTAACTCTCATTTTTACCAGATACTAGTACTGTTCTTTGAAGGGTCTATAGTAGTTAGTCTATCAAGCATTTTAACACATTTCCCCAAGATATATCATGAATTATGACAATGAATGGGTCTAAATCCCAGGTCTTCTATCTGCAAGTTTTTATATTGTAGCTATGTGATAATACTAAAATTAATGATTGCTTATTGAGTAAATATAGCAGTATTGTGTTCATAATTTTTCATTTTTTCTTTTCAGTATCTTAATCAGATTTTGAATTATTATAATCATTGTGTACAGGTAACAAATTTTAGGAATATAGAAATCTCATTTAGAAATCAGAAATGAGGTTCAGAGTTTTAGTATGAATATTCAGGATTAAATACTGTCACATTGTTTTACTAAACTTAATGTTAGTGACTGATCTTCTGGTTTTCTTTGTTGAGGTTAGATGGGTCATTCTCCATAGAGACTAAAAATAGAAGTTGGTGAACTGAACAGAAATCTTTTCTAGACACTCATCCCAACCTGATTGTCATGACTGGCCTTGAAAACAGGCAGATAGATCATCAGCAGGCAAATATACAAGCTCCTACTTTTCATGAAAAAATTCCCCTAAACGAATCCATTTTAGCAACCAAATAAGGGCTATAGCACAGATAATTTCTGTACTTTCTTTTGTGTGACTTAGAAGTATTCTGAAGGGAAGATCACTTATATTTGTCTTTATCCTTAACTAAAATAAACACTTCATTTGTGGAATGTGAAAAAATGGGGCGAGGGAGGCAAAGAACTATGTAGGAAAACAGTAGTGTCAGAAACTGAGTGACTGGACAACCAGACTGGCTCACACTGCGCACATGTGTATCCTCAGACATAAAGGAGAAGAGATCTTTGCTGGTGAAGCAGTGTCCAAATTTAATTTTTCTCTTGTTCTTCACCTCTGGCTCCAGTCTTCTTTAACATGACATTTGTTTCACTTTTTGCTAGTCTGTTCCCCATGTGTTTAATATAAAGAACAACCAGATTTTCCAATATGCTATTTCAAAGAACACCATAATGTAGGCAACTCAAATAAATTGTTCCTAACAGGAATACTTACCATTCCTACCTAGTACCAGGCTTGACAGAAGCCCCAGCCATCACTCTGCTTCAGTCCCAGAAGGCATTTTCCAACAGGCTTCAAATTCAGAATCCAATGGTGTCTTCTCTAGTCATTTTAACTTGTCTTAACTCTTTTGTTCAGGAACTCTACTAAGATTTTGTTTCTTACTTTTTGTTTTTCTGGTGTGGTGTGGTGTGGTGTGGTGTGGTGTGGTGTGGTGTGGTGTGGTGTGGTATGGTGTGTGTATGTGTGTGTGTGTGTGTGTGTGTGTGTGTGTGTGTGTATTAAAATTGGCGTGTTAGGGTATCATCTGGCAATGGGGAATCTTAATTGAGTAGATACCTCCTTATATAAAATTGATGGATTGATGTGTGGACAAGACTGTAAGACACCTTAACAATTGATACAGAATAGCCAAGCTAACTGTGTGTGGAAACATGCCTGGGCACAAGGTCCTGGGTTGTATAGAGAAGCAAGATAAGCAACCCATGGAAACAAAGTAATAACTGTCTCTCTATGGCTTCTGTTTCAATTCCTGCCCTGAGTTTCTGCTATGAGTTCTCTTCATGATCTATACATCAACATCATATTCTGTTGATACAAACCTTTTCTCCTTAAGTTGCTGTTGGTCATAATGTTTTATTCTAGCAACAGAAAGTAAATGAGGGCAGCTAAGGGGCTAACCTTATCAACCTTACTTAAAACTGGTGGGAGCTGGGCAGTGGTGGCATACGCCTTTAATCCCAGCGCTTGGTAGGCAGAGGCAGGTGGATTTCTGAGTTTGAAGCCAGCCTGGTCTACAGAGTGAGTTCCATGTCAGCCAGCGCTATACAGAGAAACCCTCTTGAAAAACAAAACAAAAAAACAAAAAAAAAAAAAAAGAAAGAAAGACTCAGAAAAAACTGGTAGGAAATGCTAAGAGTACATTAATAGGCTTTCCCTATTCTGTCTTACTGGATTAACATATAAGATTACATGGCAATGGCCATGGCTAAAGATCGGATAACTGAACTCTCCTACATAACTGAGGAGATGGTAGGCATTCAGTAATGGATAGAATGTGCTTTCTCCAAAAATGTACCTTAGGCAAAGAAAGCCAAACTCCTTCAATTTCCACCTGAAGAAATTGTCTTAGTCGTTGCTCTATTGTTGTGAAGAGACACCTTAGCAACAGCCACTCTTGCAAAAGAAAGCATTTAACTGTGGCTTGCTTACAGTTTTCAAAGGCTTAGTCCATTATCGTCATGGCAAGGAGCCTGGTGGCATGTAGTAAGATGTGGTTCTGGAGATTAGCTGAAAGTTCTACATATAGACTCACAGGCAGCAGTCAGAGTCAATTAGCCTGCTTTGAGCATTTGAAACCCCAAATCCCACACCTCCAACCCACCAGAAACAAGTGGTTCATTAGAGAGAAAAAGAGACCAGTGAATTGCTCCCCAATCCATCATTGACTGTTGATAGTCCTGCCTTGTACTGTCCCAGCTCAGATAGTAGAAATTGCTGTGAGTCACATTTGCAGTGGTTGTATCATGGCCTGAAGAAAACAGTTTACAATTCATCTCACTATCACACAGCTCTTCCATTCTTTCTACTAACTCCACTGTGTCTCCTGACCCTAAAATGACTGGTATGGATGTTGTGAATAGGGCTGAGTGCTCAGAACCCCTTGTTCTCAGTTCCCTGGGCAGATACAGTTATACACCTTTGCATTTATTACCCACAACACATTGCATGGACTTGGGGCTCTAGGGACCCATGGTGATTTAATTTTTAACTTTTATTCTGTAGTTTGTGTCTCACATAGCCAAAGCCAGATTTCTCACTTTGTAGTCAGCAGGGACCTAACCTATTTACCGTATGTTCAGAATTAATGAATGTGTGAATTCTATGAACATCTAATATTTACATATTAGGTCTTTGCACACACACACCCGTTCAAATTTTATTTTACAAACAATATTTATGCAATAATGTTAACATTTAATGTGAAGAACAAATATAACCATAAATCCATAACTTTGTAAATCACTAGTTTCCATTTTCCATCTTCCATTTTTGAGAACTCTCATAGTACTCAGCTTGAATTGCAACATACTTCAAGTACTGTAATCTTCATATTCACCTACTGCCTGAAAATTTTTTCATGTTCCCAAAGTCTTTTAATTATAAATTTACTGGTATAAGTCAGTAGTTTTGATATTTAAATATTCCTGCTGTGACTATTACATACTTATTATATCATGCATTTTAAGTTTATTAAAGAACTATAACTAACAAACAGCTTAAATTAAAAATGTATATTCATTCTTTGACTCCCAAGAAAAAGAGTACTGTAAATATTGAGACAATTATTGAATATTTTAAGTCATTCTCAATTTTTCTGTCAAAACAATATGAATATAAACACAAATTTTATACACTACAATTTGATCATTTAATTCATAATAAAACATTTTATTACATTATGGTCAGTTTTTCCATTGATACTTTCTAATTATCGACATGGTATTTTCTTTATGGAGTACACCATAATTTAAAATAATCCTGGTTAGTACAGCTTGGCTAAAAGTGCCCACATGACAGAAAGACATGAGACAACCTACTCCAGCACCTTTTTATCTGACCTTCACGTGTGTAATGTGACACATGCTTTCTTTCTCTTTTTCTTTTTTTCATGTCACACATGTGCATGCACACATATACTGATATGTGAAAATATAATAAATAAACTCACGGTCTATTTTTTATTTGTTGTTGCATTAAACTGTTATAGAAAGCATTCTTACTGCTTCTTTTCATAACCTTTAGACTTGTATTAAGATATGTTTATTTGATGGTGTTGATTGCTTAGTGAAAAACCACTAGAAAGGTTATGAAAGATTAAATTTCAAACAGTAAATTTGCAACATACCTTTTGAATATTTAAATGTACACTTTAGGCAAAGTAACAGAACTAAGAAAATTTATGTACCCATTATGATACATTTTATTCAGATAAAGCCCAATTTTGTTTCCAGATAATGTAAGATAATGATTATGTTTCTGGGATTTCAGTCTTGACTTCTATTGCCTCTCTTATTACTATGAGAGAAGACACACCAATTGCCAGGTAGCTCACACACACACACACACACACACACACACATACACAATCAATCAATCAAAAAAACAAACAAAAAACATTCTCGAGAGGTTAGAATGGATAGAATGGACAATGCATTATCAATATTTTAGGCAGGCTTTTTGCTAATTCTGAAGTCTCTAAAACTAGCTACATTTCCCAGAGTCTTCTCATGTCGAGGTGATTGACAGGGCCATTGGGATCAACTACTATAAGAAGGGACAATTGCAAGATTTTGTTCTTTACCAGAATGCCTCATGCTATTAACATGTAACATGGTTGTAAGATTTAGCACCCCTGGAACCAGGTTTATATAGTCATCTATTAATGATCTACGGGCAGTTGAGGATAACATTTCTATTCCTATAGTCAGAGATGTCATTTGCATTTCATTCTTCTGACTAGTAATTGTTACCTGATAGCATTAGTTGTTGCCTTTTCATGGTCTGGGTTATGATGGGGGTTAAATGGAATCCCAGAAGTCTCTAAGCCTCATTAATGTCTAACCAGCTACCTAAGACTGAATATATCCAGTCCATATCACAAAGAACAGGCCCCAATACTGATTAGTTATTTATCTTTCACTTCCCTCTAGATCAGAACACACACAGCTGCACCCAGCAGTTAGTAATCTGTATACGGTTCTTTCAAATTAAGCATTTAAGATTTAATTTTGATTTCATGTATGTGTGAAGGGTAGTGTTGTGCACTTGAGTTTAAGTGTCTAAGCCAGATTTCCCCTGGATTTGGAGTTACAGGTGGTTTATAAATCCCGACCTGGGTGCTAGTAACCAAATTCAGGTCTTTTGTTAGAGTAGTAAGAACTCTAAATGTCTCAGTGATAACTCAGATCTCTGAAACTTTATCTGTGAAACTATAGAATGCAGCTCTGTTGCTTCAGTTAATCATATTTTTAATAGTTGCAAAAATTCCATAACTGAATAGTATCATACCATGCGCTATGTATGCCTTTCCCCTAAGTTCAATATCCATCACAACTGTCCTTACAAAGCTCTAAAATATTTGTTAGCACCAGTTCAATAATAATATTTTAAGGTCAGATGAATCTAATTTCCTCTTACTCTGGGAAAGATAAAACCACATAAAATTGAATCAGACTCCCTGGATTCCTATATGGCTGTTTCCGATCTGCATTTAGTGGCTTCAAAAGTTCAATTTAAGAACGGGGCGCTTGCTGTGGCAGCACCATCCATCACCTTGTCCTCTGGGTAAAGAGTAGACATTGTGCTTCTACCTCAGATAACATTATTTGAATAGCTCAGACTCACGACTTGTACTTCAGTATGAGGAAAAACCTCTACTTCTCAAGACCTTTCTTTTACCAACTTTAATTGTTTATTTGCTACATTTCAGAGCTAGCCAGTTTCAAAGCTGTGCACATCAAACTGTAATCTATTATATAGAGTTAGATAAGGTTTGGGGAGCACATAGTTCTATATGCTGCAAATAGATAAAATGGACATGTCAAATTAAGTTTCATATGATAATTCTATATTTCTTAATATCTCTAAAAAATACTATAATCAAAGATGCACATACAATGCATTTCTCAGTAGTAGAAACTATCAGGAAGAAGAGGGAGAAATGCAAGAAAGGATAATTAAGAGAGAGGAGGAAAAATTATGAATAATCAATAAATAAGTGTATACATTTTACTGTTGTGAATGAGGATAGTTTTTAGCAGATAGTTATTTATAGTGAGTCTCCTCCAGTTCTTTATAAATGGGTTATACTGTGTGTGATGAAAATTGAGACTCTTGCCTGTTAGCCTGTAACAAACTGAGACTACATGTTGATCAGGCTCAAAATTCAGTTTGTGCACACATGTGTGATAGTGTGCATATTACGCCAGATCCTCATGAGTTATAAGCACGTGCTCCACCAGGCTATCCCCATGGGTTCCGTGGTCCAGGATTTTTAACAAATTCCAAAGCTGGAGCTTAGGCTCACTGAAGATAAGCATCTATTAATATCTAGAGCTAATTTAAAATGTTGATCCTCGACTGGTTTTATTTCTTTAATGGTTGTAGCTTTTAAAAACCTATGCATGTTAATGATTTACACTTAGGGATCACAAAACAGATACAGTTCAGGAAAAAAAATCTAACACAAGAAACTTCTGTGGAGAATACATTGGATAAAAACTAATGGCATGATTTGGACTGTTCATTGCTTTTAGAAATGACAGCAGGAGAGGGGGACATTGAGGCACAAAAGGTTTTACTTAGCACCTTTAATGTTACTTGAATAATGATTGTAATACATGCTCAAGTAAAAATAAGACTAAAATGTACAAACACAGTTTCTTAATAACTGAAACTGCAAGATTTTAAGAATCCAGAAACTAGTCACTATTTACATGCCAGCAGATTCCTATAAAGTGATTGATATTGATACAATATCATTATCCCAGGAGAACATTGTAAACATAATCTAAATAATAGTAGTTAACTCAAATGTATACCTATTTCCATAAATTAGATAAAACATATTTAGGGCCATGTTTAACTAAGACTTTTGAGATTATACTTGTATTTATATTGTTTAAATATGTTTCTCTTATTTGGGGAAAAATAGTGTAAGAAAATAACAGATAAATTGAATCCACAGAAGTTTGCCAATTTTATATTTCCACATTAAAATAATATTACAAGTGCAAAAATTATTAATTATTGAAAAATAGATTTTTTTATGAAGCTGATTTTTGACATGTGCGTTTTAATCTATGTTAACACTATTTTCTTTCTTTTTTCCCCCCTTCACTATTTGAGGTTGAATTGTAACACAAGTAGATTATGCAAATCAAGACAGTTCTTTCCCAAAGCCCTGAAAATTTAATGTCAGAAAATACATATTTTAGCATACATTATTTCATGAAAAGTTCATTTTTATTTTTCTGCAAAAGTGTTGTAAGCTTTGGAGGAAATCTTATGGTCTCTGGTTAAGCCATATGCTTCTGAGCATTTAACTTCCTTGCAGTTAGCCTAAGATGGTAATATTTGCTTTTTGCCTGGCATTGTACCAATCATGTTTCCTGATTGTGGCTTCTCTATCAGAGTCCAGTGCTAACACTGTTACCATTTATGTTTGAACAGAATTGGGAAACTGCCCAGTTGATGGTTGATAAGTGGTCTAGAACCATCTTACTCTTTACTAATAATTGTCATGATTTCTTTGATGGTAGGTTATATCCAAATCCTTAGAGGAACAGAATGAGTTTGTCTATAATTAAAAAAATATAACATGACTGTTTCTGAAAATAATCCCCATCGTTATTGTCACTACTATCACCAAGAGTGTTTAAGTTGATCAGTATCAGCAAGGGAGTCATCTTTGGCAAGTTTTTCTTAGAAAGACCTAGCATGAAGCAGATACTTAAAAAAAGAAGAAAGAAAAATGAAGAAGAGGAAGAGGAGGAATAAGGGGAAGACTAGATCATCTTGAGGCTCAGTGGACACATGATCTAATGGGAAATGACAGTAAAGACTCTTGGGTGGCTGGATTCAGCTCAGGACATTAAAACTGAGAAAACGAACAGATGTTTCCTGGGCCTTAGTTTCATCGTTTAAGAGGAAGCGGTTTGAGGTAGATTTGATTTTATTCTGTTAGTTTCCCAAAGTTGACAAAATGAACATAATGACAAGAAATATATATATATATATATATATATATATATATATATATATATATATATATGTATGGTGATGAGAGACAGTAATTGGACACTTAAATTAGAAGTTTGTCAAGTTGAAGAAAGAGCAATTTGAAAAAAACAGTTAAAATCAAAATATGAAACATTTGTCATAGAAAATAGACAGAGTGAAAAATAAGCAAATGAATTCAAATGAAAGCATCATTTTAAAAGAACAAGATAATGGATGCCATTTGATGCAGGCATCTAGTAAAACAAAGCAGGGTAGCATATTTTGAACTTTATGTAAGTACTGAAAAGTAAGTTAATCAAATTCTATGAAAGCGTGTTTTTAAATTGTCTTTTTTTTTATGTGTGGTAGTCGTGGTTTTCCATCATTTCCTGTAAATAACAACAGCATTGGCTTGTTAGTTTTAGTTTTCTCCAACAAGATTTTTTTAAATTAATTAAATTAGACAATCTCACATGTGTGATGCTTTCTGCACAGGGATCCACCTCACTTTGATGGGGTGAGGGCAAGAAGAAAGGACAAACACAGTTTCCCTGAAATGCTGAGATCAGGTGGGTCAGACTCTCTGATAGAGAAGACTCAGCATCCTGGAAGCCCAAATTTCAGTTAAAGAGGGAGGCAGGGATATTGCATACAGATAAATAAGGGAGAGTGGTTATCACATCTAGATGAACATGGAGGCCAAGTTATGTGGTTAAAAGAGGAGGCAGGCTTAGCTAATACTGGTATGAGAAGTGCGTATAGAGCAACAGTCTTCAAGATATATATGGCAGGGGAGAATCACCTGTGAACAATTTAGACATGCTGTGAATATTCCTCCTGAGCATAACCCAGGAAAGGCTGCTTCTTCTCTTGGGCCTAAAACATTGGTCCTTCAGATGGCTTTGCCCAGGACAACCACAGTCCTTCACTCAGGACATATTCAGTGCATACTGACAGCTCCCACATCCCAGGCTTTGCCACCTCAGAATCCCTGCTCCCCTCTCCCACCCTCACCCCACCCCCACCCCCTGTAAAAACACAGGGTTTTTACTTACATGGTGTTGGATTATTCTCTCATTTCAAAGAAATTGTTTTTGGCACAAAAGCACATCAAAGCGGGGAAGGCACTTTTCTAGATTCTGTAAATGATATGAGAAGACTGAGCAAGAGATACATGCAGAACCTGTTTTCTTACTTATGTTTGAATAAGTAATTTTGTCAGTGAATATTCTTAAAAATTAGTGAGGGAGAAAAATCACTTTTAGTTGTAGAGAAGGAAAAGTATAATAGAAGAATTAGAATCACTTGATTCATGCTTATTTCGGGCATGATTCTTAAATGGATACAGGGAGAAAGATACGAATAAAAAAATTATTGTTTTATGGTGTATTTATAGAGACCCTATATACAATGGTAGATTGGATACTTTCAAAACTCTCATATAAGAAATGCTAAAGGCAGGGAAGAGTCAATTTCAAAGAGCTTTAAAGGTAGACAAAACCAAGACATTTGAAATTTGTCATGTAGACAGTCATGACTGAACGGATAATATACATGGCAACAGTACTGCATGTACCGAGGTTCACTTGACCTGCAGTCTAATTTCTCAGTTCATTTCTTTTTAGAAAGTCATTGTTGTGACTATGTACATTTTGGAGATTATAAAAACTTCTTTTTTAATTTAGGTGATTATGTTACCAAGGGTAACAGAATAGTCTGTGTTTTAACAATATTTTGCAAATACTGGCAACATGCTGTTAAATTATTTATCAGCTTTACCTCACTAAGAAATATGACCAATGCCCACAGAAATAGCTATATAATTAAATAGCCTCCGCATGAAGGTTTGTTTCTCAAAACAGAAATCATCTCACAGGTACTTACTTGGGAATGTTGCTCCCACAATGTTATTTGACAAGGTTACTTATCAGGAGTCTTTAAGAATTAAGCCTGAGCTGCATATGTAGCAGAGGATTGCCTAGTAGGTCATCAATGGGAGGAGAGGCCCTTGGTCCTATGAAGGTTCTATGCTCCAGTGTAGGGGAATGCCAAGGCCAGGAAGTGGGAGAGGGTGGGTGGTGAGCAGGGGGAGTGGGGAAGGAATAAGGGTTTTGTTCAGAGGGGAAACCAGGAAAGGGGATAACATTTGAAATGTAAATTAAGAAAATATCTAATTAAAAAAAAAGAATTAAGCTTGAACGGTGGAGGAATGAGAAAGGGTAATAGTTGGGTCCTGAAAACATCTAAATTATTTTACATACAAATATGATAATTTAAAGGATGTTTAAAATGAGATTGAGGAATCTAAGCCCAATGGAGATTTTTCTCTGGCAACATATGTCCCCTGAATTAAGGTGGGCTTATATGTCTAAAGCAAATGTGCTAGTTATTACAGTAAGAATTTAGTTGGCATTGGAAAATCTTTTGCTCAACTGGAGTGGAGTGGAGGTTAAGTTACAAATTTAACTGCAGCTTTAATTTCGTATCAATAGTACTAAAATCTTTATGCTGAATCTTTAGATAGTTCTGGTTGATTCTTTTGTCCATATGAAAGGTAATAATAGCACTGAAACAGTAGTTAAATGTCGCCCGCGCAGTCGTCTCACCAGCAAGAAGACATGCGGACACTAGGTTCCTTCTGCAGCAACGTTTATTGTCTCCATCCATAGGAAAAAAGGGTCGATCCAATAATCCGCACTGCTTATATACACCACAGTGCGGCGTGTCTGCCCACAGCGTGGAGTGTCTGCCC
>NW_022196896.1:54420331-54421761 GCF_008632895.1 Mastomys coucha | reverse complement strand
AGAAGATGCCCTGCGGGCAAGAACAGAGAACCTGAAGTTCCCCAGTGTAATCTGCAAGTCTTTCAAGTGGCACAATGGCAAAATTGGCACCAGGCCCACACCTCTTGACTGACTCAGCAAGCTCCCCGATAGGGGTGCACTCCACTGGAGCACAGACACGGCCACCAGCATCCTCAAACACTGAAAATGCACGCAAGAGTTTACTCTTGTCTCCTCTAGACAAAAAGGAATCCGAACAGAGTCCATCAGTGCACAGCGGGGGTGAAGAGCAGACTGGTCAGCATGAAGCATTCCACGGCTTTGATTTCCCTTTCGCTTTCGATTCTGGAGAGGCTGCGAATGTTCGTCTGGATGATACCTCTCTTCCTTATAGCCAGCCGCTTCTCTCTCCAAGTCCTCCTCTTCGGAGGGGCTCAATTCCTCAGAGCTATCAGGCTTGAAGAGCTTCTGTCTCAAAGCTCCATCTCTTTCTCTACTTTTCTCTCTCAGGGTGTCCTTTCCCTTATCTCTCACTTCTGCAGGTCAAGCAGAAGGGCCTGTACTCTTGGGTATATCCTTTTTCTTCTTTCTCTCCCCTTTCTCCTGGCTAGCCTCCATTTTCTCGTCTTTTCTCTCCCTTTTATTCTGGCTACTTTCTACTCTCCCCTCTGTTTCTGACATGCTATCTTGTAACTCCTCAAGTGCCCCCGACGCCACAGAGGCGGGGCATTTCTCATCCTCCAGGCAAGAAGGTATAACAAGCGCCATTAGCATGATTACTGAGGCTTTGGCCGCGCTCTCTAACCCTGAGAAAGGGTCAGAGGAATTAAAATCAAGCAGCATGCCTCTCAGAGCCTACCCTGTCCTGCAGTTCTGAAACCTACCAGCTGTTGTAAGGCTCTCCCGGCGTCCCAGGTTTCAGCACCAGCTATAGCCTGCTCAGTCGTCTCACCAGCAAGAAGACACGTGGACACTAGGTTCCTTCTGCAGCAATGTTTATTGTCTCCATCCATAGGAGAAAAGGGTCGAGCCAATAATCCGCACTGCTTATATACACCACAGTGCGGGCGTGTCTGCCCACAGCGTGGTATGTCTGCCCATGATTGGCTGTTCGCTCATTACCCTACGTAACGCCCCAGAATGGGCCGTGACTTTTCACTCTATGTACATGCTCAAACAGTTCTCTATGCACATGCGCAAACAGTTGTTTACTAGGAGTTGACAGAGGAAGTAGGCGCCATCTTGCCATGGCGAATGTCTCTCCAGCTTCACTGCTCCCCACAGTTAAAAATAAGTTTGGAAAAGCAAACTGAAATAATCTACTATTTATACAAAAAAATCCAGCAAAAGCACATTATGTAGTTTTATTGAAGTAGATTTTGTAGGAGACAAATCTTAAGAACTTTTCTTTTTTTTTCTTTTTTCTTTTTTTTTTTTTTTTTTTTTTTTTT
>NW_022196896.1:54416626-54420268 GCF_008632895.1 Mastomys coucha | reverse complement strand
TTTCTCTGTATAGCCCTGACTGTCCTGGAACTCACTCTGTAGACCAGGCTGGCCTGGAACTCAGAAATTTGCCTCCCTCTGCCTCCCAAGTGCTGGGATTAAAGGCGTGCACCACCACCGCCTGGCTTAACAACTTTTCAAAGAGAAAATTTATTTCCTTAATATGGTTTTGTTACTAATTACTACCTTTGCTGGTTAACATGTGACTTTTAAGATTAATTGATTATCATGAATATTTATGTGTAAAGCATGTGCATATATATGTAGATGCTGTTAAATGTAGTAAAAGGAAAACTCATCTTGAGTTATAAAACTCAGCCTGGGAATAATTATTAGCTTTAAATACATTTTACATATACAACTTGGTCCAAAACAAAATGCTTAACATATAGAATCTTAACTTGAACATACATGTTGCACTGTGTACCTATTGTAACAGTATAATAATTTGGATGATGTAAATTATGCTATGTTTTGACATATTTAGTATATTCTACATAACATATTTATTCACAAGACTCTTTACATTATTTCATATAGTGAGCAATATGAAGCTTTTCAGTTGACTAGATTTCCATTCTTAGGGTAAAGAGACTCAGGCTTTTGCAGTTTCCCTAAAATCACCATGTCATAAAAATTTAGGAGAAAAATGAGTTTAAAAATCACACAGTGGGAGACTTTCAACTTCCGACATTGCAGTGTATTTATAAGATTAAGCACAAGGAGCTCTTACCACTGGTTCTTCGGGGTGCTTTAGCTCCCAATTTCATTTGGTGTGTTGTTTGAAAATGTTTCTGCTCAAACTAATGTCTTGAATTATCATCTCAATAGTATAAAGAAGTTCCTTACAACACCTATGCCCATTTTTATAGCTTTCAGAAGTCACAAAGAAATCAAATATGTATTCCTGAAGATACAATGGTATACAGTTAACAGTCAGTGCAATGCGCAAAAGCTTATATTGGAAAATACTGGAATTAGTTGGTCCAGTGTGAAAGAAGCATTTTGTTCTTTGATTCATTTTAGTTAATAAATAATCTAATTTTGCATCAAATTATTAAGTTAAACACTCATTAATTTATTGAAACCAATCCAGTATACAATACACCTAGAAATATTTACCTTGGAAGAAGTAGCCATGGCTTCTTGGAATAAATAACATGATTATTTATTTTCATTAAGATGATTAAGGATCTGTGCTGAGGAATGATGCTGTTAAATGAGTTATTAGAAGAAATAGCAGAGAATATTAATAACTAATTATATGAAATTGATTTCTAATTGTCTCTACAGGAGCACTGAAATAATTTTTGCTCTGTTAATGACAACCATATTCAACAGAAAAGCTTGCTTCTCTCAGCTTTAATTGCTTTGGTTTACAAATTCTTACTTATGAAACAAATATACTGTTTGTCATTTAGTAGCCATGACAACCCTATGATGGGCTACATCATTTGGAGGATTCTATTGTCTTACTTTGCCTTAGGGGTATTAGTGTAATCACACAAGGTCACAATAAGAAGAAGAAATTAAAAAAAAAAGACTCAACTCAAAAAAAACATTTGAATTATAGTTTAATATGCTTTTTAGAAAATCTATGAATTATAGTTTTATAAGCTTTTTTGTTCCACTT
This sequence comes from Mastomys coucha, assembly GCF_008632895.1. NCBI lineage: Eukaryota > Metazoa > Chordata > Mammalia > Rodentia > Muridae > Mastomys > Mastomys coucha. The sequence continues at coordinate 54,418,635 of NW_022196896.1, read as the reverse complement.
TATCATGTGTCCCAATCCTCTTTGGGCACGAGAGACCTCTGTAGGTGTAGGTACAGACTGCATCAACTCCATAGTACCCCCTGGGAAACTTGTCTTCTTCCTCCAGGATCTGAACATTAACCCTCCTGATTTCCAATACCCGAACAAAACCCAATTCAGCGGGACCCCATTACATTATTCCTTTTCTATGGCTATCACATTGGTCTGATATGAATCTGCTCCATGTAATTCCCTCAATTACTTTTGAATTAATGTGTACAAAATTTTCCTGTCCTAAGCAGACTTGTATAGTCCCTTTACAAGATTAGACATTTGTGTATATGCATGCATATGTGTGCATACATGCACATGTATGTAATTTTTTTATTTTATGTTTCCCTGCAAGAATATTTCTGAAATTAGTAGACTATGATTTACACTTCCATATTTCTCATAGACTAATACCATCTATACACTATGCTTATATATTGCTGTTATTCCATTAAAATTCTAAATGAATTAAAGGAAAAGTATATACATATATATATAGTTCTATTTACAGTTTTTCATATATATGTATATAATCAAGAAATTATTTCGTAAAGTTTGAGAGATTTAAAAATGAAAAGTACTATACCAGGCAGTGATGGTGCAAGCCTTTAATCCCAGCACTTGGGAGGAAGAGGCAGGCGGATTTCTGAGTTTGAGGCCAGCCTTATCTAAAAAAAAAAAAAAAAAAAAAATTCAGCCATCAATTTCTCCTCAGAAATTACAGATTCTATTTTTTGCACATTTTTACATTAAGCTGATGTTGTGATTCTTCTAGATAACTGTTTTCACATATGAGTGCTACTTTCCAGGTGGTAACTGTAAGTATCAATAGTTGGTAGGCCAATGTGCTTCTAGAATACTAAAAGAGAACCTTCACCTTAAATTACTGCGAGCAGTCAGATCTAGAATGCATACAGAGAAACTCCAATAGGAATGCCAAAACTCATCGTTTTAATTGCAAGGCTTAATAATAAAAAACAAATTTGCAAGTATCTGGCTTAGAACCGAGGACTCATAGGAGATAATTCATAAATTGTAGTTATAATTTGTATAATTGTATTTCTTTCTTGTTTTCAAACAAAAACCATTCGCATGTGGCAGATAACCAAGGGCAAACAACCATGTATCACTTGTGTTGCTCGAGGAACTTACCAGGAACAAAAATAAACAATCTCTTTACTCACTACCATATACTTGCCTATTCCTATGGAATAACTCATTCTCTTTATTCAGTGTTTGATGTTGTGATTAATGTGTATGGTCTGAAAGAGTGAGAAAGGCACCTTTGGTGAAGGAAGAAGTGAGAAGGTATTTAATCAGCTTTCTTACTGATGTGATAAACATGTGAGAAAAGCCTAAAGGTAAAAAGAGTTTTGCTGGTGTTCTCAATGAGGTCAGTCCATGGTCACTCCTTCTCACATACTGAATTACATTATGATGGGGATGTGTGGTGGAGAAATTTACCTCATGATAGGGAAAACAAAGGCAGTAGAGCAATAGGCTGGGGTAGAATGCACACAGGCAGCCCAGGGTTCCAGTGATCTACTTCTTTCATCCAGGCTCCAATTCTTTCCCCTGTCCCCCCAAAAATGCTGCAAACTGGGAAGAGAGACTCACTTGGAGAGCTTGTAAGCGAGGCTTTATGAACAAAGTGTAGTATAAGTGAATATTGTCAGATGGATTACCATCCCTATGTCCACTTCTCTTGTTTTGGTTGGCACATATTAATTATGTAGTAATGGGTTTCATTGTGATATTTTCATATGTGTATGGAATGCATTTGAATTACATCTGTACCCCATTTCTTATTCCACTTCTGCTGATCTCTTCCCTCATACTATATAGTCTTTCTTCCTCCATACGTTTTAATGAATTTCTTTTCACTTGTGTGTGTGTTTGTGTGTGTGCGCGCGCACACGAGCATATGTGTGCACTTGTGAAAAAGAGAGTGAGAGAGAGAGAGAGAGAGAGAGAGAGAG
>NW_022196896.1:54379043-54416616 GCF_008632895.1 Mastomys coucha | reverse complement strand
GAGAGATTTATTGCTACTTTCATGAGTGGTTGTGAGGTTATTTGCAAAGTCATAGACAACTTACTAGTAGCCATACCATTGAAAAAAATCTCCATCTCTTTCTGCAACCATTAACTATATGTGCTCAAAGACAACTGGGGCTTTATGAGTCCCGAGTTCTCTGGATGATGGAGTACTGATGCACCAGCTGTGTGCAGATCCTTGAAGACAATGGCATGTTTTGTGGCTTTGTGAGTGCAATGTGCTGGATGGCAGCCTTCCACAACACTCCTTCACATCCTCTGGCTCTCACATCTCTCTGCCTCTTTTGTAATGTTCCTTGAGTCTTGATGGGGACTGTACCATTTAAGGCTGAGCTTTCACCTGTCACTTGGTCTCGGAACTATCTCTATAGTAACTTCTACCCTCTACCAGGAGGAGGAACAGGGGAAGGGGGAGTGAGAGGGAGAGAGGGAGGAGGAGGAGGAGGGGAGGAGAGGGAGAAGGAGGAGGAAGAGGAAGTTGTTTCTCTGATTAAACTAAGCGCTGCAAACTCAGGGAATAAAGTTAAGGTTTGCTCTTGCTACTAAGACCTAGTCCTTCACATTTTGCTGTAGGGAGGCTCTCAACCCACATACTGTTAACAGAGTGATAAAAACACTCTTCGAGTGGGTTTCTCTGGGTGCGAATTTACCTTTCTCAGCTGCGTACCCCCCACACACAGTTCAAGCGCCATAAAACTGTGTCGGGAGTTAGATCTTAAAACTCTTCCTTTTAATGTCACTGGAGCTTCCTGTGAAATACCAATCCCCTCAGCTTTTGCTCTAATGAGGAAGGAAGGAACCTACAGCTAGAGCATCTAGCAGACAGACAGACAGATCCCTCATCTAGGCATCCTTTCCTTCCTCTACCTTCCCTGTCTCCCTCTCCCATTCCAATTCCTTTTCTCTCTTCCATGTCTTCCCTCTCTTTCCAACCCTCCCTGACCCTACCTCAACCTCCCTTTCTTCTCAGTCCTCCTTCTGTCCCCCCAAAAGTCCTCCCTCCCCCTCCCTAGCCCTCATAGAGTGAAAGTGCTCTTTGAGAGAGGCAGTTACTTGGATTGGTAGGAATTTTAATTTTTGAGCCTGTTTACTCTGCATGAGAATTTTCATAGAAGGGACAAAAGTTACATTTTACAATCTGTGCTCAGAGCTATGCATTCTTAGGCCCTCAAACATTTTTTATAAACTTATTATTTTTTTCTCAGATGAAAGGTAGATTTAATTATTTATCAGTTGCAGTTCTATCTGGTCCAAAATGAGGCTTCTGAGTCTTTCCCTCAGGCATACAAACAGAAAACAAAGTTATTTTATTTTGCCAATACAAAAAAAAAAATCGGCATAGTGAAAATTCAAGGACAAGAGAACTGCTTGACGTTTACATAATCTCTCAGACTTTCTGTTTCACAAGAATTTAAAGAAAAACCAACTCTCCAAGGAGGAAAGATGAGTTTCAGAGGGAATTATGGCATTTCTATGAAAGATTGATCAGGGTGTGTTTTACTCTCTGAAGCACTTAAATAAAGGGAACAACACAAGGCAGATGCTTCTTCATCCTGAAGATCTACAGCTGTCATCTGCTGCAGTGACTTTCCTTAAGTGAGTGGAATATTGTTTATCCCACACAGTCTCTAGTTAATAAATAAGCCCTATCTCCTCCTACTTAATTCCCAGTAATAAAGATCAATTTTTTGTAAAATTAGCCTGGTCAGGTAAATGTAAAATTCTTTTACACACCTCACCCCTAGTCATCTCTCTTTAACTCCATTAAAATTCAGGTTTCTATTTGAATAGGGGTCTAACTCCTGTGTCACTTTTCATCCCCCAACCCCAACTTAAATCTCCCTGTAACTTTATTTCTATAAGATGCTTTCTCCAATTCCATTTCTATGAATTGCTATACCTGATCATTCATCTCTCTCCCCTGTTCCTCTGCATTATTAACCTGTCTTTCAGTTCTCATACACATCCTAACTGCATCCGCAAATGATCCACCCCCATATAAACTGTCTTAACATGCTCACTCAGTACCATAAACCAAGAGTTCCTGTATTTGATGTTGTGCCTGCGTCTTTCTTCCTGGGGGCACCACTATACACCTCAAAGCTTTAAAGTTCCTAAGCAAAACTCATCCCTTCCCACAGAAATTTATTTCTTCTTATTTTTTTTGTCTTGGTAATAGATTTTGTCCTTTGAAAGCACATGTAGACCCTTACTTACATATTTATCTAGTATGTTTGTGCATGCACATGTGTGCATGTGAGTGTGAACACACATGTATAGTTGTGCCTGTGTGTTATTCATGTACTTACACATTCCAAGTTACAGATGAAGAGAACAAAGAGCAACTTCCTTTCATCATGTGTGTTCCATTGATGGAACTCAGGTTGACAGAAAAGAAGGCGAGTGCCTCAATCTGCTGGACCATCCTACTACTCCCTTATTCACCTTTTAATTTAAAATTTATCTTCTCATACGAAAATGAAGTTTTTTTTTGTATAACTCACATAGCTGCCGTCCTTATTGGGACAAGCATGAAGCAGTGTGGAGCTGTCCAATGCAGACCTGGACTATTGTTCAAATACTGTCTTTGATACCAACATCTTCATGAATATCTTTCCAATCACTTGGTCATACATTTCAGACTCCAGCAAGAATTCAGAGTTCATAAAGACAATAATTTTTGCCAATTTTAAATGTGTTTTTACATTCCATACACTTCAGGATGAGTCATAGGTTTTTGTTTGGTTGGTCCACCACTCTTCCTGGGTTTGGGACCTATCCTAGAATGTAGTTGGTATGTTCTGTGACACTCAATCAGAAAAGAAACAGGTTTTTCCCTTTTGCAACTTGTCTTAATTGCAAATATCTTCTGGGTTAGGGTGTCCAATTCTCTTCAGTGCCAGGGTTTGCATGGCTTGAAAGTGCGAGGCCTTGTACATGCTGTCACTGTCTCTATGAGTTCCTGTGTGCCTCCGTTTGTATAAGGAATATAAACTGCTTTCTTGAAGTCATTCACCACCTCTGGATCTTACAATCTTTCAGTCTCCTCTTCTATTCAATACCTGTCTTATAATTTGTTTGGATATTTCAGTAGATGTGCTGATGTGAGGTTAAAATGACTTCAATTAGAGTCATTGTGTGTTTTGAAGGCCAGTATTTTGAGTACTTAGCAGTTTTTCTCATTAAAATTCAGAAGCTAACTTCCAAGGTCCTTCTGATGTCTCTTTGAACCATAAGATCTCAGACTGAAGAAAGATCATGAAGTTTTTTTTTTCTTTTTAAAGTTTATTACGTAAAGTTTCCATTTTAGAGACTTGAAGTCTAGCTTAAGAGCCCTGAAATGATCTTAAGAAATAGAAATTGTCATTCAAGCATTTTATGAGGTACTTCATTTTAGGATCAGTATGAAGTGACTCCAGTCACTTAATTTAGTGACAATTGTGAAGCTGTGTTGCTTCCTAGAGTTTTTGGAAGCATCTCTTTCTTTTACACCCCACAAGAAAGCTGTGTTCATTTATGACAAGCAGGGAATGTTTTCATCTGCTATTAGAAACCTAAAGGTGTAAAAGAAACGTAACACACAAAACTTGCAATGATTAATACGACTAACAAATAATTCCCAGTTTCAGAAGACATCCCCAGCCAGTGGGAGGCAGAATTTGTACAACTACACAGTCAATATTATGAATTCACTAAAAGATCCCCACTGATGATGATAAGGTTAGTATAAAGGAAAGACCAGAGATTTCTACAGTACATGGTTTATTGGTCCAAAACTCATGCATGGCAAAAATAAAGCTATATTACTGTTGAAATATTTGTACTTTTGTGTAATGTTGTTTGTATTTTGAGTTCAAAATTGTTTTGCTTCACAAAACCCCTTAAGTTTATTTTTTTGAAATGAAGTAGTATATTGAGCTGATTGATTATCATTTCTTTCGCACCTGGTTAGGTAAGTAGATAGATAGGTAGGTAGGTAGGTAGATAGATAGATAGATAGATAGATAGATAGATAGATAGATAGATTTATGGTTTGTTTTATTTTTGCCAGGTGTCCCATAATTTTTGAAGGCCATGAAAATATTTTATTGGGTCAGGGTTTACATATATATATATATATATACATATATATATATATATATATATATATATATATATATACAGAATAGTATTATGTGAAAGAGAATGTTCATACATATCCACATGTATGTGAAGAAAAGTAATGAAATAAAATCCTCTAACCAGTGAGATGACTCAGTCAGTGAAATTAATTTTCCGGGAAGCCAGAAGATCAGAATTTGCTTCCTGGAACCCAAATGAGAGTGGAGGCCTAGAAATTATTCCATATAGTCTTTCTCCTCTGCCATCTGCACATGCACTGCGACGTGCATGCTCACACACACACACATATACACATACACAGGCATTCACACTTACACAATACAGTCAAACACACACACTCACACACATACACTCATGCTCACACACAGTGAACACATAATACTAAAGAAGCAATGAACCTCTTTAACTTCTCATAGATTGAATAACAGGATTTTACATGCTCTGCATTTATGATAATTTTTAGGGCCTGGTTTTTTTTGTTTTGTTTTGTTTTGTTTTGTTTTGTTTTGTTTTTCAGTTTCCTTGGATTTTTTTTTTTTAACTGAAAATATGGCTATTTTCAAAAAATGGCCACCAGGTTTCAGACACAATAGTAAATGCTCACAAAAGTGTTTAAAACACACGAAAGTCTTGCCCCTTGAGAGTTTTTATTCTAGAAGCTGCATAGTTAAAAGAGATAAATTATGCAAATGATAAGCTAACTGTGTAGAGAAACTTAGAAAAAAGAATGTAAGAAGTGTCACTAGGGACCAGAAGTACACCTTAAAGGAGAATGCATGAGATCTTGAGCGTGAAGAAAGACCTTAATATGTAAATAAGTGGGAAGTGAAGTTTTGTGGGACATGCTCATGTAGAGGAGACAGTAAAAACCAATGTGGCGAGGTGAAGGCTAAAGACAGGAAATACTAGGGACTGGACTTGACTGCTGACGAGTGCTGCCAGGAAAAGCTGACATCAAGAGAAATGTACCTGTTACTCTTTGTGGCTCATATAAGACTGGGGAATTTTTAGGTTCTGACTTAACATGAATGAGATCTTTCTGGCAGCTCTATTACAAGTGACTGGAATTATGAAAGATAAAAGGAGGAATACCAAACCATAATAGCAATTTAGAGAAAGAAAATGGTGGCTTTCCAGGAGCCATTGAATGGGGGGATGGTAGGGGAGGTCTGGGAAATGTATTTATGCCATAGCTAAATGATTTGCTATAGGATTTCTTTGATACATTAACTACGAAGTATCAGATAGAATTTGAAAAGGGACTGTGTTTAGCTAGTCCTTGTGACAGAAGCCTGAGGAGACTGGGGATTCTGAAACAGGAAGGTCATGGATTTGAGGCCAACCAGGGCTACATAATGAGGCACTGCCTCAAAGAATGAAGGGCCGGATGAATAAATGAACAAAAGAGAAAGGAGGGTGGCAGAAGAGAAAGAGGAAAAGGAAGAAAACAAAGCAGGATGGATGGATGGATGGTTGAAAGGAAAGAGGGAGGGAGGGAAGGAAGGAGGGAGGGAAGGAGGAAGGGAGGTTGGATGTGCCACCTACTGAGATGAGAACAAAGACAGCATGAGAAAATTTTGTAGAAGGGAGTTTTGGTTGTTAGTTTCCTGGTACCTATGAATCAATCCTACTCAAGATTCAAATATACAAATCAGGCTTCCTGTGACAAATGTGGGAGGCAGAGGAGGCAGATCTCTATGAGTCTGAAGTCAGCCTGTTCTACAGCATGATTTCCAAGCCAGCCAGGAGTGCAGAAGGAGACCTTATTTATAAAAAAAAAAAAAAAAAAAAAAGGAAGGAAGGAAGAAAAAAACAATGAATGTAACAAAGAAACAAACACCCAAAAAAGTCAAATAAATAGTCAAAGGATGAAGTTGACCTTATCTCAAGAAAAGAAAGAAAAACAGAAAGAAAAAACTCAAATAGACAATCAAAGGACATAGTAGTCTGGAAGATGTGGATTTACTTGGCATCAGTAGGTAGGTATTTCTTTAAGCTACAATTCTGCTATCAGCGCCCCCCAACCATGACTGGAGAGAAAAAAGATGGTCTGTAATGGCTGAATCCTGAGGGGCTCTGTGGTGATGATCACAAGATGCTAGGTAAGCAGAAAAGCAGATTGAAATTAAGCAGCCCATTAGATAGAGAAAAAACAAATCCCTGGAGTTAGGACATTGATGGAGTGATCAGGTGTGTGGAGTGGTAAACATTCGGTAAGAGGGGGTTGGTTGCACTTTGACAGTGAAGACAATTGTAATTTGGAAGCATGTTTTTTTGTTTCCTCGTTTGTTTGTTTTGTTTTGTTTTTCTTTTAAAAACTAATTGGAGTGTGCTCAACCTTAAATAGAAAGAAGTAAAGTGATTTTCTTATTTTTATAAAGTATGAAAATGAAGCATAGCAAGACAGGGCAGTGCTGAAAACACAATTCTTTTCCACAATATAAAAATAAGGAAACTACATAATCTCCCTCATCTTTAAGTTCTCAATTGATGAAAAGTAAGTCTGATAAATCTCTCCTATTATTAAAATATCCTTACTTTTTTGTTTTCCTTCTTCCTCTAGTTCTAACTCTGTCATAGAGTCTTCATTGTAGGTAGTGGACAAGTTCATAGAAATATATTTGGTAGTGAAAGTATAAAAATCCAGTGCAAAGCCACCCAGCTTACGTTCTCAATGGCTGCCATAATTATGCAGAAGTCCAGTGAGTTGCATAGACTGTGTCTGGTTGATTTTTTGAGTGTAAAGTATTTTTTTAATCTAAAATGTGTTTTTTAATTAACAAAGTTAAATTACAAAAACTAAAAATAATTTAGAGGAAGGAAAATGAGTTGGAAAATATTTGGTGCAAGAAAAAATAAGGAGGAGATGTTCCATTCTGTAATGCACAAAAAAGAGTGAATGAGGTTCTAATGGGAGAGCTGATATAGCCTAACTTCTAGCAATTTAAAATAATCTTTGATGGGGTAATCTGCATGGTTGTCAGAAACACACCAAAAAAAACTGCTTATCTTGCCCCTTTTTGGTGACTAAGAATCACTTAATTACTGAAATATTTTTGCGCATGCTCACCACCGTGCCCCGGTACATTGTCTTACATGGTCACCACTCCATGTTTTTTTTTTCTTTTTTAGTCATCCTAATATATTACACAGATCAGAGTTTTTTTCTTTATGTTCTCACTTGATGAAAAATAAGTCTTTATTATTGACCTACTTCTCAATGGGTAGAACCAAATCTCTTGAAATGTATTAATGACATATAATATATCCTGGATAGTAATGCCCAAAAGTGAGGTTTGTGATTCTGTGATCATATTATAAATATTTCTAAAATATACTAAGTTTATTGTTAACTTGTAACAAATAACTAATCCAAATGCTCCTGTCACCGATTTTAACTACCTACGTGGAGTCCAGACTAGAAGTCATCATTGTAGTTGTACAATGTTGTAGGGGTAACATGAGTAAACTGACTGTGATCCAAATAACTCAGAAAATAGTATTGCAAAGAAACATATTCTGGAATTTTTACTTCAAAACTAATGAACTATATCCATGTAGAAAGAAAAATGCCATTGAAACATCTGAAGCTAAGCTTAACATCTTTAGCTATGCTCTTGTAACTTTGACCCAGCACCACTTCAAGCCCTCATATTTTTACTCACTAAAGTAAAGTGTCCCCTGGTGTAGGAGAGTATATTGATGACGATCATGGTGATGTGGATCCTGCAGAGTGGTAAGGGCTGTGGGAGAAGAGTGCTGCAAGTCATCAAGCAAAGTAAACTGGTCTCACTGACACAGCGCATCTTCACACGTGTATATAGCCAGTAAAGTGAGAATGAAACCAAGTAGCTGGCTAACATTTTTCCAGTATTTAAGAAATCAGGAAATTAAATTGTCAGTTAAAACCAAAGAACTTAGGAATCAAATGAACGTAGGTGTCCCCATCATCGGTCCTTGTGACCATCAATAGGACTGTGCAGAACTCTGAGCTCGGTAGCATGAGGGCGGGACTGAGGTACTGTAGCGTCTATCCATATGAGTCCACTAAATGACCAGTGTTTTTAAGACAGTAATGTAAAGTGGTGCACAGTGGAGGTTGCTGAGCCTTCTTTTCTAGCCCTGTTATTATATACTATATATGTGCAACTTTGCGGCCGGTATCATTATCTCAGCTGCTATCCCTACTTTAATATGTCTTTGGAAGAACAGATGAGTCTTTATTAATTGCCCTTTAACTTAACTGTCACAATACCATGACTGTGGTAGCTAAGCAAACTGGCCCCCTGAAAATTATGTTTATCAAAAAAAATATTTTTTGACGCACTATCAAATGCATGAGGAAATTAAGGTAAGGGAGAGTGTTTCATGACACTTAAACCTTCAGTTTTAGACTTCATGTCATGTTGGTATTGATAAGAGTGGGAATGTTTAGTTATTTCCTACTTAGACCAAATCAGATTTACATTGTTTTGCTATGAAGAATTCATCATTTTTCAAAGATATCCTTACTTTGGAAAGTTGTATATTATAACGGGTCATGTGCTGGATTACAGTGTGACCTGTGTTCAGTCAAAGTGAGCAACATCAATATTCCAAAGTGTTATGACTAGTGTGTTTTTTTGTTAGATGATTTAATGCATTTCAAGAAAGTTATTAATTATTCATTATTATTTTAATAAAGCAGTTACTATCCCAAACCCATTCTCATGCATATAAAACAGGACAAGTGTTAATGACATATATTTAGTAAGTTCATGTACATATTCCTTTTTGTGGCAACTGCATTCAATCAAAATATAATCAAAAGCATTCATTAAAAGGTCACACTTTTCACGATCATCTTATTCATTTTCCCCATTTATGTCTAATTTATTGTATTGTTTGACCACAAATCTATTTTTTACTTTTGTTTAAATATAAAATGATATCCTAAATATAATTACCGGTCTTGGAAAAGCAAATAAAACAGTCTCATGAAATGGAGCTAAATAGTTAATATTTGGAAACAAATAGCTATGTCTGTTGTTCAGACAACTTTGAGTTTCACAAATTGCCAGTATCTCAAATTATTCCTTCTTGAAGGAAAGCAGTCAGTAGTTAAAATCTCATTAACAAGGCATGTAAAATATGTGGTATCTAATTTTTCATTTTCAGAAAAAAATGATGTTGAGAAAGTTCATTTAAGTATTGTATCTTATGAATTGATTTCTGTAATCAGAGACACTTACTAGTGACCATTAGCGAGTAGTAATGGTGTCAGAACTGGAAATGCCTTATCCTTCAATATCACACAGACTATAAAGTGGGACAAGCAAGGCAAACTCAAAGTGAGTTTCCCTGGGGCTCTCTCCAGCCACAAATTTAGTGCCTGCACCCATCATGTAGACCTGGATCTTCTGTCTTAGCTCACTTACTCCCATGTTATTTGCTTTAGGAAAGTCAGCAAATACCACACTCTCATTCTAACTTATAATTTATTAGACCATTGAAGCTAAGGAAAACCATTAAGGAAAAATTGTCAATACCATGGGCAAACGATACAGGGACATATTTAAAAGTTGAGGAAAAAATAGTCCTAAGAGGATAGGTTCAGTATCAGATCTTCCCAGATGTCCTACAGAATGGCAGTAAGGTAGACTCTAAAGAATAGGGTGCAGAGACTGAAGGAAAGGCCAACCAGTGTCTGTTCCACCTTGAGATCTATCCCGTATACAGTTACCAAATCCAGACACCATTGTGGATGCCAAGTACTTGCTGACAGGAGCCTGATATAGCTGTCTCCTGAGAGGCTCTTCTAGTGCCTGACAAATGGAAAAGTGGATATGCTGTCTTACTTTCACAAAAATAACACTCATATTACCAAGAATAAAAGAAAAAGTACAATATTTTAAAATCTTGCAGCCTTCTCTAATCAAATGCAGCCATCCATTGGACTGAGCACAGGGATCTCAATGGAGGAGCTGGAGAAAGGACCCAAGGAGCTGAAGGAGTTTGCAGCCCCATAGGGAGGAACAAAAGTATCAACCAACATACCCTGCCAGAGTTCCCAGGGACTAAACCACCAACCAAAGAATACACTCATGGCTCTAGCTGCATATGCAGCAGAGGATAAACTTGAGAGGAGAGGCCCTTGGTCCTGTGAAGGCTCGATGCCAGGACAGGGAATGTGGAGTGGGTAGATTAGTGAGCAGACAGACGGGGAATGGGAAAGGGGGATTTTCAGAGGGGAAATGAGAAAAGGGGATAACATTTGAAATATAAATAAAGAAAATATGTAATAAAAAATGAATAGTGTATATATACTGTTATACTTACTTTCACATTTCTAATTTACATGTTGCACCGTAACTGTATTTCCTCCCACCGTAGAGATCCCTAAGATTACTACGAAAGTTTTACTTCCATTGTTAAGTGTTTTCCATCAAACTAAAGTTACTTAAGATGTAGTGGACATATTGCTACATTGATAATATTGTTAATAGTATCCCATGTAATGACTGTGAATGAACTCAATTACTGCTTTGGTACATTACAGGGTTATGCCATTTAGATAAAATTATGATGTGTTAATGCCAAAACCTACCTAAAAGCATATGTTTTTAAATCCAAACTTTATGTTCAGTTTGTGGAGGATTTAGCTATCCTCAAGAAAATCAACATGGAAACTACTGAGATTGTCAATATAAACAAAAGAGATATCTAGGAAACATTTTATAATCATTATCATTTAACTTTGTTTAAATGGCTGCTTTTGTAAACATTAACATTTTTCAGGCCCTAAATGATGATTCCACAGGCTAAGGGCTTATATCACAAGCCCATAAATATGAAATAAATTCTTCTAACCCGTGTACAGGTTGTAAAGGTGGAAGGAAAGAACAAATACACAAAGTTGTCCTCTGACCCCCTTGTGCATTCTGGGGCATGAATGTATATGTCCAATTTAAAACACAATTTAAATACACATTTTTCTACCTTCCTATAAATTATTGGGCTAGCCATTTACCTCCTCCACTAGATTTAGTTTTCTTGGGAAGAAGATAAGTGAGTGAATTTCTGAATTTCCCACATTGCATGCTTCTAGATCCCAAATTCAAAACTAGAGACATGATAGATTTTTTTTCTCAAATATCATATTAGCAAATATTCTAGAACATATATCTGCTTTGATAAGGTCAGGTTTTCTACAGTTTTAATGATAGTTCACACTTTATGGTTTTCAATTTTTCAAATAATCTTGTTTAATCTAACATCATTGCAGTATTAGATAAATTAGTTTATGAAACAAATAGAAATGAATGCATCTGTATAATATTGTTCAGACGTAAAGCTTGTGACTTTTTATGATAGTTGAAGCAGTTAGAAGCAGAGACAGGATCCTAACTGGCTGGAAACCAGACAGAGCTCTAGAGCAAGATTCTGTCTCTAGGAACCAAGGCCTAAAGACCAAGGTCAGTAGTGCATGGCTTCCTATAGTATGTGCTGTCTCAGCTGATTCCCAGGACCACATAAATATAATTATGATGTTATAAAAAATAAAATATATGAATATATTCAAGATGAAAAAAAACAATACTCAGCTCTTTTATGTCCCTAGGAAAGAACATTGTCTATTCCGTCTACATTACTGGCTTGTTTGGTCTTGAGGAATAATGTAGTATTCTTTCTCTGGGACTTGCGAACTGAGTCTCCAGAGTGTAGGAATCCAAAACATACATTGGCTTGTTAACATTTACCTACTGTATACCCTTTCTTTGTTATTACCAACAGAGTGGCCAAAAACATGGCAAGACCATCTAAAAAGGGTGGTTTTAAAGACACCTATTTTAAAGATTTATAGCTTTCTACCATAATACAATATTTGTTCTCTCCAGAAAATATATGTATACAATCAAAACCTCAAAGGTATAGTTTGACACTTGACTCATGCTCAGACATGCAATTTTTCATCCCAAAGTGTTTAATGAAACTATTTGGCAAATGAAACATACTTACTGACTTCATAAAGAATAAGAATATTATTAAGGAAGATATTGTGCTGTGTGTATGTAAGTTGACACCAGAATGATTAGAGAAGGCTGCAAGATTTTGAAATATTGTACTTTTTCTTTTATTCTTGGTAATATAAGTGTTATTTTGTGTGAAAGTAAGACAGTATAATATCAAGTCAGCTTATGGCTTTGTGAAGCCTTGAAATTATAGGAATTAAACTAAAATATTATGCTGCTTGTTACCATGCGGTGAAAACAAACCTGTCCTTGCTCCTTTACTAGGTATGTACTCTTCACAAATAAGGAGATCTCTGAAGTCAGAATCTCTCTTCATATTTTATTGAGATCAATTTATCAAATAGCTAAAATATGCTTTATTACAATACAATTAACAATTTCCTAATCGGTTTGCGCCACGAAAAAAAATCCATTTCTTCAAGAGGCCACTTTTAAATTCATAATTTACCGTCGATTTAACAGTATTATTACTGTTTATCAAATCCGGAGGAATGAAAGCAGCTGTCTTATCAGGATTTAAGGAATATGCAAAATTAACACAGCAATTCGTTTAATATAATAGCCAACTCAATAGGAAAATGTTTTCTTTTATGGAGAAGAGAGAGCTGTTTAAGTCCCAGCTTTGCCTGCTTTGTTCTCTGCAATATCATCCTTATCTCATGCAGTGCTTATATGAAGATGCAGTTAGAAGGCGTTTATAATGAGTGAAAAGTGAGTGTGATAGCCAGGAAAGCACCTCCTGTTTCTAATCGATATGATCATACTACATAAAGAAAAGTAACATGCAAACGAAGCCCAATTGTAGACTCTCAAGCCATCTCCCTAATCAACTCTTGATGGCTTTCCTTTTCTGTATCTCATGTGAAAGCCATTGGCATTCCTGATGATGCATTGAACCTTTGATTCTGAATATGAAGAGGTCAAAGGGAAGGTTTGCATAGATCAACACAAAGCCAGTAATAAGCCCAGAAGAAAATGCCTGATTGCCAGAGTGGGGCCAATAGTACTATAAACTGTGTGAAATAGGATACTATGCACAAAACAATAGCTTTGTGATTGGGACTGTGTGCATGTTAGTTTTAAAAGTTGAAGTGACTTTCAAAAAAGTAGAATGTATATGGTTTAAGGTAGTCATTCCCGTTTGTGAATAACTGAGCTGAATTCAAAGATACACAATAAAACAACTTAAAATAAGAACACAAAAGACTGCTTCCTGGGCAGCACCAGAAACCCAGAAGCCACAGCAGTTGCAACTTGCAACAGCAGAAAGCTTTAAAATTCCAAGTTAGGTTTTCTGAGTGTATTCGTGGATACCCATCTGTTCTGTGCAGACACAGCCTGGATGATTATATTTATTTGCGGCCACTAACTCCAATCTGATGAGTTAGTGGAAAGTACGAAGGTCATGTCTGGATTTAGCAGGGCACATGAAACACTGTCTACTAAATAAACTGCAACATTCTGCTTCGGATGTAGGTCAGCGGTAGGGCACTTGTCTAGCAAGCAAAAGGCCTGAGTTCAATTCCCTGCACTAGAAGAGATAAATAAAACTCAACTATTTAACATATTTATATATAGAAATTCAGTCCTAAATATACTCCACATGCCCTACTCAAGGACAATTTCAGGCAGAAAATTCAATAGGTTCTGTCAACCTCAGAACACTTTCAGCCATGAAATTAAACAATGAGAGACTTTAAGGTAAAATGTTTGGCAATAGGTATGCTAAACTAGGTGAGCATCATTTATATGGCTTTCTGTGTATATGCCAATTTCTTATGGGGAGGTGTGGCTCAGCTTCAGTAAGGGTTTGCTCAATTTCAGCGGTCTCTGGGGCCCACTATTATCTTTCTGACTCAGCTAGGATTCTTTTTTATTTTTTATTTATTATATGTATATGAGTGCACTGTAGCTGTCTTCAGACACACTAGCAGAAGTCATCAGATCCCATGACAGATGGTTGTGAGCCAACATGTGGTTGCTGGGATTGAACTTAGGACCATTGGAAGTGTACCCCATGCCCTTAACCACTGAGTCATTTCTCCAGGCCTCAGGTGGATTCTTTTTTTTTTTTTTTTAAGATGTGTTCTTTATTTACATTTCAAATGTTCTCCCCTTTCCTGGTTTCCCCTCTGAAAATAAACACTATTCCCTCTGCCCTCCCCCTGATCACCAACCCACCCTCTCCACTTTCTAGCCCTGGCATTCCTCTATACTGGGGCATAGAGCTTTCACAGGACCAAGGACCTCCCCTCCCTTTGATGACCGACTATGCTAGGATTCTTATCCTGGGAACAAGACCCAGTTAGGTTTCTATTGCTAAGAAAACAAAGAAACAAACAAAACCATCATGACAAAGGCAACATGGGGAATAAAAGTTTTATTTCACCCCACAGATCACAGTTTATCCCTAAGGCACGTCAGGGTGGGTACACAAAGCATGAAACAAGAGACAGGCTGAAACCAAAGCCATGGACTGCTGCTTGCTGGCTTGCTTGTCATGAATTGCTCATCCTGCTTCTTATAGCACACCAGCCTAGCAGTGGCACTGCTCACTGTAATTCGGAGACTCCCAAATCAATCACTAATTAAGAAAAGGTACCATCGTATTACCCAGAAGCCAATCTGATGAGCATATTTCTTCAGTTGCTGTTCCCCCTTCTCAAATGACTCCAGCTTCTATGAAGTTCATATTAACCCAGCCAGCCCTGGGTATTTGAAGTAGTTGACATGCATCTTTTGATGGAATTCATAATCAGACAAAAGAAATGCAAAGAGTACATGTAATTCCTTATAAGAACGACCTTTAAAATAAACCACTATTTTTACATTTACCTTTGACTGTAATTTTTATTTGACACTAAGGAAACAAATTCTATCCCAAATTCACATATACAAGGGATGGGATTCATTATATTTTTGATTTGTTTCCCCTTTCTTTTTTTCTTTTTCCTTTCATTCTATAGATAATTTACTATGTTTTTCTCTCTGAAAATGTGCATGAGATTTTAGGTTTTTCCTCTTTTAAGAAAGTTACAATTTCTGCAATTATATGAATGTTAAGATGTCTTTTTAAGTCTCTACTAGCAACTAACTAAGACAAATGCAGATACTTAAAGCCAACCAACCATTAGACTGAGGTCGGGGACCCCTATGGAAGAGTTAGGGGAAGGGCTAAAGGAACTGAAGGGATGACAACCGCATAGAAAGACCAACATTATCAACTAACCAAAACCCTAAGAGCTCCCAGAGACTAAGCCATCAACCAAAGAGCATATACAGGTTCAGGTTCAAGGCTCCAGGCACCTATGTAGCAGAGGACTGCCTTTTCTGGCCGCAGAATGCACCTCATCCTGTAAAGACTTGAGGCCCCAGGGAGGCCTTGACCTTGAGAGGAGGGGAAGCACCCACCTTGGAGGTAATGGGATGAAGAACTGTAGGAGGGAGAACTGGGAAGAGGTGCAACAGCTGCTATGTACACAAATAAAATAATTATTTTTTTTCAAAAGATGCCTCTTTAAAACTCTTCCAGTGTTGTAGGAAAAGATCCTTTTGTGGAACTCTTTTCATTTAGCTTTATTTTTTCCATGTTCTTCTGTCCTACAGGATTATAGTTTTTCTTCTCATTTATATTAGAATATTTTATGTTTTAGAGGAGGATTTTTCTTCATCCTGGCTTTTGATATTCTAAGAACTATGTTGATATGAGCTAGTAGGAGATTATTTTTTAATGTTATGTGTAAGTACACAGTAGACATGGCCAGAGAAAGGGTTATCATATGGTATCATATTATTATATCATCAGTGGGAAGAAATCATAACTTAGCTCTCAAGAACACTTTAGATATAAACTGTGCCTTTTGTCTAGAGAGATAAAGTTCAGGTATGTGTACAGGAAAGTGGCATTGCACTGTGATAGGAGACCATCTATGTTGTTGGCTAAGAGGTCTGATAGGCAGAGTGATGCTTTTCATGGATTTTGTTGTGTTTTGTCTTGAGTTTTACTGTGTCAAAGTACGTCTGCGGAGGAGGCTTTTGTTCCTTCATGTTTTAAGCAAAAAGCTGTATGATATTAGAAATGTCTTGGACATATCTTCTCATCGATTAAGAAGCTCAGGAGACTGTTACATTCCTGTCAGTTTATCTCTGCAGTACTTTTGAGAGCTACATTATGATGGTTTCCCATTTATTATATGGTAGTAAGATATCATATGATAATACTTTCCCTGACCATGTCTAATGTTCACTGTTTTTGACATCATATTTTCCTATTTCTGACTTTTATTGATAACCATTTTATCATTTCACCTAAGATGAATTTTTTTTCTTTTAGATATTTTCTTTATTTACATGTAAATTTCTCCATTCCCAGTTTCCCCTCCAAAAAACAAAGAAACAATCAAAAACAACAAAAACAAGCCCCTGTTGCCTCCCCCTTCCCCATGCCTGCCACCCCGCCCTCTCCCACTTTCTGGCCCTGGCATTCCCCTTACACTGGAGCTCAGACCCTTCACAGGGCCGAGCTCCTCTCCTCCTATTGATGATTGAATTTGCAATCCTCTACTATACACATGCTGCCTGAACAATCAGACCCCTCCATGTGCAGTCTTTGGTTGGTGGTTGAGACCCTGGGAGCTCTGAAGGTACTACTTAGTTCATATTGTTGTTTGTCCTAAGGGGCTGCAAACCCCTCAGCTCCATTGGTCCTTTCTCTAACTCCTTCACTGGGGACCCTGTACTCAGTTCGATGGATGGCTGTGAGCCTCTACATCTGTGTTAGTCAGGTACTGAATTTTTTTTAATCATATGAGTTTTCTTTCTGGAAAAAGAAGAAGCAGTTGAAGGTACTTTTAACTCACCATCTTTAAACAATCTTGGGATTATGCTAAACTGTAACAGTCTCTACTTTTATGTGAAAAGAAGAAAGGTAACTAAAGAGGAAAACATAGTATTTGGAAAGAAAACATGTACAAGGAAAATGCTAGCATAGAAAATCAAGTGGGGGGCCAGCACCATGGCAGGTGGTGGGTAAAAGCTACCTGTGGCCTTAGCGCTGACTCAGTCACATCTCCCTTGTCTTCTTTAAGCGGAGCAATTATCACTGACAGTTAGGGCATACACCATATATGCTCAGGTGAATATTGCCTCAGCTGCTTCCCTCCCCTTGATGAGTAGGTGAACTGAGTCTTTGCTATGGAACTAGGGAAATAGAGATCCAGCGAGCACATGTACCAGCTGCTTTGTTTTCTCTTTTTTGCATCCAATATAATATAATTGCAGGACATAGCAATGACCAGAAAAAGTGCCCATGAGCTCACCTGAGCTTACCGAATTTCCCATTTTCATTTTCCATTCAACAATGACATCATGTTTTCAAATTCTGGCAGCCACAAAGTAAGCAAAAGTAACGACATGACTTTGGCTGACAAACTATTTCATTATTAAGAATAAATGATTTTTCCAGAAAAAAAATAAGGTAGGGACCAGGATTCTGAAATTTTAGTTGTAGATTTCTGATTGTTTGATTGCTGGTTTGGTTTTTTTTATACAGGTTGTATACCTTTTCCTAAATTACATACTGACCTGCAAAGTGCTTTTCTGTTGCTGTGATGAAACACTGTGACCATGGCGACTTGTAGAAGGAAGGGCTTACGTCAGGCTTATGGTACCATAGGGATGACTACATCACTGTCATAGTAGGAGACCATAACAACAGGCAGGCATCACGGCTGGAGCAGTAGCTGAGAGGGCACATTCCAAACTATAAACAGAAGCCAGAGGGGTCTTAGAATAGCCTGCATCTTTGGACTCTCAAACCCTGTGCCCAGGGACATTCTCCCTTCATCAAGGACACACTTCCTAGCCCCAAGAACAGCTCCCCAAACAGCTACTACCTGAGGACCAAGGATCTGAATGACCATGACTATGAGCAACATCTTTTCAAACCACTGTAGCAACCAAGTGGTGTAGATTACTTACTGCGTTTATGTTTATTTCCATGACCCATCTCATGTCGTCAAAGAATCTTCTGGAAGCATCCTACAAAGGCACATAAAATACTAGTTGAAATTAAATAAATACAGGGACTAATATAAAAGTAAAGCTAGGCTAAGTATAGCGAGGCATGCCTGTAATAACAGCACTTGGGAGGCCGAAGCAGGCTGATAGACTGCAAATTTAAGGGCATCTTGGCATTCATGATAAGATCCTGTGTTTAAAACAAACAAAAAAACAACAAACAAGGGAAGTGGAGCCAAGTTGGTTGGTTACTAGAAGTTATGCAACAACAGCGCCCATTAACTTACATGTTCTTGAATGAGAGAAACATATATGCTTGCTTAATCACTTCCTTTTTTGTCCTGTGGATAGCCATCCATGGAAAGACCTAAATTAGGATTGTTTCTGCAGTTTTTGTTGCTATGCAATGTAAAGTCGTAACTTTACCATCATATAATGTAAATTACATAGAAAATATCTATCCTTTCTTCTTAGGAATTTCAATTCAACCATATTCTCTGTAGAGTCAAATGGCATTCTATTCTCTTGGCTACTGTCTGATTCAACATAAACAAATGAAATAATAAAAGTAATTAGGCAAACTCTAAGATGGTAAGTTAAGAAGGAATGTGTGTATAATTATATGTAGAAAGAATGAAAGAGTAAGGCAAGAAGGAAGAAAGAAAGCCAGAAAAAAGTAAAAGCATGACTAATTTAATTTATTCAACCGAAAAATCAAATCCAAGCACATACAAAATTCCTTAAAAATATAAGCAAATGTTTGTTGACAAAATCATAGAACTAAATAACCAGTTATTAAATAAAAGTCAAAAGTGTATACATTTTAAGCATGTATTAATGGGAATTAATTTTAATTACCTTAAAAAAAGGCAATAATACAAGATGAGAGAAAACCATAAATCAATTTTTCCTGCCAGCTACTCAGTCCAGTGTTCTATTAATTTATCTTGCATCTTTGCAATATATGTGTACACACACACACATTGAGAAATTATATATATATATATATACATATATATATATATGAGAAATTATAGTTTTGCTACTACCAGAAATATAGCAACCTTATTTTAAAACTCAGAAGGAAAATAATGCCATTTTGAAGGAATGTTTAAACAATGATAAATGGAGAATACACATTTTAGAAGTATTCCTTTAAAAATAGCTGTTAGGGCTGAGGAGTTGACCCAGGAAGTAAAGCACGCATGGCCCAAGCCTGAGATCCTGAGTTTAAAGCCACCAAACCACTCTAAAGCTAAAGGAGCAGAAGCATCTGTCATATTGGAGCAAGCCGACAAGGAGGTGGCAGCAGAGGCAGGCATGCCCTAGGATGCCAGCAGGGGATCTGACCTCACATCCACATCAGTGGACTAGAGAAACCCTGATGGCAACAAGGTTCATAGAGACAGAGGTTGACCTCTGACTTCCATAGTCACAAACATACACATATATATACCCATGCTATGAGTGAGGAGTTGGGGTGGTTCTCTGGAAACATCAGGGCTAGCAATGCATCAATCCATGTGAGGCAAGAAAGAAATCTGGTTCAATATGTCTCCATAGCCAGTGCTGGTTTATTCTTCAAGGCCTGATACTGAGATGTTCCTTTTAGACATATTGAAGTGCAGCACAATTATGGGAAAAAAAGCTTTCAGCAGATCCTTAACTAAATCCAGTGTGTAATTAAGCTTAAGGATGTTTACAGTGAAACTCGTAACAGAGGACATATGACTTCTTCCATAAATATGTGTCCTGGTGACTTGGAAACAATGCTCAAGATATGGATAAAAAGTAGTGTGAGGTAGTCATAGTCTGACCATACAGATAGTACAGAGGTCCCTCAGGTTATTATAACATACATGTGACATCTCCCATTAGGATGGGTTCTCTTGACTAAGAAACAATGTTCAAAGTAAACTTCTGGGGAGGAAGAAACTTTATTAAGCATAAGAATCTGGGAGATGCGGGTGTGGCCCGACCCTACATCTCGCAGAGCTCACTAGGCTATTGACTACATCCATTCTCAACCCTCTGGGCAGAAAACAAGTATACATGTCTTCCACTGAAAAGAAAATCCTGCGAGGTTGACCATTTCTAAATTTCCTGGTACCTATCTGTGAGCCGAAGGGCATCATGTCCTCTCCAAGCTGAACATGCAAAACATATATATAATATATGTAAAAGATGAAGGAAGAAAAATGAAAATATCTTTTAGTGAAAACATTTTACATTCTCAGTGAAAAATGTCAAAGTTATAAGATGGTGTCATCTTGTACTGCTTGAGGACCATCTGCAGTGTTTCATTTGTGGGAACAGAATCTTTCTCAGGCTCATAACATTTTCCCATGGAACCTCATGTAATTCCACTAAAACATGTTTATACTTTTCAGTGTGATATATTAAACCATAATTTCCAAACAAGTGGAACACAGAAACATTCAGACTGAAGATCAAAATCATATAACCAGCATTTATGTTTTGTGCATCATCACTACTTTCTAAATGTAATAAAACTTAGGAACCATGGATTATTTGCAAATAATAGTCTCTTGGAGATTGGATTAGTATTCTGTAAGTTTTCAATTGCTTTTGCAACATGGACAGTTCAAAGATATTCTCAACTTTTGATGTATCTTCCCTGTTAAGGCCATATCTGAAGTTTGTGTGAGGAGAGATGAAAAAGCACAGAAGATTTCTCTGCCAGCGTGAGAAATTTAGAGAATGACTGGGCTATTGGAGTTGTTTGTCAGGTTGTGCAAAAGCATAATATTTGCTTTGATCTTCAGGTGAGAAATGGTCATGGGTTGTGCAAAAGAGCTGCAAAAAAAATTCAAAGGTCCTTGAACTAAATTGTCACCAGTGGGAGTGAATCATAATTTTTAATATCTTTAAAGATACTCTGTAGGAAATTTACAGGAGAGGCCAAGAAAAAGTCTATCTCTAACTTGCATACTTAAACAATATTTCAAAGTTCACTGCCAATCTCCACTTCTGTCTATAGTAGAGCAGAAAACATAATTACCTTCTGACCTTCATTTGCATTAGTGTTTAACACCTGAATTACCCAGCGCACACTTGTAAATAATCCTTAATTGGGATCAGCTACTGACCACTGGGACATTAGGTCTTTGTTGCACATTTACTACTAGTTCCTAAAGAAAATATTTCTAGTTGTTTTAAAAATGTGAATAATCCTGAAAATTAAATATGAAATTATAAAGCCTTCTTTCCAAAGCCACTATGTTAAAATTAGCTGAATACCATCTTTGCATTTCTCCTCATAACAATTCTATAACATAAATTCATAACAACTCCGCATCTTCACAACCAGAGCAAGATCTTTGCACACTGGGACAGGTAGATAGATGCATGACTACATAGGCTTGATTTATTTTGAGGAAATGATAAACATACATGCTACTTTAGATAATAGATGGCTACTTTGGCTTCACTTGAGTTATTCAGAAGACAAGAAGCTGCTAAATTTAAGGAGAAAAAAAATGAGAGCAACAAGTGGTGGAGAAGACAGCTGGGTAACAGATGAAAAGGGTATGGGAGACGAGAAAAAGGGAAGTGGTTACAAAAGTATTTTATCAGAGTCAGTTTTTCAGTTGCCTGATCTGATTTTAACCCTGCTTGTTCTCATTTTTATACATTAAGTGTTATTTCATCATGTGAACAGTACAAGGTTTTATTTTTTACATCGTTCAAATGTAAGGCATTTGCTCCTTCTATTAGTTCTCTATGGACCTGGATTCAGGGTGCTTCACCCTTTCTTCCACAGTGAACCCCTGGTCCCTGCATATTTGTTCACTTTTCTTTTAACTGATTGGTTTGCATAATTAGCTGACCATTTTAATTTTTTTCTCAAAAGAACTTGTAGACATTGCATTGACTCTGTTTTGTTGTTGCTGATGTTGATGTGTTGTTGTTGGGAATATCTGTCTGTAGTCATGCAGACTGGTTATAGAATTTTGGTTCATTTCCCCATAGGGAGATATATTCTCAATCTTTCCTTCTTTGAGTATTGGAACAGTATGATATTCTTTTACTTTGTGTTTCTGGGGATCTTGTGTGTTAGTCCTGGTATTTAGTTGGTTGTATAGGCTGCATGAGCACTGGCTATTAAATGAGATAGACTTGAAATGTGGTATGTCCTTTAATGTTTAGATTCATTCTTCATTTGGAATGATTGTAGGTTTAAAATACATAACTTGCACTTGGGCAATCTCTAATTTTTGGACATGAATTCTATTTATGGTGTATTCCCTTCAGATTATTTTCATGTCTATTTGCTTGTTTTTAATCCTTTTAATCCTTCTTATTATTAAAAACTAAAGCTCACTATATAAACCCCACCAGTGTCTTCCATATAATTTATTTGATTTTCAATCAAGCCAGTCTGGTTTTAATATATCTAATCATGCACTGCTATATAAAATCAATCTTTGCTTATAAGTCTTTAATTTTAGTTTTAAACAGTAGTTTCACTCTGCCATTGAGTTTTTGTCTTGTACAATTCCTATCATTAATACACTGTTTTGTAGTATAACACTGGAGCTGTGCTTTGTTGGAAACTTAACCATCCTTTCTTCCTATGTTTTCTTTCTGTCCTGCGAGGAGCTCTATGGAGCGTTTATGTCTGCTGTAAAGAAATATTGATGGCAAGTTTACTTTCTTCCTGTGCATCTCAGACTAGTTGGTTTTCAAAGCTACAGTTGGAATGTGCTCTTTCTCTGCGTATTCTGATTCATTTTTATTTCCATATGTGTTTCTTATGAACCTTATCTTTTATTTGACTGCTATATTCATTGATCTTACATGAAGACTGTTAGAAAATGCTTTCAGCACTTAAATTGTTTCTACTCATTTGTTGAAGAAAGTCCTGATACTATGAACCTCTTCACCACATTAGCACAAAAGGTTCTGTGTTGATATTCTAGGTTCTGTGTATATATTTTATAATTATTTCCCACAGGTGACACTTAGTTTACATTATTACCAGGTTTCTGATACAGTTATGTTGGTTGAGTCATGGTATCAATTTTTATTAATTGTAAAATCTCTCTCATGTTTAGGAATAGTGGTAAGGATATAGCTCTAAAAGCTAATTAATAATGATTCAGTAACAGAATCATTCTACAAAAAGTAAAATGTCAAAGAGTAAAGCATCAGTCATTCCTTATGGAATGATACAGTGTTGCATTAGGGTGGTCTTCAAATAGATCTGGAGTTTTTCTCTTTATTTTATGGAAGTCAAGCACCTTTGTAAACTTTCAGCACAGTAAACAGATGCTACCATGCACTTCTTAATCTTTCAGAGGCAGCTCTTTTTCTCCAGTTGTGAATTAACAAAATCTTAAAAATTTAATTTTCTTTTTTTTTATTAGATGCTTTCTTTATTTACAATATCTCATTTCCCTGGTTCCCCTCCAAAAATAAAAATAAAAATAAAATAAAAAAGAAGAACTAAAACAATCTCCTGTTCCCTCCCCCCTCCCCCTGCTCACCACCTCACCCTTTCCCACTTCCTGGCCCTGGCATTCCCCTACACTGGGACATAGAACTTTCACAGGGCCAAGGGCCTCTCCTCCCATTAATGACCAACTTGCCATCCTCTGCTACATATGCTGCTGGAGCCATGAGTCCCACCATGTGTACTCTTTGGTTGGAGTTTTAGTCCCTGGGAGCTCTGAGGGTACTAGTTAGTTAATATTGTTGTTCGTGCTAAGGGGCTGCAAACCCTTCAGCTCCTTGGGTCCTTTCTCTAGCTCCTTTATTGGGGACCCTGTACTCAGTCCAATGGATGGCTGTGAGCCTCTACTTCTATATTAGTTGGGTACTGTCAGAGCCTCTCAGGAGACAACTATATCAGGCTCCTGTCAACCAGCACTTGCTGATATCCACAATAGTGTCTGGATTTGTTGACTGAATATGGGAAGGACTCCCAGGTGGAGCAGTCTCTGGATTGTCCTTCCTTCAGTCTCTGCTCCATAGTTTGTCTCTGAAAATCCTTCCGTGATTATTTTGTTCCCCCCTTTAAGAGGGAACAAAGTATCCATACTACCCAATCACGAAAGAATACACATGGTGTGCATTCTCTGATAAGTGGATATTAGCCTAGAAGAATTTAATTTTCATTTACTTAAGAAGATGACATTTTTCACTTTTTAGATTGCATGCATACTGTCTGTTAATGAAATACCTGGTTCAACCTTGGTCATACTAATTTATTGCTGTAGGTTTTTAAACCCTTGCACTTTAATGTGATTGTTAATTTACACATCCATTAAAGTTATTTTTAACTCCTCTTAGAGATTTTTAAGTGGTATCTTATGTACTTATGCATTAAAATGTATCTTAATTATGAATACCCAGACTTAGCTAGTTACTTAGTTCTAGCCTTGAACACTGTATTAAACTAATGTTTGTCATTTGTGTCTCTTATTCTTAATAAATACAAAAGGATTTTTAAGAGGCTGTAAATAACTATACAATAAAATTATAAATTGAATACATTATTCAATTAACAATACATATTTTCAATAATTTAATTAGTAGAAATGAAACACAATAACTAATATTTATTAAAATACTCAAATTTTATCATAAACATTGAGGAAAATAGTGCCAATACATACACAACAACATGTCTATCATTCAGGATTATAAATAGAAACTTTAGTTGTCAAAAGTTCACAGAGGACACATAAGCTTGCCTTCTTTAAGAGGTTAAAAAAGGAAATTTTGCTTTCATTATACATTTTCATATAAAATTTTAAAATATCTTTATGATGTAAGCAACTAAGAAAAGCTATATCAACATCACCGCTTGTCCTAATGTTGTCAACATATTTTTTCCCTTTAATAGAAATCTGTAGCCTTCAGCTCTGCCCACAGAAGAAGTGCAGGGTGTCAAAGATGAAGTAATGATCTAACTGGAAGTGAATTCATGCTGTCTGCGAATCATGTTAAGTTTGTTAGAATTTGTCTAAAGTAGAAAATGTTGGCTCTGCGTATAGAATAATAAGTTACTTCTTTAGCCTGTGGATCTTGTTACCTCTGTGATTGGAATGTTAAATAGTAAGCCATGTGCACTTCTAGGAAGCACAAAGTCTTTACTGAGCAGCTCTGAGCTTTATCTCCATACGTGAAACAATGACTAGAATTAAGTTCATGTATTCAGGACTCCAAAATTTTCCTCCAGGGAATCTTACCCATTAATATTTGTAATATATTTTTATCCACAGGCAAAGTTTTAATCTTTCATTTAATCATGATAGGCCGTAGCAGAACAAATTATGATGTATATTTGTATAGTAATATCTGACAAAGAGAAAACATTTTGAAGAAAAGCAATTAAGATATATCATAGTTGAGTGTAAACTTAATAACCTGCATTGTCTCCAAAACATTTGAAAGCATGATATTTAATAACCATGAGTTTGAAATAAATGAATGCTCTCATTCATTTTTTTGCCAAGCATTTAAAATGCTTTTCATTCTGTGCTGCTTCTTACCTTCTGAAGTGAAACTGAAACAGTTTTCATTAGTGGAAAAATATAAAATATTATTAAATAGAGTTAACCATCAGCATTGGGGAAATGGGCTAAAATCATCAATATATTTTGATTCTTGATTCATTTTCTGATTTTATTTTCTCTCTGTCTCTTTCTGTGTCTGTCGCTCTACTCTCTCTGTTTTTCCCTCTGTCTCTCTGTCTCTGTCTCTCTCCCTTTGTCTCTCTCCCTCTCCTCCCTTCCATCCTCCCCCCTCTGTGTTTGTGTGTGTGTGTGTGTGTGTGTGTGTGTGTGTGTGTGTGTGTGTGTGTGTACAAAGGCTTTTTCATATTTCAGGCTATCCTCGACCTTATTAAGTCAAGGGTTACCATAACTTTCAGATCCTATTTCCTTCCTAAATGTTCAGATTGTATAAATAGGCCAACACACTCAGTTTAGTTGTTAGGGGCCAAACCTAGGGGCTTTATGCACATGGGGCATGTGTTTTCCTGAATTATATCTCAGCCCAAAGTCTTCAATGATTTTTTTCCAATATGTTGATTTTAAGCAGTCCTAGAAGTCACCCTTAATCACATATATTTTCTTGGGGGTACAGTTAGGACCTGCTCAGCTATTTGTTAGCTTGAGTTCTATTTCATTCATGCTCAATAGTTATGAGTAAATTATGTAGAAATCCTGGCTAAAATTATGCAATAATGGTTGAAAATCATGGAGAATGGTTTCTATAATGCTCATTTAAGTTTTAATAAATGTAAAGGTGATAACAAATGTGGTTGCTATGATTTTATTCTCATTCTCCAGTACCAAGAAACACTGATATCCCCAAACATGTGAAAAGGGAAATTTATATCTTATACCCAGTCATGTGAAGATCTTTTATTTTCTTAATTCTGAGCCACTCACAATATTTATTATTTCTACACACATCCTAAAGACTTTTCATCTTTTTGAGCAATCCCCGTGTGTACAGGTTTGCTTCCTGGTGTTTGGAAGTCTTTGCAGGTCTGGTCAGGACTCGTCATTTTCTGGAATTGGCTTGTCTATTTATTTGCATTTTTTCAGGTTGAAGAAGTGAGCATCTGGTGCAGATAGTGATCATGTAATGAACTCTCCCTGTATATTAAGCAATAATAGGGAAATAGTGCTGTAATAACACTTGACTCCTGTCAAGGTTAAAATGTCAGTTATTACCCACTGCCTGTCTCACTCCAAGCCACATTTTCTCGAGCACTAACACTGGGGTACAACTTTCTCCCTATGGTTTTAGTAGCTTATATTTGTGATTTGATACCTCACTCTCTTTCATTCAAAAAGTTAAGACCCCGTGATCTTCCCAGCTCTCTTTATCTGCCTGGGTAGGATATTCTGTGCTGTATCTGTAAGCTGGCTACTACTGCTCTTGTATGACCTCACTCCAGAGCTCACACCTCACTCCACTTTCTTCTTATACTTTTGCACTCAGCTCCTTACCCATGCTTATCTCTACCTAATGAGTTAGACCAAGGAAGAATAGTTGTTATAGAAAGAAAATTGATTCCAAGATTATTCAAACACAAAAATCCAAGGTCTGTCTTTCATCTCTCTTCCTCCTCCTCTTCCTCCTCCTCTTCCTCCTCCTCCTTTTCTCCTTTCTCCTCTTCTCTATTTCTTCTCCCTCTTCTCTTCCTTTTCCTCTTCATCTTCTTCTCCTGCTTACTTCTTTTCCTCCTCCTGAACCTAATCCTCCTCCTAGTCTTCCAAGTCCTCCTCCTCATCCTCAACACCTGCTTCCTCCCCCTCCTCTTGCTCTCTCCTTAATCCCCCCATCGTTTTGTTACTTGTCCTCCTCATTCTTTTTCAGTTGCCATGAAACTCATTTAATACTTCTTTTGTAAGTTTTTTTTGCCTGCTCTTAGAATAGAAAAAATAAATACCCTTCAGTATCCACAAGTAGGGTTATTGTACACCAGGCTTTTTGAAACACAATAAAAACATACATTTAAATATGTCAATAACAAATATATCCTCAGATTTTATGATTTTCAAATAGTTCATTGTGTGCTGTCTACTGAGCTTGCCAGTATAAATTTTGTTAAGTGCAAAATTAGTTTCAGCACTTTAAAGAGAAAGAAATTAAATGAAAAATAAAACTAACGCAGATATAAGATGCTCTTATATGAAGCCTTGTCTGTAGAAATATAATATTTATTGGATTATTTAGAGTACATTTGCTCACTTAATTACTGAGGTTGTTGGACTGAGAATAGTCTCATAGGTTCATACATGCTTTGTCCCCATTTGGTAAAACTATTTGTGGTATTAGAAGGTATGGCCTTGTTAGAAGAAATGTTGCCTTTGTAGAGGAAGCTTGTCACTTTGGGCACCAGATTTGAGAATTCAAAAATCCATATCAGTCTCAGATGAGATTCTCTTTGTCCCCACTACTTCTTTGCACTATGACTGTGGATCAGATATAAGTTCTCAGCTCGTGTCTCAGCACCATGCTTGTCATACTGCTGCCATGTTCTCTGTCATGACAATCGTGGACTTACTGTCAGAAATTGTCAGGCCCAATAAAACCATTCCTCTATAAGTTACCCTGATCATGTTGTCATATCATGGTAATAGTAAAAGATCTAAGACAATGATTATGTAGTTCTATATGTACATATATTTACCTTTGTATGTAGGTACAGTTAACTCTATCATATAAGTGATGTCTTAGCAACCTCACATCTGCTATTCTTTGTGTGTGTGTGTGTGTGTGTGTGTGTGTGTGTGTGTGTGTTGTTCTAAGTTAAAACAGGACACCTTAGCAATTTAATCTCAGGTAATAGAGGCTAAGAAGGAGCTATCATAGGACTTGATTTCAGGCAATGAGAAAGAAGCAAGGTGTGCCATTTTTAAGGCACAGCCTAAAAAAACAAACAAACAAACCAAAAACAAACAAACAAACAAAACAAAAAACAGTGTGGATATTTTAGCCTGTTGTTAAGAACTCAAAAAACTATGGTGTACCTGGAGTGGTTGAGGATCTCATGTTAGGGGTAATGTAACTAAGACAACACAACCATTGAAATGAGAATCAGACTCTTTTGATGTACTCATAATTCTTACTGTTATTCTTGCTCTATGTTATGTGTCTGCTATTTGACCATATTTAACATAAATGAATGTAGTTAATGGTGTGAAAACAGTATCCTCACCACTTGGGGTATTATCAAGATCATTGTTCAGGGAAATCCAATTACCTGGGCCCTAAAATTCAGTTATTAGAGGTTTTAGAAGTTAGGTGATTATTATTAAAATAAAAATGGAATGGCATTATAAATAAATAAGTAGTCCATAATCATAACTGATCTATTCACATTCAGAGTTTGTCTTAAAACCTGATTTTAGCCTTTTAAGGGGTTGAAGGGATGCTAGACTGACCTTCCTTCTATCCATCAGGATAAAGCTTCATCCATCTTTTCTGTTCTTCTACTTTCTCTCTAAGGATACATTCAATAAAAATAATATTCAGTAATACTAAAAAGGAGACAAATACTAGCTTATGGTATCTATGTTTGTGAAAGAATTTTAAGATGGTTATAGGGTTACACATAATACTCACTTCTCTTCAAGTTTTTGTTCATTGAAGCTCCACTAAAAAAAAAAAAAGAGTTTAGTTAGAATATATGTAGTTATTGTAAGTTTCATTGTTGAATATCTAATTTGACAAAAGTTTAGTTTAAATTCTCATTTCTTCTTTTGTGTGCACAAACTTGATAGTAGCTGTGGAGGCTGGAAAGGGAAGGAGCCTCCTTTTCTCCCTTTGTCATTCATATTTTGTAGACAAGAGATGAAATGTGGGCAGCATCGCGGGATGTCTACTGTGTAGTTCCGATGGTACTACAGAATCTTTCTCCTATTCTTTCTAACCTCAGAGGCACAAGAACATTTTGGTACATTGTTCTATAGCCATCTTGAATACTGAACTCAGGAGGAGGATTGTCACCCTCATGTCAAGATCTATCAGGCGGCTCAAATTCTTTCTTACTCGCAGCATGATTGTGGGGCTCATATAGATTCTAGACCTAGGGACGGGTATGTGAGTGAGTAGTTCTGCTCCCTTCTTCCATTTTCCATGCTCCCTCTTTCCAATTACTTTTATTTTTTGTTCAAAGAAGAATTGGCATCAATCAATTAATAAATTACACAAATAGATACCCTACCAGTCAATAGAGTGAGAATTCCCCCTACTGCTTTCCATCATGGCCAACAGAGGAGAATGTTTGATCATAATGCCTCATAATTGTATGATATCCCTGTTTTCATCCATATTTTACAAGGTAGAGATAAGAATAATTCTGTAATCTTTTGAATCCTGAAAAGCTAAGTGAGGTATATTTGCTGCAATTGAAACTCACATCATAAGATGAGTCCCTGGAACATTCTTTCTGTCAGAGTTTGGCACTAGGCCCAGTAAGCATTCTGTTACCCTTAGCAAGGTATTCACAGTACAGAATCAATCACATACTTTCTTACACACAATATTAGTCCTAAATCAAACACACAAAATTGGTACAAGCAGTTTTATATTAGTTTCATAACAGACAGTAAAAGGTTATATATTTTTCCCTTGTTCCTGAAATTAATATTTTTTACTGAGTAAAGTATATACTGAGTAAAATATATTTTACTCAATGCTACTCTTTATAGAAAAATTTAGTTTGGGGAATTGTCATAATCTTGATAACTATTCTTATTTTTCTCAGAAATGTTTTGAATAAATATTGTGATACATACTTGTACAATATTTCTATGTAGGCATATGTCAGATGTTTGACAATATGCAGCCTGTGATGCCCTAATACACACTCCTGGGGAAGGATACCACCTTGAAACAGACTATATCGTAAATACAGCTCTAAAGACAAACTACAGATGCTACTGTGTGTTTCCATGTGCATGTGTGTGCACTTGCATGTGTTTCAAGTTCACATAAGCATCCATCTCTAAAATTCTCTGCTTTAGTTTTATTGATAACACCTCAAAATAAAATAATTCAAATCTAGTAAATCCCAATAAACTAATATATTTGACTTCAAAGGTTGTCTTTCTGCACAGTCAGCTGGAAACTGAAGTTCATCAAAAGGAAATAATCACAAGATGTTCACATTTAAGTTGTTGCACATTTGAAATCAAAATCCATGCTTCCTTCACTTGTTAAATACAGGATAAATAATAAATATATACCAGTTCATATTCCTATCATAAATGTTAATAGTTTATAGTTTAGATAATGCTTCTTTGATATTTTAATAATTTATAATATAATATTCACAATTATATATCTATACTTATAATTATTTGTAGATTTTCTAAAGTAGTATATATGAGAAATATCTAAAATTATTTTGAATATGCAAAATGAATGCTCCAAATTTAGACTGGTAATTGTGTGTGGGCACTTAAATTTGCTAGACTGGAAAATCTAAAATAAAAAAAAAAAAAACAGGTAAGAGTATGAGTAATAGTTTAAACATTTAGGAAGCAATAAAACCTAATATATGAGATTTATATACCCAAGTCAGTTTGATTGTTTGGTTCATACAACTAAACAGAAGGAGACTGCAGTAGTATAGAGACACAGAAAATAAGAATAAGTCTATTTTACTTAGAGTTGTAGATGCATTCCTACATAAAAAAGGCATAAACTGTCATTTATCTCTCATTTTTATGTAAGAAATGCATATAAACATAGCTTCAAATAAAAAGGGAAATCATTTTGCTGTAAAAGAAATTCATCTTCCTTCATATATTTAGCTGCATAATTTTCATTGTGTTTCCTGTGTCCGAATTCAATTGCATCATTTTTAATTTTCCCATTTGTAATGACAGTTAAATATTCTGCACAAACTCATTGTGCTATTGGAGTGATGGCTCTGAATAAAGCCTTATGACATGTCTGGTTACAGTCATCAACTGAGGTTTCATTGTCTGAATTCAACCACTGTTATGTTGGCATATCAATAAATGCTTGGAAATTGCAGGTAATAGTCTTGATTCTGTGATAGTCTTGAGGAATCATGATGGGCTTGACCATGAGGCTACCCCAGCCATCATTTTGGACCTAGTTAACCAGAGGCTGGGAAAGGGAGCATTTCTTACAGTTTATATACTGACTTTCAAACAGTATTGTTCCACTAAATCATTTGCATTTTTGACCCTTGATTAGTCCATCTTTTACTAATGTAAAATGAAGTGGAGGGGCACATAACTAGAATTCCAGCACGTGGGAGGATCAGAAGTTCACTGTCATCTTAGCTACATGTCCAGTTCTAGGCCTTTGTGGTCTACATGAGACTGCCATATCAAAAAGTGAGAGAGTACGGGCTGCTGTCTTCCTGTTTCTCCTGTACTGTGTGGCTGAGTATTCGTGTGTGTGTGTGTGTGTGTGTGTGTGTGTGTGTGTGTGTGTGTGTCTGCATATATCCGAATTCAGTCTCCCTTTATCTCTTCAGAACCTGGAAAGAATCTTCATCCTTTAAAATTCATGCTTTGAAAGTGTGGTGTTTGAGAGAATAATACTAACTCATGAAGCCCGAAGAGAGCACATCCCCACACTTAAGCCATTCCCCAACAGTCAATGCTAGAAAGTTACTTTCAGCTGACCCTGCCCATCCCTTTGACCTCCTGGGACTTCAAACTGTCATTCAAGAACCAACCACCACTTTCTAGCCAGGCCTTTTGTTGATTGCTTCAGACCACCAACAAGTGTGTCACAGGGACTCACATAGGCCACAGGGGGATGTGGAAATACAGACACCAGTCTCTGTCTCTAGGATAACCAAATGATAAGCTAACACATTATAAAGAGTGAAGGAGTTTGAACCTGAGCCTCCCAATGCCTCAATTGATGTTGGAAATCACAAGATCAAGGTTGATGCCCGTAAGCACCTTTGGCCCAACCTGTATCTTACATCTATTCTGGGAAGGTTCATCCCTTTTTTTTGTCTTTGACATATGTAAGCAAACAAACAAACAAACAAGAAACTAACTAACTAAAGACAAAACAAACAGACAAATAAACAAGATATTAGACTAAAACTGTCATGAATGGTAGAGCCATGTCTCATGTCCTATCTCATATCTTCCATGAACTGTTACCTTCCTACCTCATAGCAACTCCTACGTAGGGTGGAACAATAGATTAAATGTCCTAAATCTCTGCCTTTTATCTTGTACCAGACCTTCACTCTTTTGCCAAATTCAAACTTCACAACTTTAAGCTCAGAAACCCCATCCATTCTAAGCTCAGAGAACTACTCTCGCTTCTAAATGCTATAAAAATAAGAGGTTTCCGTTGATCCGTGTGTTTCTGTTAGATCCTGTGTGTTTACCACTGTGGGTGGTCAGCATTATTAAAGGACCCAATTATGTGAGAGGAAAAAACACAGAACAAAATAATTGTTATGAATAATTTACTCCTTAAAAAAAATTCTGGGCTAGAAACATGTATTTTGATTGAAAACTGTAGTTCTCAGTTAAAAAAACAACACATTTCTTTATTACATTTCTATTTGAATAATGTGTAATTGGTATTAACATTTGGAAAATAAGGAAGCAAATCGCTCTCTGAGGAAAGTGGTGGAGCATAAAGATGAAGATGCATTCAACCCTGTTCAGCAGAGCCTTTAACTTGGTCAGGTGCATTTAATGGACTCTTTTCGAGTTACACTCTTCACAATCAAGAAAGGTCCTTTTGGGTAAGGAGGTTATAAATAATTTCATACTAAGAAAAAAATAACTCCATGTAATTTTCAAAAAGCATTTAGAGCATTAAAAGCATAAGCATTTCTGTTGTTGCTAGGCTTGTTGTTAAAGAGTTGCACATTTCTATTCCCAAATGTCCCTATCCCACATAATAATTTTAGGTTGACATGACTCCCTGAACACCAACTAGAGTGCTTTCTTCTCAGGAAAGAAAGTGGAAAGAATAACAGGATGCTTGTTTACACATGAGTCAATTAGCTGGCAGAAGAAACAGAAAGGTCTTCATAAAGGGGAAACAGTGTTCAACAGACGTAGATGGAAATGCACTCAATTATCAATTTTATGGGACTGCATTTTTTCAGACAAATAAAATTTCCTTTACCATTCTAAAAAATGTATCCTTTGTAAATCAATTATATAAGTTATGTAATTTTGCTGTAGCTTTCATATTCAGAAAGCATGTACATTTCCATGTGGGCAAGGCTTTGGTACTTAGAGACCAGGTAGAAGGCATACCACAAGTCTATACTTGAAACATTAATAAGTTATTTTTAAGGCCTTGTTCACTACTGTGTGAAATGCAAAATTATCTTTGAAGACAAATTCCTGATCAGCTGGCATTTGTTCATGTGAGAAAATATGCTGTAATGATTTTAGTCACCTGCTTTTATTTTCTGTACTATAAAGATTTTGCAGAAAAGAGTATATAAAATAAAGAAAATGTGAGCATAAAAGTTGTTAAGGAGGTATTAGTATCTGAAAAGAAGAAAAGGCTAAGATAATTGCCTTCAAAGGACATATGAAAAGAGAGGTAAAAATAGACTTCACAGTTTATTAAATTCAATGTGTGAGAGCCATTTTAATGTTCATTTTTCTTTATTGACCTGAGTAATAGAATAACTGTACTCTCTACATTATGAGTTCCTAAAAATAAGGCCTTTGCAAATGATTTCTTTATTGATTTTGTGATTTATTCTACCTAATCATGTGGACTAAGTATATACTTCCTGAAATAACATATTTAAACCCTAGGAACAACTGTTTTTGTGATATGCATGTTTATATTGTCCTTAATTGCCTTAAAATGTGATTTCAAGTGGATATCTAATTACCTTCCCTCAAAATGTAGCATTCCTGTGTGATAGCCTATTTAGACAAGTTCTAGAGTGTCATTTGGAATTTTGACCAATTTTATTGCTCTGTGACCAAGTCACTTTGTAAGGAACACCTTAAAAATTATAAATAAGAATATGGGAGAGAATACATATTTTGATACTTTGGAGTCACGACTCCAAGCTAGTATCACTGAACAGCAAAAGAAACAAAGCAGAAACATGAATTTTTACAAATCCACACGATACCTTAAAGTATGTGGTATTAGTAAATAGTAGCATTAATGTTTCCCTATTTGGTTTATCTGTGAAGAATCTGGATGAAAATGATTTCTAAACAGCAGGTGAGCATATTCTGGTTTTAGGCTTGTTTACATTTTGTGAGATTGCAGCTTGAATCACAGCGATATTTCATGTAGTTTTCTCTCTGAAAGCTAATGAAAATCCCTCGAATGTAATGCCATTAATCCCTGGAGGAGGGAGAAGTAGGGCAGCTTTTTGTGTAACAGATGTGGTTTCTATATGTGCCAGAGATAAAATAAGAGTCAGTGCATTAGGCACGGGATTAAAACAAGGAACACTGAACCCTGCAAGCAAAAATGGTTTGCTCTAAAGGAAACTGAATGATTAACGAAAGCCTGCCTGACTTCTGCATCCCACTCCTCCTCTAGCCCTACCTCTTCCCTCACCTTTCCTTTCTTCATCCTTTTCCTGCTTTCATGTGTGTGTATGTCAATCTATGTATGTACCTGTTAGTGTGGAGTATGCAAGTGCATGGTCATGAATGCCTGTGGCATCTCATTCATCAGTAGCCAAGTGCCCATTTTTAAAGATGGGGTCTCTCATGTGACATGCAGCTTGTGCTTTAGGCTACAGTGCTGGTTAGTGAGCCCCAAACAGCCATGTGTTTATGACTCTCTAACATTGACCTTACAAATAAATATACATGGTGCCAAATATCCTTTCTACATTTTTGTGGGGGGGGGGGGGAAGGATGAGTTTAGGACATTGAATTCAGGTTCTTTCTCTTAAATAGAGAATACTTTCCTGACTCTCTAGACACCCATAATAGTTAATAATATGTAAGTATTGGTAATCACTGTCCAAGTTGATTATGAATTCTGATAGTGAAAACCCAAATAAAATGTAAAACATACACATTTTTCATAACATAACTATTATTAATAATATATTGGCTCATGGACAGGGAATGAGAAGAAAAGAAAATTATTATAACTTAATAATACTAGGAATTGTTATTAAATATTCAAAATGCTTTTATTACACTTCCCTAAAGGTATTTCAATGTGTTTGAGCTGCAGTTTCATTTTATTAACAAATTAGCATATATTATTTTTTACTCTAAATCAGTTAATATAACTCAGAATGCCCTAAATATTAAATGAAATTCTCAAATTTTATTGGTTTTTAAATAGTGTAATTATAATTGTTAAGTACTGGAGATGTCTGGGATGTTTTTGAACACTTCCCAATCTTGCCTAACTGCAGAAATTTTTGACTTTCAAGAATGCTACTCATGTACATTTCTCACGATACACTCTTTATAGTGTCAAACTTTCTTACCTGTGGAAAAGGATTCATATAATAAATGCTACTATTTAAAATGTACTCTTGCTGAGCAGAAAAATATATTATTTGATAAAAAATTACCACTTTCTTTATAAAACATGACATTCCAGGTAACACTTCATTTTGTGTCTTGATTTCATAAGTATAAATTCTTCAAAAGTACTCATGGTAGATTATGAATTATGACTCTTAAATGCACATTTAAATATTCTTGTCTTTAAAGTACATATAGTTTGGATAAAGCCCTGGCCTCTTAGTTATGAGTTTATTATATGTATAAATGTCAGTATGGTTTAAACTAATTTAAAATGTATCAAAATAGGAATTAGGTTCTTATTTTGATGAATTTGAAAATGCAACTTATATAGCTTCATTAAACTGGCAAGATGTCTTATTAGGTAAATTCACTTGGCATGAAAATCTGGAGACCAGAATGCTATCTCCTGAATTCTTGTAAGGTGGAATCCACTCCAGACAGTAGTTTTTTGATCAACAACATATTCACTGTGACACATGAGTTCACACATACACCATATCTATAAACACATTCACACAAACACACACACACACACACACATACACACACACACACACACACACAAAAGTGTCCATACAAGCAAAGGAAGAGAGAGAGAGAGGAAAAAGAGAGAAAATAAAAATAAATACATTTAGTTTTATAGGTTGAGCAAAACTATAATTGTAGAGAGATGAAAGCTACTTCAATAGTCTATATTTTCAATGTCTGTAAAAATTGTACTTAGTTATAATTCCATGCATGAAATCTTTATGTGCAGCATGATTGTTGGTTCCTGTGGGAGAATTAGCAAGTTTGTCGAATGATGTCTACAGTACAATATCAATTTTTAGAATCCTGTAAATAGAGCTTACTATTTGCTGAGCAGAGTGTGCTGACCAGCAGCCTTACACTCTAGACAGTAAAAGTCGATTATAAGTGGGGTGTAATTGATGAAAATGCATCATGTGCATGGACAAAATTCCCCAACCATTAAAAGTAGCAGAGCTTAGCTGATGCCTCATGCTGTACATGTAGACCAGTATGTTAGTGTATATGCCCAAAATAGTGATCATGGACATTCCTTGTTCTTGTGCAGCTTTGATAACAATGTTCCTCCCCCTCTGTTTACAAAAGACTATTGAGTCTTGGTTACACTTTATATCAGTAAATGCCTAACTCACCTGGTGTGTTGATAGGGTTAAGTGGATCAAGAAAATCATCCATTCAGCATAGAAATATGAAGTTTTCCATAATTAGAGAAGAGAATTGAAGAACATGTGTAGCAGCACCTACATGTGACCAGTATGAGCTTATGAATGTCGATTATTGTGGTAACATAATTTAACTAGAAAAAATTTTAAAGATCATAGTTATGTTATTGTTTTTATTTTGTAACAAAGATCAAATCCAGGGTCTCAATATA
>NW_022196896.1:54364337-54378107 GCF_008632895.1 Mastomys coucha | reverse complement strand
CATTGAAGAAGCGGTGAGTAAATAGCTATTTATGCAGGAGAGCCAGAATGATTGAAGATGACTTGCAAATTTCTGATGTCAAAAAGTCAAACTTTTCTGGGCCTGGTGAACAGTTAATCACACTCTCTACTCTTGTGAAAGATCAAAGTTACATTTCCAACAGTGTATTTTTCACAGGCTCACAATTTCCTGTAACTCCTGTTCCAAAAAGGGCTAATGCCCTCTGCTGCTGTACTCACACCCATGCTGGTGCACTCACACCCATGCTGGTGTATTCACACCCATGCTAGTGTATTCACACCCATGCTGGTATACTCACATCCATGCTGCTGTACTCACACCTATGCTGCTGCACTCACACACATGCTGATGTACTCATACCCATGCTAGTGTATTCACACCCATGCTGGTGCACTCACACACATGCTGGTGCACTCACATCCATGCTGGTGTACTCACACACATGCTGGTGTACTCACACACATGCTGGTGCACTTACATCCATGCTGGTGCACTCACATCCATGCTGGTGTACTCACACACATGCTGGTGCATTCACATCCATGCTGGTGCACTTACATCCATGCTGGTGCACTCACGCCCATGCTGGTGTACTCATATCCATGCTGGTCCACTCACATACTTGCTGGTGTACTCACACACATACTGGTGTATTCACATACATGCTGGCATCACAATCCCCCACATACGTGCATGTGCACATAGACGTGTGTGTGCATGACCAAAATTAAGGTATTATTGTTTTCTATTGTCTTCCATGCTAAAATGCTAATGCTATAATGAAATTTTGTTGAAATTATTTTTGGAAAATAATTTATTGTATTGCATGATTCTTTCAATGCATGTAGAATTTAATATGGTGGTATCTGATCTTATTATAAATTGCATATGCATTCAATAAATACCTTGATGATTCCAAACATGGAGCTGAGAGGCAGAGTGAAGAGATGGATGTGGTCTCTGTTCTCAAGGAAATCATTGACAACAGTTAACTTAGAAACTGTAAAGACGTAATAAAAAACGTGATCCAGAGCTTTGTGAAGACTCCCCTACTAGAATGTTTTCTTGAGGGTATGAAGTCATCTTTGGAATACTAAAAGCGAGTTGTATGCGTCCGTTTATTGCGACAGCACAAGTTGATTAACAGAATCATTTTAACCACACCCATATGACAGGGACATAAAAAAAACAAAACAAAGGATTAGTCTGCTTTTTCTGGCAGGTGACAGTAGGAAATACTTCTATAAAAAGTTACTAGAGATTGAAATGATTACTAGGAGGTATAGTCAAAGCAAGATTATCAGACGTTATGGGTGGCTATCAATGGGTCATTTTACAAATTTTTAGCTCATATTTATGCCTGAAAAAGATTGTTTCTCAGCCAAAGTGCTTTTGTCTTTTAGTTATTAGTTGTGTTAAATGTTGAGAAGCCATTGAAATATGTCTATTGTGTTTACTTTTTAAAAAAAAAAAATTAGTTTTGAGCACGCAGCCAGGGTTGGCTTCAAATTCTGTGTTGCTGAGATTGGACTTGAACTTCCTACCCCCGGCCATGGCCCTCCACGTCCTGAAGTAATACACATCAGTAAGCTCCTTGTTATGCATTGTTTTTATTAGTTACCAAACACCACTGAAAACATTTACTGGGGCCTGGTTAGAGGCCCAGAATTCACCTGTGAACTCAGAATGATAAAGAACTTCAGTTCTAAGGCATCTAGTGTACTTTTGTAGTAGCTATAGGAAATAGACATCCACTTACTAGACAGACAGACATTCAGGCAAAACAGACACTTGAAATATAAATAAGTAGAACCTAATATATTAATTCAGCTATGAATTGCATTGTGCATTTCCTCTGACGGGAAATGTCCAATACATCCTGATGAGATCTGGGACTTTATTCCACCATGTATTTTTAACCTTGTTATCTATTTATACGTGATGGTTTAAATAAACTGGGTTAAACATATTGCCTCTTACCTACCTTGCATCAAAATTTAAAAACTACTATTTTATACAGACACAGTGAACTGACAAAAATGATTCTCATGAAATAATATTAGCAAATGCAGACTTTCAAATCTTTTATTATTATGTGATGTCATTATTTTTAAAATATTTTTCATTTCTTATTTTATTTTGCCTCACATGTAAAGTATTTAATGCTTATATTTTCTTTCTCTAAGGTAACTGATAATATATCTAGCAATTATTTGATGACTTGTACCTGCATTTTCATCCAGTAGATATTATGGTATGAATTTATATATATTAGTATTTGGCTATAATATGATTTAATTTTTATACATAAATCTTTACTAACTATACTTTTCAAAACGACATTGTTGTGCTGTTCCCAGCATTACCTTTAGGTGGCAGCATTTGAGAAGAGTTGCTAAAAAGTTGCCACCATTTAGATGATGAGAATACCTGTTTTGGAAAGAAATAAATTAAATGTATTTTGTTTATCTTTACATTCAATGCAATATATCATACAGCCATAACTTACTTAGGCTCATGATTTGAACACTGTTAAATGACTGTCTGACCACACGGGCTTTTCCAGTTCCATAAAAACCCATTCTTAAAATACCATTTCACAGGACTCAGGGTATTTCCAAATGAAAGTGTTCCCAGCTTATCCCAGTTATAATATATTTGAGATTATTAAAAATATCTGAAAATTCCTTCTGAAGTATTGAAGATAAAAAGCCATCATTTTTATATTGTGAATTCTTAGCTTAAAAGTATTTTATGTTCTTGTGTAGTAAAAGTTGAAAAGGGAAGTATAATTCAAAATTAATTTCTATCAGGCCTGTTTGCTTATAATCAGTCTCAGTTACTCAATAGAGTAATCATCACTGGAAATGCAATTTTGTGGAAAAGTACATTACTCAGTTTGTTTGATCTTTAATTCCAGCAGTATCTTATTTTTCAAAAAATGGGGTGAGCCAAATTTATTTTTGTAACCAAGTTCCTATCTACCATAAGGCTATATGTGAAACGCTTTGATTAGAAGTATCTGCCTCACTAAAATCCATTACTTTTTATTGAATTTGATTGTTTTAGCTTTAAGTTGGTTATATGTCAGCTTTTCTATTACTGTAATTCTTCTTGCTGTATGATTAATTTTTGTCATATTAAATTCTAAATTAATTTATTTACTTTGTAAAAATACAATTTTATTTTGGTATATTCAGAAATCTCCTCAATCTCCTTCTTCTTCCTCTTCCTCTTCTTCTTCTTCTTCTTCTTCTTCTTCTTCTTCTTCTTCTTCTTCTTCCTCTTCTTCTTCTTCTTCTCTCTTTCTCTCTCTCTCTCTCTCTCTCTCTCTCTCTCTCTCTCTCTCTCTCTCTCTCAGGTGGCTTGGGGAAATGCTCTAACATCCTCATCCTGATTTAAGCTCAGAAGATTTTTAAATCCTTAATGTATTATATAAGATGTAAATATAAATCAAGTAACCTAATTAAAGCTAATTTTAAATGTAGGTGAACAGAAGACTACTCAACATGTTTATTTTGGTCCTTTAATACATTAGTTTTATAGAACATAAGGTAATTATAAAGGCTTTTATGGATTGTTGGAAATTTTGTTTTGAATAGTCGTATTGTATAATAATTATCTAATGGTTTGAGAATTTAATGCATCAGTGCTTTGTAATTCAGATTTTTGTGTCTATAATGCTTGTATCAATAAGTTGACAAATATCTAAAGATCTAAATGTATAGAGTAGTTACACTGTCGGTTTATATTGTTAAAGTGTCTGTAGTTACCCTGAGGGCAGACTAACTATAATGGCTGTGTTCTTTGTAACAAATTAAGTTTTTGTCAGGTTCTTTTATTTCAGTGCATTGCTAAAAACGGCTTAAACAAGGGAAAAGATTAATGGGTATTTACTGAAAAGTTCAGGGACTAAAGTCATGGTAGAGTCAGATGCTCAAGTAATGTCAGAAAGCTGATGGTAAGTGTCTTTTCTGTATTTTACCTCCTCTCTGTCACTTTTTATTCTCATTAAGTCGGTAGTCTGGAGAGAATGTCCAGCAATTAACAACATTTACTGATGTCTTTATTCGAAAAATAAATAAATAAATAAACAAAACTCCCAAAACAAAAACAAGAAACAAACAGCAAAAACAACCAAAGCAGCTCTTTTTGCCCGGCTACTGTGAAAATGCAGACCATTCTCACCACTCAGACTGTGGACATTCCAGAAAATGTGGGCATCATTCTGAAGGGACTCACAGTCACTGTGAAAGGCCCAAGGGAGCTCTGCAGAGGGGCTTTAATCAATGTAGATCTGATTCTCCTCGGAAAGAAAAAGAAGAGGCTCCGGGTTGACAAATGGTGGGGTAGCAGAAGGGACCTGGCCACTGTCAGAACCATATGCGGGCATGTTCAGAACATGGTCAAAGCTGTTAAGCTAGGTGTCTGTTAGATGAGGTCTGTGGATGCTCATTTCCCCATCAAATTCCATATTCATGAGAATGGGTCTTTGGTTGAAACCTGAAGTTTCTTGGATGAAAAATAGTTCCAAAGGGTTCGGGTATTGCTTGTTCTGTCTCCCAAGAGCAGAAGAATGAATTAATCCTTGAAGGATATGATATTGAACTTGTTTCAAATTCAGCGGCTCTGATTCAACAAGCTACAGCAGTTAAAAAAACGAGGATATCAGAAAGTTTTTAGATGGCATCTATGTGTCTGAAAAGGGAATAGCGCACTAGGCTGACAAGTAAGACCTAAGTTACCCAGCTCCAGAAACAAGATCCTGATTCCAAATACATTGTGCGCCCTTTAAAGACAATAAAAGAGTTATATATTGAAAACGAAAAAACAAATACAAAAACAAAACAAAACAAAAACCTAAGTGCATATAAATGCCAAAGAGCCAACACTAAGAGGTACTTATGTAATACTCTTAAAATAAGATGATAATTAAATTATACTGAAGGAGAAATTTAGAAATACGATGCATAAATTAATTGTTCATGAATCTCAAAAAAAATGGTAATAAAATAAAATGTTGAACACATTTCTATGTACCTAAAACCTAGCTGGAATTATATTCCTCCCACATTTAAAATAGTTAGATGATCATGGCATTGCACCAATCAAATTTATGTTAGCATAATGCAATGCCAG
The DNA here is from genome assembly GCF_008632895.1 of Mastomys coucha. Lineage (NCBI taxonomy): Eukaryota > Metazoa > Chordata > Mammalia > Rodentia > Muridae > Mastomys > Mastomys coucha. Next base: position 54,372,947 of record NW_022196896.1, on the reverse strand, counting down.
CAGAGCTCTGGTGTAATATTTTAAAATATTTATCACTTACAATTTCTGTGCAAATAGAATTTTGTAAAAGTGGAATTATAGCATAAGGGAATAATCTCCAAATGGTGTATTTCAAGATACTGCCATCATAGAACGTTCAATTTCTCTCTGTATTTATCTTAACTGTAATTGCCATGGAGCTGCAGAACTTGCTATAAAACCTAACTATGAAGTGGGATTTCCTATTTAGTAAAAACTGAAATAGAATATACTATCTTTTGTAAAAATTTAAAAGTTAATAGCAATGCACAACCACAGAAAAAAAATAAAAAATGAAATGCCATATACATAAAGTGAACTTATATTAAAAACTTAGTATGTTCGTTAAAAACATAAACCAAGCATGACTTTGAGGGGAGTGTGAGTTGTGCTACATAGGTTCTAAACTCTTATTACAAACAAGTTGGGATAGAGACGGAATGAGGAAAGAGGAGAGAAAATGTAAAGATGATGGATGACTGTTCTTAAGTGACCTTGTGATTTAATTCTGCTTCTTTGCTTGGGAAAAAAAAAACAAACAAACTTTTATTTCCACGAATCTACTGGTTTTTATTGATCTTTTTCTTGAAAATATTTCGTACAATACATTTTATTCATGTGTCCCCTCCCTCTATTCCTCTCAGGTTCTCTTCCACATTCCTCCCTATCCAACTTTATGTACTTTCTCTCTCTCAATAAAAAAAGAAAAGAAAGGAAGAAAGAAAAAGAAAAAAGCAAAAAATATTCCACAAGAATGAAAATTTCTTTCTCTCAATAAAAAAGAAAAAGAAAAGGAAGGAAGAAAGAAAAGAAAAAACACAAAAATATTCCACAAAAATGAAAATTAAACAAGCAAAAGAAAGATCAATAAAACAAACCAAGATGCCCAAACAAAGAAAAGTGCAACAACATGTCTACAAAAATACCGAGTTCATTCTGTGTTCAGTAATTTCCTCTGAACATAGACCTGTCCTGGCTTGTGGTTAATTTATTGTGAGTTTCCAATGTAGAAAATTGTCGTTTCCTTTGCAATGTGCTATCCATTACAGATCAGTTCTATGAGATACTGGAAAGTATTAGCAGAATTAATTGAAGGAATTTCTAAGTTCAAACATATATTTCAAGTTGTGTACAAGCCCAGTCATTTGACAGTATCAGTTGATGTGTGTATTTAATGTTATTGTGGACAAATGAACAATGCAGATAGTGCGACTTTTCACTCCATGTTGGGGTGCTTCTTCCTGGCGCAGTCATATTCAAAGTACATCAATAGATCAGCTAACCAAGATGCAGTGAAAACCAATCTCTATTGACTAGAATTGTATCTGCTGTTAAACCTTGATAACGGAGGCTGGAGAGGTGCAATTAACAACATCTAAGTTAAAGACCCCATGTAAAAAGCTAGGCGTCTAGAATCTCAGCAATAGCAGTAGTCAGGAGCTCACTGGGTAGCCTGCCAAGCCAAAAGATGTGCTTCTAGTTGAGTGCAAGACTTCCCCGTCTCAGAAAGTAGTAGGGGAGAGAACAAATTGAAACAAAATTTTGATTGTTGTAGCTGAATATGGCCAAGTTGTTTGAAATCATATAAAATGAATCTGTATCTCAATCCAGAGATTGGCATATTACCCTAAAGATTGCTGTGCCTGCCAGCCTGGTCTACGGAGTGAGTTCCAGGACACCCGGGGCTATATAGAGAAACCTTGTCTCCAAAAAACCAAGAAAAAAAAAAAAGACTGCTGTGCCCAAGTCCTGACTTTTGACTAGAGATGAACATATTCATTGCCTAGAGAAGAGGGAATTACATTGTAGAGAACTGGATAAGATATTTAATATAGGGTACCCGCTCTCCCAGGATTTCCTGCCGCCAAAGACAGACAAGGCAACAAACTGTTACGCTGAAGCCTTTGATGGCTAGGAATCCTGTGATTCCGAGGGAACCATGGGTCTCCTAATACATAATATCCTGCACATAAGTTCTGGGTCAGTGCACTTCAATGGCTTCTTACTTTTAAAAGGAGACATGTATAAAATCTTCCAACAGTGATTTTGCCATTCAAATAGCCAATGAGACCTTTACACACGGAGCATAGCCTGGAAGAAAAAAGAATGCTATTGCCTCTGATAATAAAACAGGGCATTCAGGAATGCATTCTACCAGTATCACTTGCCTTAACATATTCTTAAGCAGTCTTTTGACATTTTACTCTTTCTCATAGAAATCTGTGTCTTTCTTAGTCTTTTAGTGAAAAGACTAAGAAATACAAGGCATAAAATGTTCAATGTCTTCTGTATTAATTATAGGAGACATTTAAAATGAGTGAGAGCAATATCATGTTGTATGTGTTTTAGTGGATCATTTATTGATTGGATCAGAAAGGCAATTTTCATCATGGACACGTCTTGGTAGAAAGGGCTCATTGGTTGTATCTTGTATCTTGAAGGAATTTGGAATACTTTTAAAGCTACCACTTCTTACAAGATTTTTTTTTGGAGGTATACCTAATGGAGTATATTATAATTGTATATTTAGTGTCCCATCAAAGATCTTGTGAATAAAACGGCACATGTCTGATTCTTTTCCTATCTTTTTTCAGTGCTGTAGGTGACCTTTCTCCAATGCCAACCTACTTAGGCAACTGTACCTGCAACCTTATTTCAGATCTCTTCCCACCCCCTTGATAACTTACTATTTTGAACATCTTTTCATTATTCTAATAAGCAAAATGCATTCAGTTTTTTCATGCATCTCACAGTCAGTGTTCCTGGGTTGTTGTGTTCATCAAGGCTAGCTGTACCATTATGTCTTCCTCCAGAAAGGGTTGTCTTACTGCCTCAGAGATATAGTGGCCAGCTGCATCCAAGTGTATGTCCCCTAGTACAATACACTGAAATCAAGCCAATACTTTCTATGTGACTCATTGTCCTTTTAAAGGTGAGGACTTTGCATTTTCAGTGCCTAGCCTGATGTTGGTCTATGGTGGATATATATATTGAGTAGGTCAACTCTGTTCAGTTCAAGGAATTACTGGGTACCATCCAAGGAAGATGCAGGCAGTCTTGCTCCAGCTGCTTCTTTAGCATACTTGGATATTTGGGCTATGCAGTCTTCACATTTCACATTATCTTGTTGTAAAGTAATATATGTGAGTCAGAGAGAGATGGAGACTCAGTTTTAGCAATAGGAGATCATGAAATCTCAAAGATTTTACTCTTTGTTGCAATGTACTTTGGCTCATGTTCAAAGGGTTATTTGTCTTTTAAAATGAGCCTTTAATCATTTACTCCTATAAATGAATAAATCTTACTGTTTTCTTTAATAATATCTTGATTTAATGTAAAAAAAACTTACCATAAGATTTGTCTCATGAAGCCAAAAATATTTGATGTGTTTAGATAGTAGTATAATAATAGTTTTTCTCCAAGTTGCATCTAGATTTAGTGTGCATTTGTCTATGATTGTAACAATCTAATCTTCATTGCTCCTGTGAAACACCCAAATTTCTTTTCATACAAGTGTATCCTCCCAGATGTTGATTATATTTGTCCATTACCAATCTTTAATGTTTTTTATGGTTCTTAGACTTTGATTTAGACATGTTACTCTCGCACTCACCTCATAAATATTCTTTAATATTTTACTTTAGTTGGGACATAATATGGATATCTTATTTCTGTAGAAAATTATGGATAAATAATCGCTCTATTACTGCATGGAAAAAGACATTTGGATTTTAGAATCCCAGAATATTTCACAAAATAATCTTTGGATGTAGTGATTCAATATTTGTAATGTATGTAGTTTGCATACAAATAATAGCTGTTAAACTGTTGAGGGTGGCATTTAAACCACGGGATGCTGAATTGCTCATTTCCTGTTGGCAGTTTTCCATGTAAACGTGGAACAATTGTCTGAAAAGCTATGTATTTCTGTCTTGTTTTATTAAATAGGATACAGTGAAATCATAGCGACTGGGTATCATTCGTTTTGTTATTAACTTGGATATCTTAATAGATTGGTAATCTTCCTTCACATTATGTTATCTTGCCTTATTTTGTAAACATACCCTGTATACCTCTCAATTTAAATGTATCTCTTTAGTGACTGCTGTACACTTCTTCCACCTTGTAGCATGTAAGCCTCTGCTTTGGTAGTTATTGACAATAAATTTGGGGATGACTGCACTGGTACTGCCTGCCTTACCTTCATTCTTCCTATTTTCTTTTTGAGAACTGATCCTTGCTGTGCATCCCAGGTTGGTAATGAACTCATGAGAGTTCGACCATTTCTCCCACCTCAGTTTCTCAAGCAACAGAATACTGGCGTGCAACCAGCATATACAGCTCCTGCTTTATTTTAAGCAGATTTTGCAACAATGAAAAGCCCTTTGGAAATAATCTCCCACTAAAGTGTTCCTTAATGATAATTCTGAGAGGAAGACCAACTAGGTTAGGATGCAGTTCTTTTGGCAATTATTTTATTTTAGTGGATCTTTAAATCAGGGATGAATAATAGTCTTGTATAAAGAAAATGACTATGGTGACTGATTCATCTAAGTACTCTATGAAATCGCTCATTTATAAAGGTACTGAAGAGGAATTAAGTTTCTTAAGTATTTTGTAATTGTCAATGGTATAATGTTTAATTTTTACTGTTTTGTCTTTGGGGGAATGACTAAAAGAAAGACCAGGTCCCTTCTTCTTAATGTACTGAAATTAAAAATGAATAGGTACTTCATCATCAGTTCTTCTGACATTCTTATCTGCACCATACGGAGAGAGACATGGGAGCAAGCTGGCTTTAAAGCTCTGTGCAGCTAATTTGTTACATTAAATTTTGATTAATGATGCTTGAATTGAAACAGGAATTTCAGCATGCTCCCTTCATTATCATTCTGCCAATAGGTATTTAGATATTAAAGATGATTAAAGAAGCATTTTCCTGGAACTTGAAATAGTACACTATGGTTTCTGTCTTGCCTCTCACTGCATATGGGACCAAACTCCTCCCAAATGAGTTCTTGTTTTCAGTTGCACAATTTACATGAGGTACCTTATTGTAAACAAATAAAAAAACAAAATAAAAAACATGGTTATGTTTTTAGTATCAATGTAAAATTCAATATACTCTTTCAGATATTTAATTAATCAGATATTTTATGAAGTTTCCCTTTATGTTAGACACGCTAATAGACAGTTTCTTTGCTCATAGGCTCAGTGTCCAGGAAAAGATAGATATTATATAACCACCCGAGTGAGTGAGATCTCTGATAAATGCTGAGAATCATCTCAGAGGATGTGCGAGAAAAAAAGCAATGGAAGGGATTTAGACTGAAAGTAAGAGAGTTTCACTGAAACCCAAAGAGCAAGCACAACAAACCTTGTGGAGAACTAAGCAGGGCCTAATGTCACAGGCCTAGGTCAGAGTGTAGAGAAGAGCCCTGAAACCCATCCAGGGTATGAATTGAGCCTGGTGTCACAGGCTGAGGTCAGAGTGTAGAGAAGAGCCCTGAAACCCATCCAGGGTATGAATTGGGCTGAGGTTGGAAAGCTAGACCCAAATGATATCAGAGAAACACTGAGGTCAATGTAGGAGCCTTTATCATAACTATGAAAAAATATTTGTCAGAGCTAATATGTTAGGTGGAGGATGCAACAGACACTATAATGCAATAAAGAAAATTTTTAGAAATTTGATATTTGTGACTTCCTTTGGTTTTGGCATTTTTTGTTAAATTTCCTCTTTTCTTATGGCTAGATGTTTGTGGAGATCCTATTAGAGAAAATCCGTGTGAGATTTTAGAATCCTGAGACCATTCTTTTAAAGTATTCATGGTTCCATACCCTAAGTCAAAGATCACTACTGTAAAACTGTTGCCTGATTGACACATAAACATGAAGAGGTAACTCACTCTGAAGGATTTAAATAACAGTGCATGGCAATGAAAAAGAATATCCTATGCAAACCATGCATAGTTGTCATAGATAATTGCTTAATCATTGTGCACACTAACTAGAAAGAGCTTGCAGCTCTGAGACAATTCTTTAGGGTCTTTTAAACAGGAAGAATTTTATTATTTGGAAAGAATATATGCAAGACCATTATTAACATAGAATTTTATAGAGGGGTAACTGGAAGTTATTTTGAAGTGATTACAATTTGGTGAAAGGATTAAAGCATGTTCTGATTACAAAGCATATAGATACCAGTCTTCAGATCTAGGCAGAGTTTTGTTTGTTTGGCTTTTATTTTAAATTAACACACACACACATTCACACATACACACACATACAAACATATATATATATGTATTATAGTAATAGTTTTTATATAATCACAATATAACATTGTAATATATTGTTATGTTTTTGTGATACAATGTGAAGCTTTGATGGGTTTACTCTGTTGACTGATAGTCAACCTACCTGTCAAGTCCATTAAGTGATATTCTTAATATTTTTTATTTCTAATTATTTCTGATATTTGTATTTTAGTGTCCACTTCAGAAAGTAGAGGAGCATGTATGTATGAAGCCCGAGGTTTGGCATTATGTATTTCCTCTATTTTCTGTCTTGTTTTCTGAAATAGAGTCTTGACTAAATTGATCATTGACTACATTGGTACGATTGGGCACCCCAGAACCCCCAGTCTGATATAAGTCTCCCTCAAAGGCAGTATTATTCCTGGGCTTATGTACATCAATATTTCTTAAACTGAACATTAGGCATTTTAAATCTGCAAATCTGTGAGGCCAGACATCATTTTTTAGTATGATGAAATATTAAAATTCTTGCTTATTGATTTTAAGACATGCATTGCACTATTATTTATTATATGTGAGGTGAACCAGAAAAACAAACACTGATCTCATTTACATGTGGAATCTGAACTCAACTGAACTTAGAAGCAGAGGGTAGAATATTTGTTTAAAAGAGGAGCAAGAAATGGAAGAACAAGGATTGTTTTCAAATGTTCTAGAGTCTAAGTAAGACAGCCTTCAGATTTTGTAATATAAGTGTTGCAGGAATGTGCTGTAGTTTTCAGAATAGACAAACCATGGGATCAATTTGACAGAGCAAAGGCATAGTGAAAGCCTGGCCAAAGATTACAGAAAAGAAATGGTCAAATCTGCCATCAGAATTCTGGCCTGAGACTATAAAAGCATGGGATGCTAGATATGAGAATGGAAAGAAAAGAAGATTTGGAGAGATCAAAAAATAGAAACAAAACAAAAAGCAAGAAAAATGGGATTAGAAAATTAGTGGCATGTAAACACACACACATGCATACACACAAAAGAAAGGTTCTACGTAAGTAGAAGCTTGCACCTCATATATTCAGGAAAAGGCTTTGTGACTATTTAATGAGTTGGAATGTTTGATGAACTGTGAGTCAGAAAATCAATAACTCTTCCCAATAAAATGCATGCTGGCCTGCTAACTAGTAGTACTACCCATCCTGTGTCTCTATCCTCAGTCGCTTTAATATCAGGCTGTGTTTCCATTGCACATTCCAGACCCAATGCCCCGGAATCTCCACTGTTGTTTAATTCTTAAAGATCATCTTGCTATGACAGCTGATGGGCATTTTGGGGGCATTTATTTGCTACCTTCTATTAAACGTCATGTCTATAGACCCAGAATGCAATACTCTACTCTCTATCAAGAGGCCAAACATTCTTCGTGCATTTCTATTCTAACTGATGTATGGTGGCAGTAATGACCTGAAAATAATGCTGTCAATCATTTCAGTGCCCAGAAATTAAAAGTAGCACCTCTAGTAATCAGAAAGAAAGACTTTCAGTCATATGTGTGTTTGTATGTATGTGCCTTCTTCATTTTTATTCATTAGTAAGTTTCCACAATTATAGTTAGACTTAATCATACATCATTTTCAAATAATGAGTAATAGTGGAATAAAATCTTCTACAACTGGAGTGTCATATTCAGAGGCAATTTTTCAGTGTTTTTTTAAATAAACATCTAAACAAATTCTGTGCTAAAAAGCTTGATAATAGAAATAATTAAAATTAAATGATCCCAAATCATATTGTATGAAATTAGTCACTACTAATATTTATCAAACACACTCCTAACTTATATCCTAATAATATGCATAAAATATAAATTTTGTTAAAAAGATGTGGCCTCTTACATTTCATGAGGATTGATATTTGATACTGTTCATGGTCCACTCATCTTAGTATCTTTTTTTCTGGATGACTTTTGAATGAATAATTAGAGAAAAATATCTTCTTACCTTCATGAGTGTATAAGTATCTCTATCATTTGATATATGTGTTAACTCATAATAGTTCTAATATGAATGCTGTTATTTAAAAGCATCCCAATTTTGGCCAGTGATGTTAGATAAATACTCCTGGCACCTAAAGTAAAAGGACCGCAATGCAGCTGGAAGTGTAGAAAAGGCAAATGGAAAAACAAGATGGTAGACACTGAGACAAGAATGCGCATGTACGCATCAATATATTAAAAGTTTAATTTGTATGTTCCATTGTTTTGTCAATACAATGGATTCTCAATAATATTGATATAATTAACTCTAAATTATAGAGTATAATTCTTACCATTTCA
>NW_022196896.1:54350178-54363821 GCF_008632895.1 Mastomys coucha | reverse complement strand
GTTTCCTTCCAGGTAAGTACAGTCTCTTGAGAATTTTACACATGACTTTCATTTATCCTTAGCAAATACGTCTGCCATGACAAAACAGAACATTTTATGCTTATTTCCACAGGTAAAAGAAATCCATTGGAGTGTCTTCAAAAGGCTTCAGTTCCCTTAACCCTTCTAAAAAAGGACATCTTCATAGCTATTTTAGAGCCACCATTACAGGGACCTTAGACTCATTCTGATGCTTTGTAATTCAAGGGAGATATTTCATTAAAGTGAATTAAATGTCTAATATATTTAGTGTCTTTATATATTAGATTAAATTAGCATATTAGATATTTTAAAAGCCATAAATCTACATACAGTATTTTTGGTCTTAGTTTGAGTTGTGAGATATTAGTAAAATACTATAATACAGGAGGAATGGAAACTCTGAAAATAAATCATGAAGAGAGGGAAGCTGAGCCTTTTAAATGCAGTAGAAATCACTAGACAACACTAGTTTTGAAGCTAAAATAAGACTCCACTGAGCAAATAGCACTGACGACTGCCTTTAAATTAGTTTTTATGAACACTTGTATTATTATGGTTTGTCTGTGAAATGTCCTCCACAGGTTAATTTGTTTAATGCGCCCTCCCCTACTTGTGCCACTATTTAGAAGGATTTGGAATCCTTAAAAGAAAGGGCTTGGCAATAGGAAGTAGGTCCCTCAGGGTGGGCCTCTGACTGCAATGCCCACTCCTGGTCCTAGCCGTTAGCACTGCCTCCTGCGCTGCGCTGTGTGGAACTGCTTCCTTGCACTTCCGCTGTACCATACACAGCTGCTCCACCCCTTCATGTCTTCCCTACATGTTTTGCTGAGAAACTAGGATCTATAAATCTATTGTCCCTTAAATTGTTTCTGTCAAGTGTTCTGTCACTGTGGTATAAAAGTAGTTAATTCCGTCATAAATTGAGATGGACAGTTTAGCAGGTAACAGAGACTGATATGAGCCATAAGCTCCAAAAAGAATGAAAAACAGTGAGATTGAAAATGCAAATCTTCTATGGCAGCGTTGTAAATGGCATATATCTTTGAGGGTTTTGGTTGAAATGGTGGTGAAAGAACAGTTTTCTAACCACTCTTATTTAAAGTTACTTTTCCTAGAAGACTTACGATTAATGAAGAATAGAAATAAAAGTATGTAAAACCTTATCAGGGTAGTTTATACGTGATTAAATGATCTTGCTGAATTGCTGCCTGAGTGAAACGAACAGATAAGTTGGCTTGTGGCTGTTGAGCTGGAGATTGGCAAAATCCTTACTAAACAAGAGAGGAGTCAAAAGGACTTTTAGGAACATAGAGAAACAAAGTATTTATGTGATCTTGAAATCAAACTTTTTCCGTAACAGTCCTGGGAAGTTGTAAAGTGATTTACTGAGAAACCACATCTTCTGTAGAAGGAGGCGTTGAAGGTGGCCCAGGGATGGGTGTGGACAGAAGATCTAGTCGGAAATGTGAGCAGTGAAGCTGAAGAAGAGAAAGTGGATGGAGGTCCTACAGCTGAATCGCGCTAGCAAGTAGAGACCTGAAGAGTGAAGACCTAGAAGAGTCCTGCTTTGAAAGTGTCCCTATAACACAGGAAGGGTCCTGTATGGGCTGCGGACAGTGTGGCCAGAAGCAACGTGTGACACATGTATACGTGTCTCACTTCAGCTGCTGTTCTACTTTGCCATCGGTTGAATTCCTAAAAATAAAGAGTGAAACATGTTCTACTTAAAACCGGCCATTTCCTGCTTTAGTAGTAGTTTCTATTCTACCAGCACTAGGTGCCTAGGAAGTATCTCTCATCCCTCCATTTATTCAAGCTTTCTATAGGACTCATTTTTTTTTCATTCATTTTACCTTGGTTTAACTGCTATTCCTTGGCTCATCCATAAGCCAGTCATCTGAATTAACCAAGACTCTGCTGTTAAACTCGACCCTCAATTTATTTTTATTTTACTGCAAATCAAAACAATTACCTGTTTATTCCCCTCAAGTCCTGTAGAGTACAGCTCCATAAAAGCTTGTTTTTCTCATGCCTATAGCCAGTTATCTTATACAAACGCTGAACATGGACTGAGCATTCCGTACATACCAGACAAACAATCTAATCCAAGAATGTGTAGCTGTTAAATGGAGATTTCAACAAATTGTTGTTTAATAGCATAAAACAAAAACAACTCAGCCATAGAAGAGTTGGAGAAACTTACACAGAATAACGTTTTCCTGGAAAAGCCCATCGCACAAAAAATAAAATAAAATAAAATAGCATCAAGTAAAAGATATTGTTTGGGTTGGAATAAACAGGAATGAAAGTGTTGTAGCTTTTGCTGCTCATGAAGTATCAGCTCTAAAGTTTTCTTCTGTGTACTGCTGGAACTTACTGCTAATGGGAAGGAAGTTTGTCTTTCCATTATACCTGTGTCAAATTTATTCTTCAGACTTCTTTAAAAATAATTTTATTAAGTTTATATAGTGTGTGTGTGTGTTTATGTTTGTGTGTGTGTGTGTGTGTGTGTGTGTGTGTGTGTGTGTGTGTGTAACAGAGAGGGAGGTAAGGGGGTCATGAGCATAACACTCCATGCATATGGACATCAATGCACTAGGTAGGTTCTAGAGGTCAGACTCAAATCTGGCTTTCTAATCCACAAAGAGGACTCACTGCCTCTCCTCTTTAGAGTTGTGTGAACTGGGGAAGCTTTGTGTAATTTCACTTTAGGGTATTTTCTGGAATTTTAATAATGTTGAAATATAAAACCCACCATCATTTACAGTGTAGAAAACAAAAGAAAATAAAAGCTATACATCCTGGACTGGCAGTTTATCAGAAAAAGAGAAATAGTCTGTTACTGCTTTGAACGGCAGGGGAAATAGGACCCTTTTATTGTCCAGGAAAATAGTTATTTACTGTCATTGTATGAGTGAAATATGGCAGCTGACATGTTGAACTGGTTCCATTACCTAAATAAGCACAGGATATTTTTAATAAATTTCATTATACTGGAAATGAAATTGGCAGTACAACATTAAAGCTTGCTAAAATAAGATGATGTTTAAGGTATGTATTTTTAAAGTAAAATAAAAAAGGAGTTATACGCATAAAACATTTTTTTATAGCATTGGAGCAGTAATATTATATATCTTCTGACCATGGCAAATAGGAAATCTGTCTCCAGGACAACCAGATTAGTATTGTTCAGTGTGATTCTATACATTATAGAACTATGAATTGTTTGTGTGTGAGTGAATATGTGTGTGTGTGTGTGTGTGTGTGTGTGTGTGAGTCTGTTGTATCTCTGTCTGTGTTTCTGTGTGTGAATTGGGGAGGGGGAGGAACCAGTAGCCACAACACACAGAAAGAAATACTATGCTAGTATGGAGTGAAATGATAATTTTTTGCTAAATTATTAGTTTAATAGATATCAAATTGCTTTGAAGTTCAAGCTGAGGGTTAAACTGAGAATATTTAATTATTCGTGTGCATGTGTAGTCTTAATTAATACCTAGAACCTGGGAATCAACATTGAATTTTTAAAAGATAAATTCTCATCCTATCTCTGTTTAAATTTGCATATGTCTCCCTTCATCTATGATCTGTCCCTTATCCAGATTGAGAACTGCAGAAGTCCAATGGACAACCATCACAGATCTTAAGTGGCCATACTGAAAATATGTCTAGATAAGATAGGATTTAATTTAAATGATGTCATATAAAATAAACCATTCAAATATAAAGGTAGTCCTGAAAAAGCTCTTCACACATTGTAGATGGCTTTTCATGTGAGACCATATGAGGTTTACTTTCTAACAACCATTTCTTCTTTCTTCATTTGCTCTACCCACAGAGTCAAACATAACTTACTTCACAACTTATAACAGGTGGTGTTTCTTGAAGGAGAGGCTAATAAAATGTCCCAAGTAGGAACATATATTTCCTATGAAGTGAGGTGTCCCTTCCTCAGAACTTTGTGAGTAGTTCTTTGGGCCACCCATTTTTCGGCTTAACATTCTTTTCAGCTATATTTGTTGAATTTCCAGGATGAGTCTTCTAATGAAAGACTCCCTCAATGAGTTGGTTACAAAGTTTTGCCTCTAATTTGTTGCTTAGATACGCCTCCATAGGTAGAGAGAACTTGAGAAGATAAAAGACAGATGACTCCCAAATGGTGACAGTTAGAGAATGGGCTCCTAAATGGCTGCAAGTGGTTCCCTTATCTGCTTCCTTTGCCCAAAGGGGCATATTAGAGAGCAGATAATTGCCTTATGAACTCATGTTGTATACACAGATGGAGTGGTGGGTATGAAAAAAAATGCATTAATGGCCTGTGAAATGCAGATGAAGTAATTATTTAGATAGCTCCATCAAAACACGAACTTGTTCTCATCTCAAAAATTTAAATGAGTCTAAGTAGCATGTGGTGTGCCCCAGTAATTTAGCATAAACATTTCACTTCAAGTTGTGTGAGTTAAGATACAAGCTTAATTTGTTACTTCAAATAACTATTAATCCACTTGCTGTGTGAATTAACATATTTTTTTCCATTTCAGTGTTTGGTGTGAATAATCAGACAGGATTTCATTTTCATATTGTAATAACTAACTACATCTTTTAAATTAAAAAAACATTATATTGAAATAACTTAAAACTCTGATGGTATCAAAATCAAAATGTATAAATTGGTAAAGAATATTGGTAGAAAACAAAAAATGGTGTTAAGCATAATTTTTAAGCACAAAGACCAAAATTCTAGAAGGCACTCTGTTGGAAATCATTAAAATAATCATCTGTTCCAGATGACATAATTTTTGACATACTCTTCCTTGTGCTTCAACGCATTGTCCCTGAAGCTGGATCTGCTGAGCTTGAGTTCTACCCCCAGTTCAGTGTTGTGTAGACAGACGTCTACATTTTCAGTGGGAAACTTTCAAAGAGGTCATGCTGGCTGGAACTCTGAGGTCTTTTGTACAGTGAATCTCCTTGATCTTATTTTTACACATTTAATAAGTGCATATTTACCATTCAGGGTTTTGAAAAACTTTACAATGCTTAAAAAGAGAATTTTTAAGTTTGGGGAAAGACTAACAAAGTACGTAGGTGTGAAGAGCTCTGTCTAGGTATCACACCACAGATCTGCCTTTTCTGGGTGAGAAAGAAGAGATTGAATATGAAAACTGAGACTAAACCATTTATATAAAGACATTTTGTAGGTTTGAACCGGGGCGTATGAAAATTGTGTGATGCTTAAAACTTGACATTGATAAATACTGCTGCATTTTACCTATGGCAACTATTCAGAGTAGCTTTTCTAGATAAGTAAAAACTGTAGATAATTTATTAAAACACAAATTATCAAGACATATCACATATCAAAAAATCTGAATGCCTTGATCTATCTAGTGGGTGGGAATTTACAAGATGTCAATCTTTTCTCTTAAATTATTATCCATTTGTCTGTAGTTTTTTGTTTGTTTGTTTGCTTGCTTGCTTGCTTTTGTTTTTCAGATAATGTCTTGCTATTTTGCTCAAGGGAACCTTTACTCAAATAATCCCCCTGACTCCATCACCCAAGGGCTGTGATTACAGGAGTTAACCACAACACTTGACCTCATACATGTGTTTATTCTTAAATAATTTGTTTTAATAAACCCATTCTGTACTAGCTATCAAGAAAAGGAAAAACAATTTCAGATATTCATTTTTAAATAAATTTCTGATTTATTATTTAAAATTTAAGGGGATTTATGTCTAATTCTATAAATATGGTCAAAACCCATGAACAGAGAGGTCATAAAAGTAAAATTAAAGAAATAATAATTAATTAATTAGTTAAAATATATAAAAATATAAAGCAGAGAACAAATGACAAAGGGGACAACTGGTATTTTTTTCTTTTAGCAGCCTCATTAGAGAAATTTAAAATGTAAGTATAAGAATACAACTTGCCTATCTCTCTCTGTCTCTGTCTGTGTGTGTAAGAGAGAGAGATAGAGAGAGAGAGAAAAAGAGAGTGTTCAAGAGATGAATAAAATGGTCAAGTTTCATGTGCAGCTATTTCTTGAAAACAGAGCTAAAATCAATTATTGAAATGACATCTGATGGTTGTATAGAGATTTAAAAGCACACTATAAAGAACTAAAGAATTTCATAGGGTTTGACTACTGTTTTCCACCCCCTGACATATTCTATAAGGGAAACCACATTAAAAATCCAAATGACATTGAGACCATCAGAAATTGTCAAGATGGTGTGCATCTCTCTCTCTCTCTCTCTCTCTTTCTCTCTCTCTCTTTCTCTCTCTCTCTCTCTCTCTCTCTCTTTCTCTCTCTCTCTCTTTCCCTTTCTCTCTCTCTGTCTTTCTCTCTCTGCTCAGGATAACATTATCAATTATATTTTTAAAAGAATAATTAACACAATTATTTTCTTCAAAAATACCAATCTTGAAATAATACTTCCAGCAACAAATTTTGAGAAGAGTTTTATTTATCCAAGTGTCTAGACTATTTTTTAATTGCCTGTAACTTTCCCAATACTTGTTCAGCATGACCAGCACAGTGCTAAAGGGGGCCACATCTAAGTACCTTAGTTTCCAACACAGAGCCCTGTGTTCTCCTTTACAAATCTGAAAGAGAGTAAAGGAAATGAAATGCAGATAGGTTTTGCATAGTTGATGTCGCACTTGGAATTTAAAGCTAAATTATCAAAATCATCCCCTGATGATCTAGACAGCAAAGATAAAACTGTCTCTCTGCTAGGAACACATCTCAATACACCCTAATACCGTCGACATTATTCTGGTTAGGGAAAATGATTTTTAATGTATGGTTTGCAAAATTGGAGATTATAAATATACAAACAAACAAACAAAAATCCCAAGAGCTGAAACACACACCAACAGCCACAACATGCGTCTCCCACAGGGACTGTGAAATCAGAGTTAGAATTTAATCTTTAACCCATATCAGCCAGGGTAAGGTACTTGGCAGAAAGCCAAGCAATGGTTCTATTTGATGGAGAGGTTGTGCTATAAGTGTGTTTAGACTTTGGCAAAGGGCTACAGGAAATAACAGAGATGAACATAATTTCATTATTTAGCAACACTTCCGACTGTGCTTTCTAATCCAGAAATATGCATGTTAACACCAGCATTGGTCAATGTTCTCCAGAGAATAATATAGCATGGAACATTGAAGAATGGAGGGGATCTTGTGGGAAGGTGTTGCAGAATATTTTGTCACCATAAGAACCCCCCAGAGATTGTGTTACTTACTGGAAAAACCTGTTTTGAATTGGTGTGGCTCAGCCTTAATGCACATCTTTAATCTAAGACCTTCCTGGTTGAATATTGTCAACAGGATTAAAATCAACCATAGGTCAAGAGGTGGAACAAACAACCAGTGGACATAAAGTGAACATAAAATTATTAAGAAAAAAATAAAAAGAGACAAAAAGAGAAACTGAGAGGATGGCTATATAGAAGCACAGGAAGATGAAGGGAGAACATTCAATTGGAAGGAGGTATTTTGAGCCTGCTTAGGAGAGAGGCATTGCTGCTGGGGTGTGGGCTGGAGAGGAAGGTCAGCTGGGTCTTCCTCTGCCTCCATGAGCTTAGTAGGCTTTTATCCCAGCATCTGACTCTGAGTCTTCATTGGTAAATCAAAGGATTGAGATTTTGATTAAAAAAAAAAAAAAACAGGAATGTCCTTATGGAGAAGGATGAAAAGTCTTACAAAGTCACAACTTCAATGTGAAAAACCAGAAAACAGCGGGCTCTGTGCAGCTTTCTGAATTCCAAGGGTTGATTATTGGGGACAATGCTCGGGTCACACTCTGATTGGTCAAAGCCAGAGAACCTGGAGGTCCAATATCTAGAAGATGAGTGTCCCAGTTTTAAAGGACACAACAAGGTCTCTTCTCCATTTACTCCAGATGAACAAAAGCCCCTCATGGCCAGGATGATTCTTTACCACCTCTTTTAGGGAGGATCTTCATTCAGCCTGCTTATTTCAATGATAATACCTTTGGGGAGAATTCCTCAATGAAATCTAGACTTATTCTAACAGTTGAGCTTTCCTTGTGAGAGTCAAGTTGACACTCAACCTCCACTATGTTAGAACAAAAATCCTAAGTACCGTCTTTGTACAAAACCTTATTTCTGCCACCATTTTAAAAAATACTGATCATAGTACAGAAGAGTAGCAAATAGAGAAATCAGTTACTGGGAAGAATTGGTTTCTATGCCCAGTAGTACAGCAGAGTAAGTATAATCAACATTATCACTCTCAGAATACAAGACATGGTTATGAATACATAAGGTAAAGGAGTTTGAAATCTATAGGAGGAGAGGCCCTTGATCCAGTGAAGGCTCTATGCCCCAGTGTAGTGGAATGCCAGGGCCAGAAAGCAGGAAAGGGAGGGTTGGAGGACAGGGGGAGGGGAGAGGGATAGGAATCTTTCTGAGAGGGGAAACCAGGAAAGGGGAGAACATTTGAAATGTAAATAAAGAAAATATTAAAAAAAGTTTGAAAAGTTTAAGTTGGGGCTATAGAACGGACTCCGTGGTTATAAGAGCTTTGTACTTCTGTTATGGTTCTCAGCACTCACATAGGGGTTCCCAACTGTCATCCAAGTTCTGGGGTATTCAACATTCACTTCTGACATCAACAAGCACTGCATACTTATAATGTACCCAAACATATGGGTAAAACATGCATACACATAAAAGTTCAACTGAATGAACTGCTTTTAACTCCAACTGGCCAGCCCTTAGGGCTATGTTTTTATAACTCATTTAACCCATGGCAGCATCTCTTTCTGTCTTCACCTTCTGTCCCCTGTAGTTCTTCCCTGACCTCCATCTGGGAATCCTAAAACTCACCTAAATGTTTTTCTTTTTAAAATAAGTTTAATGTGGCATGTATACTAATTCATGTAAGTAGATTAGACATTATATACATAGATCAGCATATTTTATTTTCATAAATATACATAAACACCATTATAATAGAAAATTATATTTAAAGATTGTTGGTAGAAGTGAAAGTGATATTTGGCATGTTAGAACACAAAGGGATACTAGGTATATCCTAAGGAGATCTGAGAGGCTTCACTTTAGTTCACAGTGATTGGTAGATATTGTGAAAGTCATGTAAACCATTTGGCTAGATTTAAAGTGACTAAAGAGAATATGGTCGATGGGCTAGAAACTGGCAAAATAGTGTTCTAATCAAGAGTAAGCCCCTTGCCCAATTGATAGCAAAAAGGTGAGAGGAGAAGGCATATTATAGGCACCTCCAAATAGGAAATGGATCTGAAGATATTTATATTGCATATGATTGCTCAGCACTGAATGACTCTAACACTAAAAGCAGTTATTAGATCAGTAGGTTGGGTGAGCCAATCCATGGAACTAAGCCAGTCCCTTTTCTGGGTCATTGCCCAGTGAACTGCTGGATAAAGTAACAATGTAACAATCGTTAACAGTGAGAGAAGTTACACATGAGCTTAGGTACAAGAATTTTTACTCACTAATGATAATTGGACTGTACTCTGTGCTGAGGACTTACTTACCACCAATAGAGACTAACACTGTTCCCATAATATGGCACTGTTTTTATAATAGGAGTGGTATAACTTTTTACTAGGACACAAAGGCCTCTTAATTTCTGCCGGTTTTCTGTGTTCATCTTAAAAATATAGTAAGTCAAGAATGTATATCATACCAAACATAAAATCTTAGAAAGAAGGAACCCAGGAGAGGATTGACTCTGCACACTTTGCGCTTGCATGACTGGAAGGAGCTGCTTAGTACTGCCACTGCCCAACATCGGGCATTGTGCTGCATATCTCCAGCTTGAGGTCCAACTTCCAACTGAAATATTGCTTCTGCTGAATCCCTGCCACTGGTGGGGGTCCCTGCAAGTGTCTCATGGTCAGTAGTAGAGGATCTGCAGAAAGGGAAGAAGGAAACTTGTTTGAGTATGGATTTAGGTAGCTGATGCTGCTTCAGCCTTCTGGTGTCTGACACTATGTGGCTTATTTTAGACATAGTTGAGTTCAACACAATTTTGGAAGAAAGAAACATTTTCTAATGATAATTAACTAACTCAGCCTTGAGTAGACAACAAAGCTGAAGACATGTTTAATTTGAAACTCTTTACAAAGTAGATATGACTTCTTCCAGAAAAATAAGTTGTAGTGGCTTAGAAACAATGCTCAAGATAAAGACACAGGGACAATGCTTGAAGTAACCCATTATACCTGTGAGAGTCAGGATTCGCCTGGCCCTAAAACTACAGAAATTATTTAGACCATTGTACATTACTAATGATATCTCTTATAAGGATGGGTTTATGGACCAGAAGCAATGCCCAAGATTTGGGATGGGTCTGGAATAAACTAGCACAATATTCTGGGAGAGATTCAGAGGTAGCCTGGCAGCTAGCAAGAGATCACCAGGTTGTAAACTACATCATTTCCCAACATTCCAGGTAGAATAAGCATCTTCCTTTGAAGATATAAGCACAGCATCTATATTATCTTTCCCTGGTTTCCCTATGTGAGTTCAAGGACGTCTTGCCCCCTGTTTATACCTATGCTATGTCATAGAGTTGAAAAATAACAAGAGAAAACATTATGTTAAATTATCCTAGTTCTATGCCCACTTTGCTTTGTCCTCTATTTATATTGTATGTAGATATACTTATCAGAGCACTACGAGCCACTTTGGATAATGCTTAGTGAAAACAAATTGGAAACCGATGAAAGTCCAACCTTTGTCATTACCTATAATGACAGTTTATCATTTTAACAAATGGATACAAATTCTTATATTAAAGGACAAGTATTTTGAACATAGTATTATAAATATATCATGATTAAAAAGCTTACAAAATAAGTAATTGTTATATATTGGCCATAGTTAATATAAATAAGAACATTTGCTTTCAAAATATAAATTTATGTTAAGAAATTTTTACAGTTGGTATGACTGACAGTCTGAATGGCTTCCTATCCACACATGATTATTAGCAACAGTAGTAAGATCTATCATCTAGATTTCAAGGATACACAAAATATCATACTATATGCTTTTTATTTTTATTTAAAATATTTATTTAAGTAAAGGGATGTTGTTTATATTGTATAATTCTGATTCAAAATGGTAGACATAGTCACAATTCCTCAACAATCTAATTCACTAAAGATTGTGTCTCTTGTCACACCAACAGCTATAATAAGAATGAAGGGTTTATTCCCTGCAACCTTTTAGGACAATCTATCAAGCCATCTGTGGTAATCTTCTTTCTGCTCAGGAAATGATTGTTAGCATATGGCAATGTCAAATGACTTTAATTTATCTTTCATTAAAGACAAAACAACATGTCATCTCTTCAGTAGACTGGAGATTGTTTGTTTTCTTCATTATGAACCACTTACACACAGGGTATTAGCTACACATTTCCCTAGTGTTATGCAAAAAATAAAAAGAAAGAAGGAAGGAAAGAAAGTAGTTTCCCTTAAATAAGCTAGATAGTTGGTTCTACAGAATAGCGTTACAGAAAAGAAATTTCTTCTTCAAATTTCGCTATTTAGTTGTGCCTTATATAACTAGTTATGTTGAAAGAACTAAGGAAAAGGCAAAAGATTCAAATAAATTAGGCTTTGGAGAGAGAATATGTCTTTATCTTGCTATAAAACTGAAAGGAGATTATTATATTTACTCAAATAAAATTATAGCATTTTATCATGAGATGGAGAGCAAATAATTTACCCCAACCCCAACCCCAGTGATCTCAGCACTGTGAGACTCTGCTGGTTGGAACATCATAGTAACATTGAACCCTTCCTATAACACAGTTTTGAAATTTTCTGTCAAATTCCTCTGCATATTCGCAGGACAAAGGAATAGTAGTCTCAATTTTCTGATGAACTTTGATGTGTATTTAGGCATAAAATACTTAAAGTTGCACACCCCCGTACATTTCTGTTCTCATTTGAGCTTATTAAAAAGTAAGATTGGTGAAATAAATCACCTAGGAAAAGCCAATGATGAGTGATTGTAACTTCTAACATTTCGTAGGCCAAAATTTAAAGAAACAAATATGATTGTATATTATTGCATCTCTAGACCTCTTATAATTTAAAATCAACAAATAACCTTTTTAGTGAAAAAAAAATCCATGAAAATCTGATTGGCATGTTTCAAAGAAAATTCTACTTGCATTACACCTGCAATTGAATGAAAACAATCTAACGCTTGATTCAAGCAGGTGTTACTGTCTGTAACACCTATAAAACCAACAGTGCCTTTAACTTCCTCACATTGGTTACTAAGCCACTTTTATTTATTCTACCTGAAACTATTTAATAAACCCTCAATTACCATTTGATGAATCAAGGAAATTTATCAGAAAGGTAGCTTTTGATGAGATATATAAGATATATTTTGCCTATTTTCAGCCTGAAAGTTGAATGTCAGATTTGAATTAAAAAATGAAAAGGTACATTATAGAATACTATGAAAAACCTCAAAGCCTTAGCTTGCTAGCAGGTAAAAATAATAAAACTGGTAAAAAACAAACAAATAAAACGTTAGGGTTTAAGGTCTTAACCATGGATTGAAGCCCATACATCTAGTCAGCTTTGTGGGGGTTTTTTGTTTTGTTTTGTTGTTTCCTCTATTTTTGTTACACATGTCTAATGATTTTTTGTGCTGCCAATTATTCCAATGCTTATGTAGAAAACAGAATCATCAATGTTGTATGATACTTTCTAATGGTTAAGGCTTATCTCTAATGATGCCACTATGAATGGCCCGGTGCTTGCCAAACCTGCATCACCCAGAGGCCATCAAGGTAGAGGTTCACATTCAGTGTGGCTGAATGAGATCCTCCGTGCATACTAGCAATGGCCAAGAGGTGTTCCTTGCTTGACTAATGATTTCAAGGCATGGGCATATAGTGAGTTCCAGTTAAGAGCAACAGCTAATGCATCCTGACATGCAGATGTAGAGAGAGCATCATTCCTCTGTAAAAAGGTTGCTTTCTCAGGTAGTGATTTTGGCATAACATATGATCTCTGATGAATCATGTCTCAGGTCTAAGCCAGGACTAACTTGTGCCTATATGTTTTCACGTCAAATAACCACGTGTGGTGCTTCCTAGTCATTGACAATAAGAAGACTGGTACTCATGCATGAAAAAAAAAATCATCTTAAAACTCACAGTCTAGGGTTCTGTGAGAGACTGTGTCACATGGTGTGGTGTGGTAGAAGGAGTTAGTGTATTCAGTGGTGTTTGTGGAAGTGATTGGGCTTGAGTGAGACCCTCACTACTTTCTGCCTCTTCATTGCAAAACCATGAAGTAATCCCATGCTTTTCAAAGCAAGAGGAGGGTGCTGGATCGGGTCTTTGCAAGGGCTTCCTGCTGTAGCAATCTCTCTCACAGTTTGCTAAAACTCACCTTTTAAATAATCACTCACAAGGCCACCCCTGGCTTTAAATAGCTTTCTAAATAATAATCAGACATTGCACTTATTTAGACTTATGACTAGGAGGGCTCTTTGTGTGTTCTTGGTGTTAATCGACCTTTTATTGAAATACTCAGGCTTTTAAGAAAGAGTAAATGCT
>NW_022196896.1:54337093-54350168 GCF_008632895.1 Mastomys coucha | reverse complement strand
TTTTAGAAAGCAGAGCTGACAAGCAAAAGGGGGATTTTCCTTATGGACACTCAAGAGATTTTCCCTCTGTAGTTTTTATTTCTCTTATTCAAACAGATAATTATGTCACATGAAAAAAATCTTTGGATGGTAAGCTGTGGTGATGCATGCTGTGTTAAATCTAAACAATGATCATCAGAAAATTGACCCATAATAAAATAAAAGGATTCTAGAGACACAATACATACTGCAACCTGGAATTTAGTAAACTCTTGAGGGTTTACCAGACTGCCAGTGGTTTCACAAAAACTCACTAGGATCTATTTGTCAATTAAGTAAAATTTAAAAGAGCAATAAAGAAAGATGCCTGATGTGGACTTTTGCCTTCAAATGTACAGGTTCTCACAAATGCATATACATATACCACATACCACACACACACACACACACACACACAGAGAGAGAGAGAGAGAGAGAGAGAGAGAGAGAGAGAGAGAGAGAGAGAGAGAGAGAGCTTGTTTAAATCAATGTGTTGTCCTCAATGTCTTATATTTCTGGTCTGTGAATAATTCTTGTTTTATATTTGCATAGATAATCCAAACACTAGATTTGAAACCATGTTGTAATTTAATAAAGCATTACTTCTAACAATAAAATGTATCCATTTAGTGTACTTAGACAGGGTCTCCCATTAAGCCTCTGGTTTTTATTGTTACTGGTATTCTCATTCTTTCTGAAGATCACATGCACACAAAGTCTTTTCCTGAGAATATGAATAAGTCTGTTCTTTAATAATATAAAACATCACTGTTTACTGTCAATCAGGATTAAACAAAAATACTTAATTGTGGACTAAAAGGTTGAATAGTCACCTGAAGATTGATGTACTTTAAAGCAGAGAGTGGTTTTCTTTATTTTGGTAACAATTGCAATGCTAGCAGACTTCCCTTTCTGCTTGGTCAGTCAAGCAGGCTACCTGTGTCCTACTTGAGAGCTGGCCTGCTTCAGGCTGATCCCTGACCTCCATCCACAGCCTTTCCAACCCCAGGAATGCATGGAAAGAAGACCAGCCCCAAGTTGCCTCACTCCACAGCAGTGCTTTGATTATGTACAAACTGTAAATGAGTTTTCCAAATTAGGTTAAAAAGTTCCCCAATCATTCTGTTCTAATCTTTCCTCCAGCCATTGTCCCAGTTTACTTCTTTCTCTTCACAAAATTATAAGAAACCAACTTGGCCATTCCCTGCATTGCATCAATATCCACCTGGATAGCCAAATGCAATTGTCCTCACTGAAACGTTATAGAATTGAACAGAACTACAGTTGTTTTAAAATGATACATAATTATTATGAATAATCATTTTGAATTCTTCAAAATTAATATGCTATATAAATATATAACAATAATTATGGTCTCATATTTTATTGTTGCTATTCTTACATTTTTAATAACCTTCCTATTTTGGTCTTCATAAAATTTTTTGGGAGGAACAAAGCTACAAGAGCATTTCTGTAGCTCCTAAACTATCCTGGAAAACAAATTTTAAAAATTAATTTCATTAGTACTAGTAAGTATTCCTGCTCTTGTAACTATTTATTGGTACAGAAAATTTCTATAATAATCATACATATTGGCTACATCTCTACTATTTTATTCATGTTCAAAAGAATGATTGCCTAGGTTAAAAATTAGCATTTTAAGAGTTGCTACTGGAACACTCTCAGAGGCAAATAGGGCAGGGAATGGAGTGAAGAACTCTGGGAGGGGGACTGGGATGGGGGGTGCAACATTTGGAATGTAAATAAATAGAATAATTCATTTAGAAAATGTTGCTACTGAAAAGTCATCAACATGTTAAAGAATTATAATGATTTAGATTCTAGAATAATTTAGACTGAATTAGCAGGAGATGTGTGCATTCTTTACACTTTTCACATTCCTCTTAGAAACGTTTTTTGCAAATTTTCCAAATCTGGGTGATTGAAAACAACACATCCATGTAAATATAGATGAAATAACAAATTCTTCCAAAAACAGTGACGCGCGAAAGCTAAAGACACATTAGAGTCCTCTCTTAAGAGCAGAAGGAAGGAAGTGTTAACATCTCTGTGAGTATGGAGTCTCATTTAGGATGACCCTCTTGACAGTAACATTGCCCTGTGCATCATGATATTACCTACTGTTCTGTCTCAAGGTGGGAGCGAACGAGCCTGGTCATGCTGTACTGAGACTAGCCACCGCTGAAAGAACAGAATAAGCTTATTTAGAATTGGTGTGGAATCATAGGGCAGCATCAAGGTCAAGACAGAGAACCACAGACCTGATTTGAATGCTGAAATTACTATATTCAGGGAGGCCGTCTGGATACCAGTAGCAGAAGAGTTTGGTATTACATAAGACTGTGAAGGAAAGTCTGGAGGTTTAAAAAATATTGCAGAGTTGGGAAAATTCTGCAGAATTGTCAAATCAGGTTTTAACAGTGCTGTGGGAATAATGTGGAGATGGATAGAGCATTTGTATATAGCCTGGGCACCTCATTTTACTTTCAGTAATGTTGGCAAAATAAAATATATTGAGGGCAGTAATTACAATTTTAGCTCATAATGTCTATTCATTTGCAAATTTGATTCTGGGAAAGTTTGAATGTTGGCTTTTTGGAAAAAGACTTTTGATTGTACACAAAGGTCATTGTAAAATGCCAGCCACCATGTGACACTTGCTTCCATTGCTTCCTTTCCTCTTTTTTTTTTTTTTTTTTTTTTTTTTTTTTTTTTTTTTTTTTATTTTTAATCAATGTCTGGAAGAATATTTTTCCAGGATTGTTTTGGAGCTCATTCTAGGGCTTTGGGGTAATGGGAAATTCTTGTTCTTTGAAAGATTAGGCTTTGAGTAAAATGTAGAGTACTGTCACATAGAAAAGTTAAATTCTTATGTGATTCAACTGTGACCTTTTTAAGTGATTAACAGATTATTTGTGTTCTGGGGAGTTCAGTTCTTTCTCAGCCATTTACCAAGAAGAATTCAGTGTTGCTCAAGCAGCTACATTCTTTTATTAAAGTTAGAATTTAAAACTGTTATGGTCTCAAAGAACACCAGGTTAATGCCAATTCCTTCTCAGTAACTTATTACATATATATATATTATATAATGCATATTATATAATATATATTATATATAAAATAAATATATACATATATAATATATGTATATATACATATATCATATGTACATATGTAATTTGGGCACATATGATATATAGTGTATATATATGTATATATATATAAACACACACACACATATATATATATATATACACATGAGTGTCTGTCATTCTTATAGGTATAAAAAATATAATATATTATATCATATCATATCATATTATATTATATTATATTATATTATATTATGTATCTGTTTACCTCTGAGCTTCTTCCAAAATAACTCTTGAGAAAGCTCAGTGCTCACACTTTCAAATGCTTTGTATGAAATTTAAATTTATCTCATTCCTGTCAATAAAGGCATCCCCAGTTGAGGCAAAATTACAAAAGCATCTGGTTGACAATGGGGGAAACAACAGGGAAGACCTGATATGAACATCACTCTCCAGTAAAGCATCTTAATATTGCCTCACATTGTGAGACTCTTAATTTAGCATAGTCTCCTCACCTTGATAGATGAAATAAAAACCTACAGAACACATAGATGCAACCTACAGCTGAGATGGGAAGCCACTTAACAGACAGCCACCTCATTCTACACTGATTATATTTGGATCTACCCACCACAAAAACATCACACGACTGTGCATCCAAATTACAGAAACTTTGCAAACTTAACAAAGACAAACCTTTTTCCTTGTTTTTGTTTTTAAATTTTCAAACATGACACATATTAGTGTGTCATGCTGGACAAGTCATATAATCTATTTAAAACCCACTGTTGACATACATAGAATATAAATGATATTATGATGAACTAGTAAAGAAGATAGCTCTAAACTGTCATGTCTACAAGAGTGGAAAATATTCCATTACATCGTATTGTGAGCTGTTATAAAACACAAACAAACAAAGAATAAATAAATACATATTAGAACATAACATCAAGGTGTTTAGAGTGAATTCATACTTTCATCATCTAACAACATAGAAATCAAGAAATGTATTAGCACAAAAGCCACTGGCAAACTTAAAAGTGTGGTCCCACAGGAGTCTTTTGTAGTAGGAGCAGACATACTATGTAAGATGATCCCTTACAAGCAACAAAATTAAATAAAATAATGTATTTTGATTTCAAAAATGTTTTAAAATGCAGAAGAACCAGCAGAAGCAACATGAAAACAATGATATTCAGAGGGTCTGGGGAAGAGACAGGGTAGCATTGAAGACTGAGTGCTGATCTTGAGGAATATACCAGAGTTTGGATCCCGTAAGCAACTTTAGGGGACTAACAACTCCTGTAACTGGTGTTCCAGGTAATCTGATATTCCCTCTGGAAAGATTGGGCATGGCACCCACATCTCAAATTCACACTCAGCCTTGGGTATCCATATTTTTTAAACTATAAATAAAATCTTTAAAAAAAAGCATATCCCACAACTCCAGGATTTAAAGATAAATTACCCTAAAACAGGGTAATAATGCTGTTCATTATCTTATGCCTTCTACATACAAATTTCCAGAGCTCAAAATCAATCCTTCATTTTACTTATGTTTATAAACCCTTTCCTAATAAACCATGTAGTTTAGTACTATTCCTTTTGTTAATTTATGTTAGCTATTTCCCAACCAAATATAATGAGTTTTTTATTATTAATAACTATTAAGAATCTGCCCATATAGCACTGGTCTTTATAATTCAATACTTTGAGATTTTCATAATTTAAACTTTTTCTAGATTTCTTACCAGAATTTATTGGATATGGTGATTTAGCATCTTTGTCCACAAGATTATTTCTTTAATCACCCTTTCACTGAACTACATATTTTGAGACAGCCTCCACTCTTCCTCTTACCCTTTCAATTCTCTAAATACCTGTCCTCGCCCACATTTTATTTATCAATATACCCATAAAAATACTACAGCCACATGCTAAGTAGTCTAGAAATTCTTTATTTTATGCATTCACTTAAAAGTGCAACCAGCTGTGGTTCGGTATAGTTGACATGTAATGTTGTTATGCTTTAGCCTTACAAGCTCAACACATTTATTAAATTCAATAAGTTGTCTTAAAACTAACACATCTCAACTATATTTAAAATCCTGATATGTAATAATATAAGCCCAATGTCTACATTTCAAATGAGATTGTAACTAAGTAAAAAAATTACAGATGAAGTAATTTTTTTTAATTATAACCCACATGAAGACTTTCTCACAACCAAAGAACAGGATCATATTTATTTCTCTCACTTCTTAATGTTAACAATAATGAGTGTTAATATCTCGTGCAAAATTTGTAACACTTGTTGCTTTATTTTGAATCCTTCTGTTACATAATTAGTTTCTAAATATGCATACATCTTTACTATTTTACTGTCATGGTTAGTGTGTCTTACCGATTTCAGTTCTTCAAAGTGTAGTATTTTTATGTAATTCTTAACCATTTTGAGATGTCTACGATATTCACAGTTGCTTCAGCCTCCTTCAGGTTGCCTTTACTTTCTTATATTTTATAGGAATGCATTTCACTGCTCTGTAATTGAGAACTAGAAATTAAAATTTCTCTTAATTATGGAAGCTTCTTTGTGGGAACAGTCATATATTCTACCTGTCCATACCACCCAGGATATGAGTATTCAATTTTCTCTTGTTGCCTTATATTTTGATTCTGGGGCATTTCTCTTTACTTTCTCCTACTGTTTCTTTAATTCCCACTTCCTATTCCTTCCCAATGATAAGGAGATTTTATGAACTATATGACTGGAATGGAAAATGTTGAGAGACATGAAAATGGACATATTGAAGTATCAGCATTTTCAACATCTTTTCTGAGAAACTCCTGTTTTTACTTTCTAGACTCTTCTCCCACCTCTCCCTTACTCTTCCTAAAAATTTCTTAACATTAATCCCTTTCGTATCTATCCCCAGAGCCCTAATGTCTTTGACTGGTAACTTCAGCTAGTTTACAGTTCTTACTCTTAACTGACACACAACAACCTTTATATCTTCAGCTTTTCATATTAAGGTCCAATGCCGTTCTATAAATGCACTTCTGGTCTAGCATGATTTCTTCTTGATAAGCCTGAGGTGTTATCTGTGCTCTCTCTGCTCATCTTATATTTACTTTGCTTCTTATGTATTTATCATGTATTTATTTGGGGAATCAAAAGTTTGTTAAAGTAGAAATTTAAAACATACAACGGAAGCAGCTGTCTTAAGAGGAATAATTATCTTGCTTTCATAAATACTGTTTGCATACAGAATATGTCAACACTTAGCATGGATAGTCTGGAAAGGAGTGGTGGACTCTTACCAGCATAAAAGACCTTTGTGTATTTAGAAGCCATATTTGATTGTGTAGGGTTGAGTGGGATTTCTGAGGGAGGCAATGTGGAAGCACAACCCAAAATAAGCTCATTATGTAGTGGACGAAGAATCACCTAGGCAGTGACAGTTACAGCAGGGAAGCTGAAGAGGAAGAGAAGTCTGCCAGCTTTGCAAGCCAAGGGAGGTGAGCCTTGCAAGAAAGGTTGTGTGATAAGGAAAGGGAAAGGCAGAAAGGTGTTAAAGGCTGAAGGGATCAAGATGAGCAGGATGGTTTCTAAGAAGCAGCTTGCTTTCAAGACTTTTATTTCAGACAGAAAGTCTGAAGTCATGTTGCTTAATATTCTTGGGTGAGTGGAAAGCAAATCCAACCATAGTGGTATAGACATTTTCTATTGCAAGGATTGTTCAGATCATTTTGATTGCAAGAATTGTTCAGAGAATGAAATGAGAAGAAAAGATTTTTCTTTGTTTTCATACTCACTCTTTGATAATCAGAAATCAGGAGGTCAATATCCCCCAAAAATTTCTTAATGAGTGTGGAGGGGCTGGTATTAAAGTAGACTATAAGTATTCAAAATCTCAACAACATAAAAAGCAAAAAAAAGAAAGAAAGAAAGAAAGAAAGAAAGAAGAAGAAGAAGAAGAAGAAGAAGAAGAAGAAGAAGAAGAAGAAGAAGAAGAAGAAGAAGAAGAAGAAGAAGAAGAAGAAATAGGAAAGTTATTAAAGTGAACATACTCTGTGAGCACTGTTGAATACCCTAGACCTATGCTGGCAACATTCAGAACTACATGGATAAAAGGAAAATTCCAAGGCCTGGAGTTTTGGCAGGTGATGAGTTTTACTCAACATGTTACAGGTTAACATTTCCCAATCCAATTCCCAGCACCATTTTTAAAATGCTTTCAGCAAGTGAAACAGTTTCATGAGAAATTGATCAAGGAAAAATCATCTTCAAATTTACTGGGAAAAACAATGTTTAGTCTTATATTCCTAGCCCTATTGTTAAAATGGAATTAATTACCAAATGGATTTAAGAAAAATAAAAATGAATGAATCCAGATGTGATAATTTAGTTTAAAGTATCTATCCATGATATATATATAAATATATATGTATGTATATATATATATATATGAGACATATATATATATATGAGACAATAAGTATTCAATATTTTGAAACTCTAAATTACAATTTCTAGGGGAAAAGATCAGGTTCAAAATCCTGACTAATCTAAAAGAAATTGCAAAGATAGAGAAATGAAATAGTATAGAGGCTTAATAAAGTGAAACCCATATATGGTAAAAGTAGGTTTAACCTTTTAATCCATGTAATAAGCAGAATCATCTTAAATGTCCTATTATCTTAATTAGGGTTTTATTGCTGTGAAGAAACACTATGACAAGCATAGCTGTTATAGAGACAATGTTTAATTGGGGCTAACTTACAGTTTCAGGGATTGAGTTTATTATCTTCATGGCAGGAAGCATGGAAGTGCACTGGCAGACATGGTGCTGGAGCTGAGAGTTCTACATCTTTATCTGCAGGCAGCCAAAGGAGTTAGTATACCACACTGGGCATGGCTTCGCCATATAAGACTTCAGAGCCTGCCTGAACAGCAAAACACTTTCTCCAGCAAGATCATACCTCTTATTGTGGCACTCCTAATGGCTAAGCATTTTAAATACATGAATCTATAGGGGCAATTCCTATTCAAACCACCAAAGCTATTAAGAATAAGAAGTTTAGATATGATTTTTAAAACTCTCACTCTGCTTATACTTGTGTACAAGATTAAAGGCGCAGTAAAGGGTTGACAAAGCAGATGCAGGGAACAACAATGTAAAAGTGGTACCTCAATGAGAGACAGAGTTGGAGTAACTGTGAAAGCACTAACCAATACAGGGATAGTGAACATTCCTAAGCTTCAAATACACTAAGAAGATGCCAGTGCATGCCTTCCCCTTCTATGCTACATACTACTTGTAGGGAAGTATAGGAGGATAAATATTTGAAAGGGATTTGTGAAAATATTTATCAAATGTAATTGTGCTTCTTCACGGGAAACCCACTTCAGGAATCTCTCATTGGCACCAAAATCCTTACATTATACACACACACACACACACACACGCACACACACACATATGGCAGATGTATGTTATAAATATATGTATATATTTACATATACATATATATGACATACATATAAAGGTATTGATTCACTAAGATATCAGATCAGTGCATTAATAGATACAAGCTATTGTGTTTTGTTTTTGGACCTGTATTGAACCTATGGCTTCAAGAAGTAAGATAACCCCTCCACCATCTAGTTATTAGCTACAGCCTTCTTCTCACTTAATTTCCTATCTGCCTTTCTCAGTCTCTCAAATATCTAAGAAAACAGAATCCTCTGTTATGGTTGTTTTCTTTGAGATATGTTCATTCTATACAATCCACCATATCTTAAACTCAGTGTTTAGTTTTGGTGGGCCTCAAACTTGTAATTCTCTTGAGCTAACATCCCAAGTACTGAGATTACAAAGTTGTATCACCATGCCCAACTCTCTCAAACATCTTTGTTTCCACTTGTATTTTTTAGAAACAAAATAAATGAATTATATATAATTAAATTATAAACCTCTTATGAGGTTTACAGAGACTAAACTAGTACAAAATCAGAACAAAAGAGGAAATTGGAATATGAAAACATGGATATCATGCCCAAAATTTTAATTTAAATATTCACTTAACAAAGACATCAAATAATATTTTGAGGTACACACTTACATAGTCTTAAGATCAAAACAATCTATAAACTAAAGCATTTGTTAAAAGTTATTCTGAATATATATGATCACTGATAATTAATTTTTTTGATGACTACCTTGAAAAATTAATATTTATATATTTTAATTCATAAACCTGATTAGGGCCAATTTCAAAGCCTCTTACAAACATATAAAATTAATTTTCTCATTTTCTACCATAGCTTTGGTATTTAGAATCCCATATGTGGTGAAATCAATCCATATTTTTATTGAATGAGCAAAAATCAGCAATCCTCAAAGACATTTGGAAACCATTTCCCTTCTGGGAAAAAAAATCATCCAATATAGAAGCTTATAAGAGTATATTTGGTGTATTTACTCAAATATAAACTATGAAATCTTAGTTTTTTGCAGAAAAGAAAAATGTTACATCATGACTTAGAAATGGATGAAGATAATTCTTAAAATCTGTATTTGATAAACAATGCTTGAAACAACCAAATAATGTACTGAAAAAAAATGTATGAAGACACGAGTGTAAATCTACGTGACCAGTAGGCAGACTTGATCAAGAGTCTAGGCTTCTTGGTTTGCTGAAATAGTGCATACAATTACAGACTTAATCTCAACCTAAGAATTCAGAATAAGTATAATTTTAGAATTTAAAGAGAACATGGAAAACGTGTACCAAGTTGAGGTATGATACTCTGAGACATGAGATGCATTTCATAGCTGCCCACTTCTTTGTCTCTTCACCTATTGCATGCCAATTAAAGTGGCCTTCACTTTCTTCAATATGGTCACATCTGCTTTGGGACTCTGCACCATTCTTAGAATGCCACATAGACAATTGCCCGCTTATGGGGTGCCATTTGGCTGAATGTTAACTGATGGTAAGAGTAGCTGATGCATTAGAGAAACATAGGGACTGTTCACTGTGTTTTGTTGTTATTGTTGTTGTTGTTTTCCCTGAAAATGACCTGCAAGACTAAGACAATACTGAATTAGTGTCCTGGTTATTTTAGAAATCACGGGTACTATGTCTTAGAATCATTTTCACTAAGAGAGTCAGGCCTGATTCCTTTAGTAACTGTGTGCTAATGGCACTGCTTTAAGTTATAGTGTTTGGCAGTGATAGAAATATGAGGGTTGGTAATGAGTTATGACCAGACCCACTCACTAGATCACTTCTGGCCCCTCCAAAAATACATCTTTTCATTAATATATTGAACAAGATTTTATTTAAAGAGAAACACATCAAAGATAGAAAGAAGATCCTCTTACCTTCAGGGAGTAAAGCAAACCCTCACACTTGCCAACTCAAGATCTAGGTATTCAGATTTTCTGTAAGAAATAGAGTATCTTATTTATTACCTATAGCTTACACATTTAATTTTCATCAAACAACTATTTATACAGTATTTTAAATTTGAGTAACATTTACCTTCTATTAATATTATAACAATAAAGCACAATAGTTTATAAAATGATATACTAATTATTTTTGGAACATCATATTAGATAATTCCCTTAAATAATGTAATATTTTTGTGGAATAGCTTATAAAATTTCCTGTAAGTCTCTGTGTAGTAACATTGCTTTAAATCAAATTTTTCTATGACTCGCTGTTAGGATAATAAATGAGAAATAGCTCAGTAAATGTAAAAGTGTCATATTATATGAGCTTTAATATAAGATCATAGGAGAATAATTTTGTAAAAATTTCTAATAAAATGCATATCACCATAATGTATATAAAGATAAGATCTAACAAAATATCAAACTAAAGCTTGTCTTTTCAAAAATAAAATACAAAGCAAACAAACAAAAAAGAATAGACTTCTATAGAGAAACTCATTGTTGCTGTTGTGTCCTTGGAGGCCTTGAGAGCAAGCATGCAGACGCTTGCTTAGATTCATAGCACACACATAAAGGCCTAACAAAGGACACCTCTGCTCTTAGTGCTGGGCCGGGAAATAGGATGCAAGGCTGCTAGAACAGCAGCTCACAGTTGCCTAAAACTACAGTCCTCAGGGATCCAATGCACTCTCTGAGACTCTGCAGATGCTGCAGACACATAGTACGTAAATACACAAATGAACACAGATGAAATAGAACAAAGTAACCTTCAAATCCATGCATCTTCTGACAAAATCTTTAGTTTCCTGGTAAATTCTGAGGCTAGTCTGTTTCCCTTAAGACAGTATCTGGCTTCAAAGACAGCAGCGGGTTCATTCCTTTTTGTGTTTTGTTTTGCTGCTTTATTTCATTTAAATATTTTTCCAGTGCTTATCAATTTATTTGCAATGTTCACTCCTGAGTTCATTTAAAGTTACTTTCTAGTCATTGATTCTGTTCTTTGTCTTCTTCAGAAAAGTAAAATACATGTAACCAATAGGAAGTTTTGTTAAAGTGCTATATGTAATTTAACTAATGTGTATAATTAAAAGTTATAGTCTTTGATAATGCATGCTACTCCTAGGAACACTTTGCATTGGGAAGACTTCGTCTCTTTCCCCTTTTGTCTTTTCATAAAAATTTGGATATATAAGCACTTAGCAAATGCTTTTGAAATGAGAATATGCAAATATAATATTTGCATACATTACAAGGAGGTAGAAAAATTAGACAACCTCAAATTTCAAAAATTACATCCTAATAGTGGTGGTCAGAGTTTCTCTTTACTGCCTCAATATTTTGCAATTTTTTTATACAGAAAAAAATCTTTACATGCAAAATCATTGTGCCATCTATTTCCAATTATTCTGAAACTAAATGTCAAATTCAAAAGCTGTTGGTCCTTAGTACTTTCTTACAGCAACTAAACTATAGACTTTTTCACTTGCCAACAAGCAATGGATTTGATATTCTCTCCTGTTTATATTTTGATAAAGAAAATCTCATTTAACTTTTCTAGTCATGTTAAAGTTGTATTGCGTGGGCTGGGTATAATGTTTGGTGGTAAAGTTCAAGTTTATCTTTTTTACATAACCAGTTCTAGAACAGCCAGGGGTTCATGTGATCCATTCTCAAGCAAACGATATGTGAAAAATAAAAGTTTTTATGGGATAGGAAAAATAAGGTTTAGACTATACAAATTTTAGATGTATAATAGATAAAATACAAATTCTTTGGTGGTCCTGGGCAAATCACTATTTCAAGATGACCAAGGCTAATCCTTACTACTTTAATGTGAACGTTGTTTCTGGTGCTATTGCCGAAGTTAAGATTGGAGACAGGTTTTAGTACAGATATCGCTATAGGAGCAGACCTTCCCAGCAGAGGAAACCTTTAGCAAGGGTGTAGTTTGTTCCCTGGCAAGCAGGAATACAGTTTGTATTGGGGGCTTTGTGTGAAGCAGTAACAGCCTAGATTAGGTTGCTGTTGGTGTAAATGCAAATGATACATCTGCAGATCAAGAAGAGGATCTGTCTGCGAAATGACAGTCGTAATGCCTGCTCCTCAGTATCATCAAAATAAACACATGGCCAAAGAAGGAGTGGACACACTTTAACTCTTGGATAAAGTAAATATATCATGTATTGGTGTGTCCCTTGCTTTCCAAACAAAATTCCCATAACTGGTAACGGATGATCAAGAGTCAAGGCTGAAGTCTATTTGTTTCTTATGGATCACATACTTACTCAAGACAAAGGCCAAGACTTGAGGGTAATGACTTTCAAAATCTTTCCTTCATAATTTAACTTTCAGAAACTCCCACCTTTAGGGAGAAGCACAGTGAAGGATTAGGGAAAAACCTTAAAACTTGCAAGTCATCTTCAATCATTCTGGCTCTCCTGCATAAATAGCTATTTACTCACCGCTTCTTCAATG
>NW_022196896.1:54295143-54336337 GCF_008632895.1 Mastomys coucha | reverse complement strand
TATATTGAGACCCTGGATTTGATCTTTGTTACAAAATAAAAACAATAACATAACTATGATCTTTAAAAATTTTCTAGTTAAATTATGTTACCACCATAATCAATACTTCTACTTTAAACTTTTGTTTGTATACGATATAATTAAATGTATAAATATTTAATGGATTTTTTTTTTCTTAAATGTTACAACCAAGGATGAGGCATCATTACTCAGATAGATATAAAACTTGAGGGTAGGTAGTCACTAAAATTGAACATTGAAGTATCATTTATAATATAAATATTTTGACATATAGAAATCTCTTGGCTAGGAATAAAAAATAATAGCCTAAATTCTATTTTAAAAATAACATTTTAACTGATGTTTGTATTAGAGAAAGCATTAGAAATTTAACATACTTATTTTTAACTTATCCTGGTAGTAAACTGACAACCTTAAGCTTCAGAATTGTACTTCAACATTATAGTAGATTACAGGGAGATAGATTACAGATTAATGTCATCCTGCCACAAAGATTAAGAATGGTCTCCCATCAAGTTGGTTCTATCATTGTTTTGTAACTTAAAGTTGTATACGTGGGGTAAACATTTTCTTCCATCCATTGCATTATTGTGTCAAACTACGTTAGAGTGAGCATTAGACTCCCTAACTATACTGTAAAATATAGACTCAGATGTAAATATTGACATTAATTAAATCTTGCAGATCATGCAAGTTAAATTATAATTTTATGTGGAAAGGTGGGATATAATGTGAACAAAACATAGTCACTAATATTTGTTTTCTATTGGAGATACAATATATTTAATTGCATAATAGTTTTAAATATATACTAGTGAATAACTACAGTTAAAATTTTCCAAATAGTAAATATAGTAGTAATTAGACACTTATAAGCTCAGTTAGGAGTGTTTTGAACAGCAGATAGTTTGCACAGAAATGAATGAAAGGATGCTGATATGAATAAGAAAATGATGATGGATTTTATTTTCTCAAATATACTGATATTTTATAAATATTTCTACTTTATATTCTTTGATATTGTACAAATTGACAAAAGAAGACACACATTGAGACCACTTATACATCTCAGGATGTGAACTAGAGTGAACTATCTAGAAAGAATTTCCTTATAGTTAGTTTGTCCTGAGACATAATTGTGTGGAATTTTGATTGGACAGACATCATGCTAGCCTATTTTCTGACATAAAAGGTAAGGACTTATAGAATGGCCACCTTCAAAATACATTGCAGATATTTTGTTTTAGCATAAGTACATTTTAAAAATTGATGAGAAGATGGCCAAGTAATCAAACTGTTGGTCAAAATTTCATTCTTAACTTTTGAGTATTGAGCATCAAGAGATCAGTAACATTCTTCATGTAAGAGATAGCACCATTGTATTATTCTTACTACGTATAGCCTTTCCCTACCTGACTGTTAGGAATTAGAACAATCAAATATTCCATATGATAGACTTTTTACAAAATCATTTCACCATAACAGTTCAGCAGACACAGGACTTATCAAGAGTCCTCATATCATAACCTCTCTAAGCACATGTATTTTTTTTTTGAAACACACTACACAGAATTTTAAATTCCACACTTCCTTTCTATTTATCTGCTAGACACAGATAATTTTTGCCTTAATGAATAACTTCATTATAGAATAATCAAATAAGGAAAAACCTAGACCCTTTTTAATAAAATTTTAAAAAGAAAACATCACTTCACATGTAGTTAGAGAAGGCAAGGAATTAGTTAAACCAGTGAAGGTCAGAATCAAAATTACTAAGGCTATCAATTTTTTGTGAGCCTTTAGGCATACCAAGACTGCCTCATTTTTGGATGAAACAAAAAAACATCATTCATTCTCTGAATACATATCATATAAAGTCAGATTACAGAGCTGTCCATTCCTTCTAAAGATGCTGGAAATCTTGTGTGGGTGAAAAGTATTTAGCCATATGCAGCAGACCCCATTCAGGATTCCCTCAAGAACAACAGTTATGAGCGTGGTTGTATTTTTTTGTTCAGATATAAGGCTTCAGAACATTATCACAGAAGAGTAAAATAAATTCTGTTACTTGAGTTGACTTTACATCGGCTGTATTATTTCCTGACTGTTATTATTGTTTCTTGAAATCTGTTCATGATTGCAGGTTTCCTAGATGAAGTGTAGCCATATTCCAAGAGATCAACATAGAAAAGTGAGACTTGTGTATTTATCCATAACTTGTAGGTCTGGGTAGGAACATATTGCATGGGTCAGTGATGTAAATTGTGACAAATGTCTACACACAGGCTTTCATATACCTTTATTCTGTCTTTAGAATTTGGAATGATGGGAGATCATACAATTAAAAGTCAGCGACCTCGATCTGTCCATGAGAAAAGGGTCCCTCAGGAACAAGCTGATGCTGCTAAATTTATGGCACAAACTGGTAATACGTTAGTTACATTTTTCTATTTATTGTTGTTAATTTAATGAAACCACTGCATGTTTTCATGATCTTTTGCTGCACATTCGTCAGTTTTGGAGCTGATTTTTTTTTTGAGCCATTTTTTGTCACCAGTTAAAGTCCATAAATAAAGTAGCTGTGAATGAAAAATATGCAAACAATAAATGTGTAAGACTTACTTTGCTTTTGGTATGGGAAACTTTGGAATTTACATATTATTTCCTTATGTTAATTAATCACTAAATTGTATCATTACAATTTTAAAGGAAAGCAATAAAGTTAAATTTTCAAGAATATTTGATTTTGAATTTTCAAGGACTATAATTTAAATAGGACTCAGATGATGAAATTTAACATAATATGATTTGATATATTAAATATTCTTCTAAATGTCATGTTATCTATAAATATTACTTGATTGTTAAAACATATAGAAGCTACACTATTTATAATTTAATATATGATTTGAAAATAAATTTGTTGCAAAATATAAATAGTAAAAAGCTGACCATCTAATTAAATATTAACCAACCTGACTCTGGTTTATAAAATTCTTCAATACTATATCAATCATGATATATTTAAACCTATCTCTAAATTTGAATGTAACTAAAATATGTTATTTGACATATTTTTAAAATTTATAAATATACATGAATAGATATGTAAATGTAGGACTTATGAGTTAATAATCTATAGAATTTGACAAATTACAGTGTGTCTAATTTGGCTGCTCATAGTAAGTGGTCCAGAATTCTCCCCAGTGACATGGCATGGGTGCAAACATGTGCAACATTTACATTTCTTTTTCAAAACTGAAAACTGAGTTTATATGTCTCTTTAAAAAACGGTATGCATTCCATTCTTGTTGATTTGAGAGCTAGAAGGAAGCCACAAGTATATGGCCAGATGTGTGGCATGGTATTCAGACTGATTTTAATTAAATTCTCCAAAAGAAATGGATGTTTTTTCAGTTCATGTCTTTGTAGTATTATTTGCTTAGAACCCTGGGACTGAACTGACTGCTCAGAGATTCAGATATTGATATTAAGCTGCATTCTTGGTAATAGATGAGAGATAGAGTTTAATATATTAATTATAGCTCAGCTTCTGTGAGCACAATATAGAGAATAAACTCTATAAGTGCACACTTTAAACTTCGGAAACATCATCTGTTAGGGCTATATCCAGAAATGGAAAGAACTTTCTTTTTGGGTTGCTTTTGGGATACCTTATTTAAGGGGAGATTTATGTTGTAAGCAGTTGCTTATCCAAATCCAAAATGTGTTATAGGGTTCAAATGAATTGCCAAATTTTTAAATGTGTTTTCTTCTGAGACCAAGAAGAAAATAATTGAAGGGGCAAGCAGAGATTCAAAGGTTCCAGTGCTCATGGAGAGATAAAACTGGGCCGACTACTCGGTCCCTTAGGCATCTCCCTGTAAGGACACATGTGCCATATGAGAAAAGTGTCCTTCTTTTATAAAGAAGACATAGCAAATATTGATTTACTGCAGCTCCTAAAGCTTGTCGTCATGGGGGTGTGAAATGGAGAACCATAGGTTTAAATTCCCAGTGATCCAGTGACATTAGTTTGTGAATTCAATATCATGCAATTTAATCCAGTGTTTATTTAAATTCAGCTTTTAAATGTTTGTGAAATTTTTTCTGCCCAAATATTTTAACAACTTTGAATAGCAAAGAATATTGTTAAAAGAGGAATTGGTAATCACAGGTTTTACATTTATTTCTGATTTTCCAGTCATTTTTTTGTCTACACAGTGTGTGTATTTTTTTCACTAACAAGTGACTTGGTAAGTAAAGGACACACTGAACAAATAGATTTGTGACCAACTTTAAAACATTTATACATGTTGTTAACAATACAGAATGGGGATGAAAAACTAAAAGCTCTAAAATGATTGATTAATGCCTGAATTTATGAAAAACAGGGTTCAGAAATTCATATTAAGACATTATATATGAACACATTAAAAAGTGCATTGTACTTACTTTGGTATAAAATTATCATGCTGAACTAAGAAAGGAAATGTATTACATCAAATATTTTTTCAGCTTCATAACTGAATACTAAGCACTTATAAAGCTAAAAAGTTTTCTCAAATATTTTCTTTTGATGTTCACATAGACTAAATTAATGGAAGTATCAAATAATAGCATTTTATAAAATGAAGTTTTATTTATAGAACCTGTCTGTTTCTCAAATGAAGGTATTAATATTATGTGTAAACAGTCATGAAATTTTCCATGATTTGAGAAGAAATAATGTTCCAATGGAGAAAAGTTCAATATTAAAATTATAAAATGCCATAATGTGTTATATTAATCATGGAGAAAGAAATCAGAAGCTACCACACATTATTTCTTCTCAAATAAGTGAAGTGGCTTCTACACTTGGTACAATCAGCAAATGTTTTCACTTTAAAATATGCTTTCCTACACAGAGACAAAGTGAATGGATAGTTTTAAATGATATTTTTATGAGGTGGTATTATTTTGCCAAGATAACTAGAGTATTCTTACTAGTGTTAGTAACTGAGGTAAGTCTAAACATTAACTAGGTTGCTATAAAAGCCTAAGATCAAGGAGGGGTTCACTGGTGAAGAGCTATTACTGCTCCTGCAGCGACCCCATGTTAAGTTCCTAAATTCACCAAGAGGTTTACAACCAGCTGTGAACTCCAGCTCTAGGGCATCCAACATCCTTTCTGGCCTCTGTTGGCACTTAGGAACACAGTACCCCTCGCACATGTAGCCAAACTGTCTCATGCATGATAAAAATAAAGTAGAATAAACACCTAAATTGCATATCTATATGTATAGTTAAGAAAAATGAAATAAGATAATAAATATGTCTATTTTAGTGATACACCCAAGCTAAGCACCAGTAAGCTGGAGTAAGATGGCTTAAAGGTTCTTCCTTTTTAGCGACAGAGGCATGAAGTGAGTTTATAAACAGGTTTGGAAAAGTGACCACTTATTACATGATAAAACCTGTCTGTATTGGGGATATATAATTTGTGATCTAATATAGGAATATAAATTTAATTTGTGTTTCTAAATTCATGACTTTAACATTGCTACCAAAAATTGTATTACTATCTTGTTCATAATGTTAAATTCTCCAACCACAGGATTTCACTCAATTTTTACTGGCTTTTGAGGAAGGTAAATTACTAAGGAGTTTCAAAAAAATAGAGTTTTTCAAGGCCCCCAAGGCCTTGTTTCTTTCCTGTTTTACTTCAGAATAAGGAGCCTTAATATGACCTTCTGTAGAGAAGTTTTCTTCATGACCTTTGGCACATCTTTTAAATTACATGTGGACTAGATCAGTTTGCACTATCTCCAGAGACACACAGACAGAAAAGGTTGCTCAGTTTATACTTTACTCTTTCAGTGTCATTAGAATACCTCTCTTAGGAAGTATATTAACTATTTCTAACACAACTCAGTGCTTTACTAAATAATGCTCACCCCTTAAAAAAGAAAAAAGGAAAAAAATAAAATAATAGAAAAATTGAAGAGAAAATATCGTTTGATATACAACAAGGTCAAGTTGATGGTTAGACCATTTTCAGTGGCAAATTTTGATGCTTAAGTATGAAATAAAAATGAATATTGTATTGCTTAATTTTATTTAATTTTTCATCTTCAATATGAACTCTAAGGAAGGCGAGTTCTTGGCTATGATGACCTGGCCCCATTACTAAACGTGTTCAGTGTCATGCCGAATCATAGATGTAGAGACAGCTCAGATTTTTAAGCGCCCGTACAGGGTTGCATTAACTTAGGCCTTGGTATTAATCCACGACTAAGTTATTTTTTTAAAAAAATGTCTATCTTGACAATGCAAGAGAGAAAGAAAAACTATGTTTGTGAAAAATAGAACTAATTTTATTCATAATCTTTGTCATTTCACCTACAGAATTCACATTGCTCATAACTGTCTGGCTTGTAATTGATAACATAGAGCCTTGGCATTTATACTCAGTCACAATGCAAGGAGGTTGACATGTCACTAAGTACACATTTCCCCTAATCTTAAGCTTAAAGTTTTTGTTACTAAGTATGCTAATGTATATGTAGATAGTTTTAACAACTGTCATACTATTTGGGTCACAAACATGATTTTATTTTGCTAATATATTATTGAATATAATAGGGCAAATTACAAGATATAACTTCAAACACGATTAAAACAGACATCCAAGTAGATAATTCTGAAATAAGCCATATATAAATTTGTAAAGGTAAAAACACTAATCAAGAGTGATCTATTATTGTATCTTAATGATAAACACCATTACGAATATTTAAAAGAATCCCAGATTAATGTGAGCTGTCATCTAAATTACCAGCATGTGTCCTTCTGATAGACAACCAGGTATCAATGATCTGTTATCTATGCCTCTGCACTCACAATGTTAGTCCAGTACAAGAACATATCCCTCATGATCTTGCTAAAGGAATTACAATAGAACAGTTTTTCTCTGCAAACTGGTTGTTCTGAACCCTCAAGAAAATAAGATAGCAGATTATAAAATCAACATTTGTACCTAATAGACTTTCTAGCAGTTGGCTCATTTTTAGAATAGATTTATCTCTGAAGACTGTCTTACCTAATGTTTGGTACAAATTGACTCTTTTTCTACGAAACCAGATCGGGTGTGTTGATTAGCACATAATATATTTTTAAAACCACTGAGTAACCCTCCAAAACAAGACAGTCAAATGAACTGTCATTTCTGTCCCCAGAATACATGATATAGAGTTATTTTTTTCCTTGCTCTGTATAATTAGTGATACAAGTGCTGGGAAACCCCGCCCCTGTAAAATATTTTAACAACCATGTGAATGCTTAACTTTAAAACACACTACTAACCAGATATGGCTTGACTGGAATTTGGTGCAAAGTAATGGCAACTTTTCAAGTCAGGTTCTAAAATCCAACCTGGAACTGATGCTAGAATATTAGAAGACTATCCCAGAGGTTTTAAAAATTGATGATTCCTATCTCTTTATGATATGGCTTTTAGATGAAAAAACTATGCATGTTTTCAGTGTGATTTCAAGTACCAAAAAGTTTATGACACCTGACATTAATTGGCTTCTTAGGGTCCTGTTTTGGAGTAAACTTCAGTTCCATGTTCAGCTAATAGAAATGATAAACTTTCATTCACTTGAAGTAGAAAAATATCACTTCTTTAGATCATATGTGAAATGATGAACATGGAGAGATTAATAAATTGCCACAAAGCAAATGGCTATTATAGGTTGAAAAAGTAGGAAATCCATTTGGAATTCCTTGTCTACATAAACTGTAGTTCAGATGTGCTCATCCTTTAGCAGTAGAAAGTTCATTATACAGCACAGAGCTAGACGAGGACATATCAATACCTCCCTGCTCACCAAAGCCACAGTGTATGCTTAGAAAAAAATTCTGGCATCAAATACATTATGCTTGATAGGCTTGGAGAAAACCCCTTCAACAATTATTTTTTTAATAAACACAATTTCTTCCTTCACAGTATTGATAGCAAAGTGGGCTTTGCAAAGAATGTTTTGCTAACAAGGTCATAACAGTCTTTGTACTGGCATTGTATACATCCCTCTGAATTCATTTTCCGATGAAATGTTTTGTATTTTTGGATTCACTGCCATAGATTTACATTTGAATTATTCATGCATGCCATGCTGTCAGTTGGGTAATATGCTTATGAGATGAATAATCAAGACAGTTTTTCATGTTTGTTTGTTGTCTTGCATGCAGGTGAATCTGGTGTGGAAGAGTGGTCCCAGTGGAGCACATGCTCAGTTACTTGTGGTCAAGGGTCGCAGGTGCGAACCAGAACTTGTGTATCACCTTACGGGACACACTGCAGCGGCCCATTAAGAGAATCAAGGGTTTGCAATAACACTGCCCTCTGTCCAGGTAGTGTTAGCAGCAACTACGACTGTGGATGTTTTGAATTGTGTCATGCTACGCATTTGGAACAATTTGTTATTTTCTTATGAACTGGATATAGGCATTTTCATTAGAGTCTATAAGTGTGATTCTTCTCAACTGTGATATCTTACTCTGTATGTGATCATTTTTGATTTCTGAACACTCAGGGTGTTAGATATTTGACCACCTCCCTGCTCCAAATATGGTTGAAATGTGTGTATCTACTTCAAAGAGTATAAACATAGTTATTTTTCTTGCATTTTTAAGGTGGTAAAAATATCCAAATGCATATATGAAAAAAATAAAATTTTTAAGCATAGTAAAATATTGCATGTACTCACTCCATGATTGACATAGTTTGTCAGTCAGGAATCCTACCATTCATCTGGACCTATCTGGGAAAAAATTGTAGTGGACCTAAAAATGATCTGTCGTTCTACTTTATATACTACCTTGAAGTGATTCTTCTCATCACGGCCATATACTGCTTTAAAGGCTAGAGAGGGAACTGGTTCAGGTACATTCAAAAAATATATTATTTAACGATGTACCAGATTTTATTTGTTTCACCATCTCAAACCAGTGAGAATTTTATTTGAATCAGTCCCAAAGCGAAGCGTTTAGGTTGTGTCCCATCACTTGATGGGTGGATGACCATAAGGTATATGAATGCAGCAGAAGCTGATACTAGGCTCACATGTAGAGTCTTTGCAGAAGCATTTGAAGGGAGATGTTCTAGAGAAAGGTCTTATTACTGTAGACCCCACAACCTTTAAATCATGCCTAAATATTTTCTAGGGGTCTCAATTTCCAGAGATAACTGGTTCTGCAATTGATAAAAAAAAGTAAGGCTGAGGGACCTGGGAGAGTGGTCAGGAATCAT
Organism: Mastomys coucha; assembly: GCF_008632895.1. Lineage (NCBI taxonomy): Eukaryota > Metazoa > Chordata > Mammalia > Rodentia > Muridae > Mastomys > Mastomys coucha. Next base: position 54,327,024 of record NW_022196896.1, on the reverse strand, counting down.
GTCAATTTCTAAGCAGGCAAATGTAATAATCATAAGGAGCTTGGAAGGCAGCTGTCAGTTAGGGGCTGCGAAGCTTCAGTTTTTCACTTCTGATGATCTGCTTGACCACACCATGAGTATACTAAGCACTCCTGAATTGTGAGTTCAAAATAGTTTCCCTGAACAATTGTGTGTGGTGAAGGTTTAAAAAAAATCCAAAAAAAACAAATAAAATAATAAACAAACAAAAACAAAACAAAATAAACAAACAACAAATGATCCTTGAGGAAAGAGAAGGGAAGAAGATAGCAGGAGGAATTGTGGGAAGGATGTCATGAAGTGTGAGAAACCCTTTCATCAGCATTGAGAAGTAGAAAATCAACTGATGAAGGCATTGTTAAACTAAGACTACGCAGGAAAGGAAGACACAATTATTAACAAAAGGACAATAATTGCTATTGAAAATAGGTAGACATCAGGATTATGTTAGCCAAGGAAGAATATGGAATGAAACATAGTATGGTTCAAAGGGGAAAATGTATGTCAGTTATGGAAGGATAAAAATGAAAAAGTCTAAAAGCGGGAGACCTAGACCAAACACATTTCAACAACATGAGCTGAAAAAAATAAAAGAAAACACAGAGAGGCAGAGGCTTGGAGTGTCATAGTGGAACCCAAGATCTCAAACATCATATTTACATCATGATTTACAGAGTACAGTTCCCTGCTATCATCGCTTAAACCAGTATCAATAGAAGATTCTGATTCAATTGATATATAAATTTATCTTATAAATACTTCATATCAACATCATGTATCATGACAAGTATAGTGTCTAATGGCAACCATATTCTCAGGTGAGAATCTGATTATTCTTCAGAGTGCCATCCACCAACTTCCATTAGTAGCTTACTTTCCAGTCTCCAGTTACACAAATTGTAAGGGTGACGTATGGAAGTCTTCATCTTCTATCAGAGGAAGATGATTAACCTGTTGACTAGGAACATAGAGCATCCGTGGGAGGAACCTAATCTCTGCCACATGTGGAATGGCTACATGTTCTCCCTGTGTCTGGTGTGAAGAAAACTGAGTAATATCTCATTGGACAACTTTTTTTTTTTGATTTCTCAAATATCTTTTGTAAGAATATAAACAGTTTCAAGTCTCTCTTTAAACCTCATGTACATAAAATATTTGTCTTTCTAAATTTTGGTTGAATATTGCTCACAAGAGAAGTATGACATTGTTATACTTCAGTTTGTTAAATTTAGATTTTTCATAAACTTTTATAAATACAAGAGATCAGATTCATTATTTTAAAATGTCAGATAACTACATAGTTATAGGAAATAGTAGTTTCTTTCATATGCTGTTACTTTTTGTTCAGTGTAAAGTGTTATTTTTAATATGATTTATCATGAAAGCAATAAAAAATGAAAACTAAAATCTTCAAGTGGTTTAAAACTTAAGAAGTATTTGAATCAATACAAACATCTATCTAAAATAATAAATTTTCCTTAAATTTGCTCACAAACCAATCTTACTTGTCCTGCTTACAGAACTCTAATTTTTTTGCTATTTCATTGATGAACGTGGGACAAGAAGGGACAAATTGACTAGTAAGTTAACCCTCTACAAAATATATGGAAGCACAGAACCCAAGCTTATTTGTATCAAGAAGGAAATACCTTAGTATTACAAATGAGTTAATTTCCTTATTCACATGTTTTTTTCTTTTATTCAGATCCTCTGATACAGAATCACAGTGGACCTTCCACACACTTTTTTGACTTCACGTTACTTTTTATTTGACAGGTTTTTGTTTGTTTGTCTGCCCTCTATCCCCCAGAGGAGAAACATCTGGAATATTCTTAAAGTAAACTGGGAAAGGTAGAGAGTAACATTTGATTATGTAGTTACTGTTTCGGCTGAGTTTCAGTTCTCTATTCTACTCCAGAGTTCTCAACCTTTGTTGATTAAACACCAGCAAGCACCTCAACCCTGATAAGTCCTTGTTTCATGAGAACCACACTGCTCATTCGAAGCATCACTGCTCATTCAAAGAATCCGTGGTTTCTACCCATTTGATGCCAGTAGCCCTTCATTTCCTTATACACTTATAAAACCCAAACTGTCTGCAGATATCAACCAGTGTCCTGGTGGGCAGAGTTACCTCCAGTTGATAATCGCTGATCTGTACTTAACGGAGATGAATCTGTAAAAGTTCATATAGGTCTATGGGATGGTTTGGGATTCATTTTTATGAATGTCGTAGTTGTCATATTCACTTATTTCCAAATAAATCTCTTACACTTTAAAAGGATTATTTTATATATAACACAACATAAATTATATGAGCATTTACAGATGTTTATTTCAAAACCTGGTGATAATGTTTGTATATTATATATATATTTTATATTCTCTTTGGCGTGTACCAAGCATATATATATATATATATATATATATATATATATATATATATATGTGTGTGTGTGTGTGTGTGTGTGTGTGTGTGTGTGTGTGTGTGTATCTGGCATAAGTTTTAAGAAGAAAACTACAAAAAATTAGATGAAATTGATTAAATTATTTTATCAGTACTATTTCTTGAAGTTACTAGATAATTCATAAATTTTCATATTTTACTGTAAAATAAACACTTAAATAAAATTTTATATTAAATTGAAAACTTGATCTTAACAAAATCCTTATGAATAGCCTCTCTAAAATAATTTTTTTAGAATCTATAAATATTGTAAAGCATGTGCTCTAATTTTCTGCCAAAGCAGTCATCTCTAAAATGAAAAACTATTAATACTTTCTTGTCCCATATAGAAGTTAGCATCTGAAATGATGTAACAGAGCCACAAAACAGTAATGTATAATAGTAAAGAATGTATAAAATGGCTAAGTAGCATTTGTTTCCTGATTCCAGTATCATGATTTTACAAAGCTACTAAATTCCTTGTAATGTTTTGTGGTTCACAACTATATATGTATTTATATAGTTATATAGTTTTATATCTAGTTATATATTGGATATATATATAATACATATATATATATATGCAATTTAGCTGTTAAATGTTTTCTAGCATTGTGCTGTGTAAATTGAGTAATATAGCAATTTGATAAAAGATCATACAGAGTCATTAAAACTTTTCATAACAGAGCAGTTTATTGTTAAATTGAGAAGTTTGATAACTGAAAATAAATACAAAAATAAATAAAAACACATAATCAAAAAATTAAATATATTAATACATTTTTATTAGAGAGATTTCATCCCTGATTGATGTTTACAGACATGTATGACATATGTATATATTTTAAAACTATATAACATTTATGTGTACATAGCTAAATACAAATATCGAATAATCTCTTATCAATGAATACTAATCAGCCTTGGGTTTTTCAGATTGCCATGAGATAGATAAAAATACAGCTATATACCACTCTCTGGAACTTTTCCTATCTATTATGTTCAAAAGACTTTCTAATGGCTTTCATAAAATCATTGAAAAACTTTTACTGAATAATATTAAAATTGGGTTGCTGTTTTCAATGTTTGAACACATTTTTACAACTTCTTGCAATAAGTCAAAAACCTGAGTAGAAGGAAATGATTTACCTAAATGCTAAGGTGTGCCATTTCTTGTGGATTTCTTTTGAAATTTACTCATAAGTCATTTAAATTACCATGTATATTTGTGTATCAAAATGCACTTGTGTTTTGAAGTGTATGTATATACATTGTGGCACAATTCAACATTAACATAGTTTGTAAAACTATATAATATTCTTTAAAGACCTGAAAAGAGCAGATATTAAGTACTTTTACCACAACACTGATAAGAACCTGTGGTAATGCACTGGCAGATTAGCTGGATTTCAGCTTGAATGAAAGAGCATGAGCAATATACACATGAAAAAAAATTCTAGAAATATCATATTTACTTAGAAAGTACCGTTGCCACTTTACATCGGCTTGTGCTTTGAGCATCCAGATGAGGAAAGCTAACCTCTCTCCGTTTTTCTCCTGAGGATCAGTACTCCCTCACTCATCCCAGGAGTGACCTTAACCATCTGGGCTCAAGGTTTTCTCAGTGTTTTAAGACAGAGGCTTAGCATCAAGAGAGCTGGTTCTCAACAGAGCGATTTCTCCTGTGTTTTTTGTACTCTCGCTTTATTTGCAGGGTAATACACTGGTGCTAATAACAGGGTGAGAGCAGTAATTCGACATTCAGAAAAGGGATTTAACCTCTGAGGTTCAGTGAACTTTTGTAAGATATACTGATATTTATTTATACCATATTCAATACTCATTATGAGGGAACATATATTGTTGTTTCCAATTATGTATGAATTATACATACTGAGATATTTGAAGTACTGGTATGCCCATGGTTACTTTAATTTTGTGTTTATATAACGGGTTTTATTCTTGTTGCAATTTTAGAAATATAATTAGGAGAGTTTACAGTTCCATCAAACTAGCAGAGGAGGATGATCATTTTCTAGTTCCATGGCTTTTAAAATGATCTCTGATCTCCCCTTGAAATGGGGAAGGGAAGGACACTGTGGGAGTAGATGCAATGGTGGAAACAAACTCCTACTCAAAAGATAGTGAATGGAGCTCCAAAATTTTAGATGAAAAATTATTTTTTTAAAAAAAATAGCCTAAAATGTTTAAAATTTACAGAACCGATTTTTAGCAACTCTTTTTCATTATCTGACATATAATATTTTGGAAACTCCATAGATATTAGAATTAAATTGTTTCTTAGCTATTTAAATACAAATATAGCTCTAAAAGTTCAGCCCTGTTATGAGAAATTTAATTTTTCTTATTCTTTATAGGTGACCATACTTTAAAAGTAACTTAGAAATCTTTTATCAAGAGAAAGAAAGGGATTTCCACTTAAAAAGTTGAAAGGGGGAATACTTTAAAACATAATTCAACAGTAGAAGAAACGTACATCTAGTTTTTTATTGTTTCATTATATTTTCAAATTAAATTTAAAAGCCTATGTCTAATTAGAGTTTTATTCAAAGTAAGTTTTCAAAATATCTTCCTACTTTATTCGATGCTTTGTTTTCTTAATTATACAGAACGAAGTCTTTGCCCTCGGTTCTCTTCTCTGTGGCTGAAGCTTCTTTGCTTTATTACAGTACATGGAGTTTGGGAAGAATGGTCACCTTGGAGCTTATGCTCCTTCACATGTGGCCGAGGCCAAAGAACACGAACAAGGTCATGCACACCTCCTCAATATGGAGGAAGGCCCTGTGAGGGACCTGAAACTCATCACAAGCCTTGTAATATTGCCCTCTGTCCAGGTAAGCATATTTGGCAACTGAGGACGCTTGCATTAATGTATTTCATATATTGTTCCTGGTGTACATAGCATACCTAAAACATATAACTCTTATTGAGCCTTGCTGAAAAGTGTTTCTTCTCCCTCCTGTCTCTGATCTGGATGAAACAGGCTGATTTCCCTGGTTCCTAGGTTTGTAGTGATGCGTATTTACTCGAGTGGTACCAATTGGTGTTCACCTTTCCTATATAGCTCTATATGTATATGTTATTGTTTTAAAATAAAGTTTTATAGGTACAGAGGTATCTCTTGGGAAGAATCATAAAGAGTTTTCAGGTCTTGAGATGAGTTTGGACATAACTAGCAAGACCTGACTTAGAGTTGTGGTTCACAGCGTTATTCCCTCGCGATCATTCAGTTGAGGAAGGGAATTTTTCATTGAACATATGAGAAAATTCTCTATTTTTTGGAAACATCATAGGACAGTTTACGTAGTCTTTCATAGTGTGTATTTATGCCATCTTACCATTTTCTTTCTGCCTAATAATTCAGCTTCCATCATCTCACTTTGAGAACTCTGTCCACCATCCCAAAGTCCTCAGGCCTTCATAATATTGCCACACTTCAAATAAATAGTTGCATAAAGATGAAGAAATTCTAATCTCTGGTTTCAAGGAGCTCAAAATTTAAGGAACTATTATGTGTTTGTAAATAAATAAATGATATTCTCATGATATTCTCTCCAAGGAAGCTATAGACAAAACTATGAATGGCAAGGAGCTAACCTGAATGACAAAATTCTCTCCTCTGCTTTTTGGAAGGTTTTTTTTTTTTTGTAGATTAGTTCATAATCTACTCTGTATGAAAGCAACAGAGTGGAACTCCCACAAGATACATTTTTATAAATGCATTTTCTAACAGATTCATTTTCTTCTATACTCTTAAAATCTTCAAGTCCATGGCCTATGTTATAAGGCAATTTTTAATGTTTTAGAAATTTTAGAATAGGATGAAGATCACTAGAGGAAGTCAGTAGAAAGTAATGGTGACTAGATATGAAATATAATGTATACATTTAGGAAATTTGCAAAATATAAGTAAAAATATCATCTAAAAATAAAAGTTCTGTGCAATTCCATGTAGTTCACATACAATAATTTGAATACTGCTCTTTTCCTGAGACTTTTTTAAAGCGTGTTCAAATTTTTGCAGAAATCTGGCCCAGTTCATATTCTTTAAGTAAGTTGTATGGGTCTGTCTTTATAAGCTTTAATTTATCATAAGCTTGATTCTGTTACTTTTGTTTTGGGGTTTAGTTAAACAACAAAAGATTCAAATTTCTGTATTGTATTTCAAGTTACTTACTCTACATGGGAACTTAAAGCTGTGGCTTTTCTAATTTTTCACTCTGGATTAGAACTTTTCCTATTCTAGTTTTAAAATATATGATATATTTGATGCAACCACTAGGAGTTCTCCTTAGAAATAACTGTTTATAGCTAAACTCAACCATCTCCACTGACCACCAAACATTCTTCCGTAGCTTTTGACTAGGAACAAGGCTTTGTCAAAAAGAATACATACTCCCCAGTTTCAAGAAATTAAGAAGGTATACCTATAAGTGTAGAAAATTTTGAATGAAGTACCCTAGTGTCCTTAAAGGTTGTAGTTTGGTGCTTGTACAATTTAACCTAACATTTGTTATAATCTTGATATCTGGGATGCTTTAGACATTATTTTATTATATATAGATGCAATAGGAAATATACAAACAATAAAGTAAATGGTTACTATTACTATAAGTCTCCTTGGAGTCACCAGGATTGTGGCGCAGAAAAGGTCAGAAGATACATACAAAAGCACAAATTGCATTGGTCCTCACGACTTTGTGATTTAATGTGTGAGTTGCAATAGTGTATGGCAATATAATTCAGTGAAATACTATAAGAAAAGAATTTCAGACCATTTCTTTTAAGAAATGCTTCTAAACTTTATAAGGTACTCTAAGGGTGACATAGACTGTTCATCAAATAATGAAATAGTTTTCACTTATGCAATTTTGTATACAACTGCAAGTAGTTCATACCCCATCAACTGCTTTCCTAAAGACATATCCAGTTTCTCTCACATCTTTTGAGGGTGGAAAGCCCTCTGACTCACATATAAATAAAGAGGGATGAAAGGAAGGAAAGAGTAGAGGTGGCGTTACTACTTTAGTTGTTACTGTCTTAGGTTCTTTCCCTGTTGCTGTGATGAGATGCTATGACAGAAGCAACTTAAAGGAGAAGGGGTTTGTTCTGGCTCAGTCCAAGGTGGACCCCACCATAGCCAGGAAGTCGAGGTACCAGGGCTTTAAAACATCTGGTTGAATTGCATCTAGTCAATAAATAGAGTGTAGTAAATGAGTGCTTGATAGCTTTCAGATTGCTTCTCCACTTGATACAGTCTGGGATTCCCCTGACCACAAAATCATCCTGACAATAATTAAGGTGGGCCTTCCCACATCAATTACTGCAATCAACATAACCCTGCAGGGACATACTGAAAAGCTACCCTTAATCATTCCCAGTTATGCCCTGAGGCTATCCTCCCAGGTAATTGCACATTCCACATAACGTTAAGTTGAAAATTAACATCATCACCCTGGCTACATTAATGTCTTGTCTGAGAACAGGGGCTGCTCTTGATGGGGAAGGTGGGCAGAAAGAGGAGGGCAGCAGTGGGAATCAGCTTGTTTAGAGTTATTATAGAAGGGTATGTGGATAGACGCCCTTAGTGTTTAACTGTCTTTGTACTCTGCTTTTCTTACCTAAGCCAATACAAAACACAGTCTAAGCCACATTGTCTAAGTTACTGTTTTCCCTGAAATTTTATTGCTGTAACTAACTGAGCATTCTATTCATGACATATCTGAGTATATAGGACTTCTCTTCAGTTTCCTTCCTACTTAAGCAACTTGGTTCCTGGTATTCCTCCAACAAATTATGGTATAACATAATACTCATCATAATACCCATAATATAATAGATTCTCATCATAACATATTTGATGAGTATATATTCACATCTACATGTATTATAAATGCAAATTTCTAAACCTCATTCCAATTTATCTAGTTATATATATATATGTATAATAATATATATACATATTTGTTTCCTTATTGTAATGTGATGTAGTGATAGGATCTTTTTTCATTAGTAAGGAGATATTTGCTTTTATGTTTTTTTTCCTTCTTCATTTTTTCCTATAATTGTTACTCTCTGAGAACTGTTGATGAGGCCTTTGAGAGGATTAGAAAGGACTGATTAAGGGATTAGGTTTGTGTCCTAAGTAATTTGGTAAGGGTTAAAGAAGGAAGAACATTGTTCTGGACTGGATAATGTTAGGAAGAATTATTCTGACTGGGTGTCATATACGTTGTGTAGAGTCAAGGGAAGACATTCTGTAATTGGTGAAGAAGTACCAGTCACTCATATTAGTGGAGAAATGAACATTTTGTAATGTGAGTGGTTATACTATTTATATGACATTTTTTACATGAAAGCGATAATATTTGACAGTGATGTTGTATGGATGGGTTAGGTCAGTAATTATAATATAGCCTAGCTGCATGCAAGCCTAGGCAAGCTATTAACAGTGGTAGGATCTAACTATGTCAAATTTTATCTTAGGATTGTCCTGTTATTTGGACTTCTCCTGTGGAGAAAATCTTGTCATTGGTTTCGAGCTTTATCAATATTTAGCAACAGAATTGTGTCAGATGTGATTGATGTACCTGTGTTTATGTTGTATGTCCAATATGAAAATTATATAGATCCATAGCCTCAAAATAAACCACTTTCTTTGAACTTAAACAATTCTCATAATGTCTTAAGTTTTTAACTTAAACCTTCAAAATTAACAGACATGTAATTTGGTTTATGCATAATATTTTGTACTAGCAGTTGAGGATTAGGGGAATCAATGACTCAAGTTGTCCTTGTCTTTTGTCTCAGCTTTGGCACTTCTCAATCTGAGATACATTGATGTAGGAGATAGAAATAAAATAGATCAATGTCACTGACATGTGAGTGAGACACAGCTAGAAGACCAAAATACATAAAGCATCTATATAGATTCCATGTATACATTATGTAAAAGCAATATAATTATATGATTTAATAGGAAGTAAATGGTCTGGAAACCAGAACACATTCACTTCCAATTCTTAATTAGTGATGTTTAATTTTACAACTAATTATTGCCTTTATCATTCCTGATTTTTTTTCAATTTTTAGATTGAACCCAGCATCTATGTGACAACAATGATGTGATTAAAGCTCAGTAGAAACACTGAAAAATATAAAACTATGTAGAGTGGAGATTTAGCAAGCTTGGTCTAAGGATATTACTTTAGTATTAGGGCCTTTTAGAGGTTATAAGCCAAATAAACTCAAGGTGTCATTTTTGAACTCTAGAGCAGTATGCAAAGAGTCAGGGACTTTACTCACAGGTTTGTGCAAGAATTCACCAAATGCCTGTGTGTGGCTATGGTGTCATCCTGATATCGTGTTTGAAAAACGTATCCCTGTCAGCCCAGGATCCACATAGTGGAGAGTTTCTCTGGGTCTAGTTTCCATGCACATTTACATATTTATGCAAATCCTGACAGGGAGCTATAACCTAAGGATAGTTGCCCTGAAACACTCCTGGGTTCAGTGTTCTGTTGACCCAACAATTGGATGCTCTGCCCTCTTAAGAGAGTAGCCTGCCTGTCCCTCTGCAGGGAGCCCTTCTGGTGACACAGGGAGTGGGATAATGCTAAGCACTTGTGTGCACTTGGTTCAAAGGTCTGCAGTTCTCTCTGCTTGGGGATGTTACAATTTGACATTCAATTGCTGCTCCACTAACCTGTTTCTTCATTAATTTATAGTTTGTCATTTTAATATTCTGGACTGTTTCATTTTGATTATGTTTGTTTCGAGGTCATTTGGGAGTTTTAACCCTATACCAGTAACCTCTTAAGTTCCTAGCTTATATATTTTTTCTATTAATTGTGCATTATTTGTAAAAGAATTTGCACCGTGCTACTACTTTTTATTCCTGCCCTTTCAATGTCTTTCCCATTAGAGTGAATTGCTTACATATTCATTTCTAACTTCTAATATAATATTGTATCTTCTTTCTGCTTTTATTACGTGCGTTTTAAATAGCAAGTAGGAAGCATAGATTTTGTTTTCTTACTTTTCTGTTTATTTCCAAGGCAGGAAGTCAGGCTTCTTCCAAACATTTGAGCCTTGTATTATGAAAGGATCTTTCATATTCCTGGTGACTCCTAGCTAAATGTGAATCAGAGATCCCTGGCTTTTCCACCATTAAATCAGACTGCTTTCGTAGCAGATGCCAGGATTCTTCTGCTCACAAGTGCCCTCTCTGTCTCATTTACTCATTCACCAATATTCAGACAGAATCACTGCTGAAATAATAGTTTCAGTATCTAAACTCTACAAGCCTTAATGGCTGGTACATAATCTGTCTACCTCTTCTGTATGCAAAATAACTTTGGATCTAGAAAATAGGCTAAAACAGTATCTTTACTAAGATATCATATAGAATTTAATAGGAGACAGTTGTTATTCCTTCCAGATCGGCTTGGTTATGTCTGGCAGGATGAAGTCCCTACTGGAGTGAGAATAGCAGAGTTCTAACAACTCAGTCAGAGTAACTCTTCTGGCCCCTGGAAATCTGGTAGTTTGTGGAATTGCTGAGTGAAGTTTAACTGCCTCCTGCGACTGCCTTGTGGGAGGGAGCGCATTGCCTATACTGTTAGATCCCTCCGGTTTTTCCTGCTTCAGAATAAAGCTTTTTTGTTGTTGTTCTGTGTTCTTAGTCACTGTTGTAGAAGAGCTCCTACAGCAATAGGAGTATTTGAAAATTAACATTTATTTTGAAAAATAAAAAGAAACAGCGAGTCCTTATCATGTAACTGGAAGGGGCATTGAAAATGATGATTCTGACCTCTGGGCATTTCTGAGAAGAAATTACGAGGTCTGGTGTAATGTTTGAAAAAAATGGCTTTCTATGAGAGTAAAAGAAAGGAAATGGTTATATTTTAAATAAGATATGAAAGCAAATTATTCTTATCATTGCATTCAATACTTTATAAAGCATGTCAGAAGATTTTGCTCCTATCTCAATGTAAGCTGTTATCCATCAATACATCTTTCCTCTTATGTTCTTCAGCCTCTGGTAACTACCATTCTGGTTTTAAAATCAACATACTCTTACATGGAAGTTCATATGACAGCTATCCTTTTGTTTTTGTCTTATTTCACTTAACCTAATGATCTCAGGTTTGACTCATATTTCATTTGCTTTACTGATGAATAATATTCTATTGTGTTTGTCCCACACTGGTTTCGTTCATTCCTGACTTGATAGACAGATTAGATTAGGTACATTTCTTGGCTCCTGGCTCTCCTGCCAGGCACTACTGAAATAAGCAAAGACATACAGATGATTCTTCAAATTACCGATTGTTGGATCTCATGCTAGTCCTATTTTGTCTCTTGAGGAAAATCCACAACATTTTCCTTAATGGATATACTAATTTGTAGTCCCTCCAATGGGATAAAAAAGACTGTTCTTTTCTCACCATCATGAGGAGAGCTGTTCTTAATGGGTGTATCTCACTGTATCTCACTGTAATTTTCCTTTGGCCTTTTTCTTATTCTTTTTCTATATACATGCTAGATATCTGTGTGTCTTGTATTGAAAAATATCTAAGTAGAATGCTTGTTCTTTTAAAACATAGACTGTCTTTCTGGTATTTAAGGAGTTCCATATACAGTTCTGGATAATAACTTCTGGCTCCTTGCCATCAGGTCCAGACCAGAGGAGAGAGGTCTCCGACCCGCTGGGGCTTTTCCAGGGCTGAGTAGGATAGTGAATGCCAATGGCCCAAACGAAACACACTGATCCAGGAGTCCTGCCAAAGCAGGAACTCAATTTTATGGCATCAGCCTGTGGCTTATATAAGTTTGGAACATAGGGAGGGGGATTTTTGGTGAGGTAAGATGATGTAGGAGGCGAGGAAGGGTGATGAAGGGTCTGGAGTGACTGACAGGGTCAATGGCAAAGCTCTACCTCAGCAACAGTGGCAGAGGCAGGGCCAGAGAGGTCTTGCTGAGTCACCCCAATATAGAAGTGACTGGGACCTGTCTCAAAATTCGAGCCAGGCTCAGGTTTGTTCTCAAGACCCAAACCAGGGCCAAAATGGGGCCCAACAAATATCTACCTCTTAGGTGTAGAGTTTGCAAATATGTTTTGCACTCAATGGGTTTTCTTTTCTTGCATTATTGTTCATCTTACTGTGAAGTAACCTTAGTTTTATATAAGCTCAGATGAAAACTGTGTTTGCTCTGGTTTGGGTCAGTTATGATATTCAGAAGACTCTTCCTTAGGTTTTCTTATAGTAGTTGCATCATTTACATCCAAGTGTTGGTTCCATTCCAGTTGTGTTTTGAATATGACAGCATCTAGTTTCATTCTCCTACTCATGGATATCCAGTTTCCATTGATATTTCTCAGTAAGGTTATATTCTCTGCAATCATTTTTTTAAAATGTAGTTTAAAACTCTTTGGGCTCCACTTCCACGGACTTATCCCTAGGCTCTCTAAGCATTTCTTATTTTCCTAGCCTTGTGTTTATGCCAATTTCATGCTGTTTTAATTATTGTCATTATCTAACACATTTTGAAAACATCATACAGTGATATTGCTTGGCTCATTTTTTTTTTTATCAAGAGTTCTTTGGTTGTTTATGGTTTTAGTGGTCCATTGAAATGTTAAAATTGCTTTTCCTAGTTCTATGAAAACTAGCACTGGTATTTCTCTATGTGTTTCAGTTGCTTGTTGTGAAAAAAAAAAGAGAGAGAGAAAGGGGGAAAAACCCTGACAAAGGAAACTTTCTAAAGGAGGAATTTATTCTGGCTCAAAGTTCACAAACACAGTAGTATGTCATGGTGGGAAAATTTTTAGTTTCCCCGGAAGCTAGAGACAGCTAGCCATGTTATATCACAGTCAGGAAACAGGATAAGTAATGCTCAGTTTGCTTTCTTCTATGTTTTCAGACTAAGATCTAGACTCATGGTTCTAAATTTAAGGTGAGTCTACTCACCTCATATAACCTAATCTAGATAGTCTTTCACAAGCATACCAATAGATTCCCACCCCCACCCCCATGGGTTTAAGTCCTACCATCTTGACTACCAAGACTGAGCATCACAGCTCCACCACTTACTGATTTTATTATACCTTATACCATATTATTTTAAGTTAAAATTCCCCACTCGTTGGGCCCATGTGGATACCTCAAAATGCAAGATGCACACTCAGTTCAGTCTTAAAAGTCTCCTTTTCTTTAAACTTTATAACACTGTTTGTTACTGCAAAGTTCAACTTTCATCTAAGACTTTAAATATTCTCTTAATATAAATTCCAATAAAAAAAGACATGAGGACCAGTAGGATGGTTCAGAAGATGAAGATGCATACTACCAACTCCAATGACCTCAGTTCTATCCCTAGAACCTATATAACAGAAGGAGAGAACTTACTCCTGTAAGCTGTCTTATGATCTCTACATGCTCATATATACTATAGCATACGTATGTCATAAAAACCATAAATAAATGTTTAAATTGTAAAATACAAACAGGGCATATATTTCTGATATCCGAGACAAAAATAAACATACTGTTTCCTAAAAAAAGAAGAATGGGGCATAGGAAAGAGTTATTAGACAGACCCCCATCAAGGGAAACAAAATATCCTGCCACTCCCATGTGTGTCATCTCAGTCTTGTGATAGAATCACATGGCCTCCTCCAAATATCTTCTGTAGCACCAGTCATTCATCTCTGCTGAATTAAACACATGTCACCTATCTCTTGACTCAAATACTACATCACACAAGCAACCTTCATTGGCAGACATATCACTGCCCTGATATCTCTGACACCTGAGACTTGCTATTGCAACCTGCTCTCAATTTTCAGTTTCATAAAGTGGCCTTTTGGGGCATCCTTAAGGGACTCACTTGTGGCAAAAGGTTTGGCCTGTATGTCCTCTGGATCTGTGCACAAGCTCTGTGATCCCTTCGGTTTCCCATCTGTCATGACCTCATGACTGTACCCTATGGACAGTACACCAAAGCATGTATCGATCGGTTCAGGGTGGATCATCTCCCTCTTAGATCACAGCTGCATGGGCACTTGTGTGCTCACCTTATGCATTTTCCTGCGTGACTGCTTCTTATCGAGAGAAACTCTTCAGCTGCAATCTCAGTTCAGGCTTCTTTCTTTCAAGTGAGCAAGCATCCTCAATAGAGGAAGGCTTCTGTGGATAGGACCTGTTCCTCCAGAGACTGTTCTCTTACTCCAGTGCAAGATAGAGTTGCTCTTTCAGAACACTAATCTGGATAATACACGTTTAGTCTTCTGCACCCTTCTTGTTCAAATCTTCAAATGTTTTCTTAACACCTCTTCATTCATAACTTCACAAGTCTCTCTCTCTCTTTCTCTCCATTTTTTGTCTCACTCATCCTCTGGCCATGGAATAAATACAGCCAGATTCTTTACTAGAATACACATGCATAGCACCTATGTCAGGTCCTAGCATACCCTTTGTTCCTCTCTTAAACCACACAGGAGGTCTCTACTGTCCATATTTATCTCCACACTCTTTTATTCCAACCTCACACCAGAATAACCCATTAACACCCCCTTACTGCACTCAAGAACGTGTCTAGCCCTAAGTTCACTGTGTCAGGGAATATTTTACATCAGGAGCCTGATACATCTGGCCATATTGTATCTACAGTCAGGAAGCAGAGAACGATGATACTAATGTTCAATACACGTTTTCCCTTTTATTCAGTCCAGGGACTCTGCCTGCGGAATGGTACTGCCTGTATTTAGGATAGGTCTTCCCATTTATAATAGCATAATCTAGATAGTCCATCACAGATTTGTCCAGGGACATTTTTCCACTGTTGTGTCAAATTCCAGCAAGTTGATTCTCTCAGTATTAATCATCACAGTAAAGTCTGTATTGAAACTTTAAATCATTTTGGATGCTGTAAAAATTTTGGCAATATTCATCATTCCAATCCACAAACTCAGGATGTCTTTATTTTTCCATATGTATTGTTCAATTTCTTTTAGCAATGTTCGAAATTTTTCATTGCAGAGAACTTTCCCCTCTTCAGTTCAATTTGTTCCTGGATATTGCTTTGTGGTTTCTATAAATGGCAATGGATGGTTCATTCTTTTTCAAATATTTTGCTATTGACGTTTAACAGCACTGCTGATTTTTCTGTGTTGCTTTTGTAAGAAGCATCAAATTTACTAAATTCTTTCATTAGTTCTAATTCTTTTTCTGTAACCATCTTTGGTTTTTATCTCTATAAGACCATCTGTGAGCAGTAAGAATTTGACTTACTTGTTCTGAGTACATATGCTCTTTCTTTTTCTTTCTTGATTATCTGGACTTCCAACTCTATATTAAATATATATAGAGAGAAGGCTAGTACACTTGTCTTCTTAAAAATCCTTTTAAAAAAGAAAAAAAAAGAAGCTTCCCCTATCCATTTAGTTCAGTTTTAGCTGTTTGCTTATGTTATATGGCTTTTATTATTTTGAGGCATCCTCCTTCTCTGATGTTGAGGTACACTCTTTATATTAAGTTGTAACATCATCTTATATTTTAACGTACCCTCATGTATTATATTTATACCTTCCTCCTATGCTTGCTATATTAAGTGTTTCTGACTGACAGGGATGTTGGATTTTGCCAAATGCCTTTTGGTACTCTTGAGATACAGTATAGTTTCTATCTTTCATTCTCCTGATGTGGCATGCCATTTTTATACACTCGATATGCTGGTCCTCTCTCCATCACAGGAATGGATCCAACTTGAACAGGTTAATTAGTTTTAATGTGCTATTATAGTTGATTTTCTATATTATCAAAATACTTTTTCTGAATAATTTTCATCTACATTTGAAAAAGAATATTAGCCTGAGAGTCTCCTTTGGTGGTGTGGTCCTTTCTTGCTTTAGTAGGGGAGTAATAGCAGATTCATAGATTGTTTTTGTCTTGGTAACTGCTCTTTTGTTATGAAGAGACACTGAACCCAAGACAACTCTTTTAAAATAAAGCATTTAATGGAGGGCTTATTTACAGTTTCAGAGGTTTAGTCCATGATCATTGTAGTAGGGATCATGGTTGAAAACATGGCACTGATGGTGTAGCTTAGAATTCTATATCCTGAGTTGTAGGGGGAGAGAGAAACTGGAGCTAACATAGGTCCACCCCCAGTGACACACCTCCTCCATCAAGGCCACACTACTCCAACAAGGCCACACCTCTTAATCCTTCTAATCCTTTCAAAAGAATTCCACTCTTGGTGACTAAACATTCAAATATATAAGTGTGCCTATTAGTATGTGCAGGGTGTGGTGCATTTTTATTAAAATCATCAGAGTTTTTAAGAATTTTTTCTTGTCTAATTCCCCATAATAATTTGAAAATGATTAGTAATGCTTGCTAAAACTCAGCAGTGACATTTAATTTGTCTTGGCTTATTTGTTGTTGCTTTTTCATTCAAAAAGATTTATTATTGCTTCATTGTTGTTGGTTTTGAATGGTGTGTTTAGGTTTTCTGTTCTGACTTTGTCTTGGTAAGATATATGTGATAATTATTTGCCCATTTTTCTCAGTGATCAGGCAGTGTTGTTGCCATTTATTGTTGTTTACAATATTCTGTGAATTATCCTTTAAATTTCGAAGGTATCACTTGTAATGTTTCCCGTTACATCCCTTGTTTTATATATTTGAGCCTTGTTTCTACTTAGTCTGGCTTATGGCTTATCTACTTTGTCTTCTTTTCAAATACCCTGGCCTTTGTCTTGCTAATCTTTTGTGTTGTTTTTTCTTCCTTCCTTGCTAGTCTGTCATTTCTTTCTGCCTAGATACCCCTCATTTCCTTCCTTCTAATAAGTCCGGGATTAGTTTCTTCTCCTTTGTTTGCTGCTCTGAGCTGCAATGCTAAGCTATTTATTTCAGGAATTCATGCTTTATTTGGTTGACCTTCCTGAGCTTCCTCTTCATCATGTGAGACTTTGCTACATTGTGTCTCTATCTTCAATTGTTTGGGGAACTTTTAGAATTTATTACCTATGTAATTTTTGACCTACTGTTGGCTTTTATTTCTGATTGTGACTTTAATCTATTTCAATCTATTGGTGGAGGGATGGCTACTCCTGCTTCTTAGTAACTCACTATATGGAGTATATTAGTGTGTCTTTCACTTTTAGCCCCTGTAAACATTTATCGGTAAAATGAGCTAATTGTAAACAACATGGTATTTAAAATTTTTTTCACACTGTAGAGATACATTTTTTTAAATTTTAAAATTATTTTAGCTCTGTGTGAGTAGTGTGTAGTGGGTAGTGTGTGTGTGTGTGTGTGTGTGTGTGTGTGTGTGTGTGTAGGTGTTTTGGAGGCTGGAGCTGTTGGATCCTCCTAAGGCTGGAATATCAGGTGGTGGTAAGCTGCCTGACATAGATCCTGTGAAGTAAAGTAGTGCTTTCTCTAGCATTCTCAACTGTTCACTTGTTTCTCTACCTGAGGTACAGTTTTAAACAGAAGTTTATTTAATGCAATAATAACTGTTTCAACACCTAAATTCAATATCATAAGCACAAAAAAAATATTTTAGTGTTGTGTATTTCTCATTTGTTTGGTAACTTGTCAAAGAGCCCAAATAAAATAATTTTCTTTTTATCTATATGATCTAGCAAAAGCATTAGTCTAGTCCATTGGTATTGCTTCTGTTAGTTCATCTTCCAGAGAATCTGACCTTCTGCTTGTCTTGCCTACACCATAGTACGCAACCTTAATTCCTCTTACCCACATTGTTCCTGCCTCAGTATAATTTATCTGTCACAGAACAACAGAACACACTTAGTTAAGTTTTGAATGTAAATTATTCCATGTGTCTACTTACAAATTCACTCATAGGTTCATATCCTTCTTGCTCATGTGGCCTTTGATATCTTCTGATTTCCTGCTCCCATACATGAGCTGAATCTATCCTCTATACTTTCTGGTTTTGTGATTCCCCTATATGCCCCAGCTTTCTCTCTTTTTCATGACACACATTTCCCTGGCCTCAAGAGTTTGCAGTTGTATAGAGTTACAATAGCCCTTACATTGCTGCCTCATTTTAATAATTGGGAATCTGCCATTCTTATTCCCAAGAAACCTGATAGGGGATTCTCCATGGTATTGTTCTGCTTATATCATTGTTTTCACTACTTCAAGGTGAAACTCCTCCTTGTCCATATAGGTACATTTTTCATAGTCAGGTAGTTATGATCACTAAAGCAGAGCTTGGTCTATCTTAGTCAACCACAGTTTACCCATGATCCAGGAGCCCAATACCAGTGACACCATACCTTTTCTGTCATCCTTTAGTAAATGGTGACATTATTAGTTTTCATTAAGGTTTTGGAGTTTTTTGTTTTACTAACTTATTTACCAGGGAACAATTTTCATGTCTGAACACCAAGATATGAATCAGAGTTCAGCAGAAGTAGTTTTATAATAGAAAAAAAATCATTGAGATCTATTCAGATTTCTCAGGTCACAATGACTCTGTGAGATTCATCTTATCTGTGTGAGGAGCTCATAGATTTATTGAACTGATTCTTGCGAAGGAGAAGCATTGGTCTGCTGCCTTCTACTAGAGCAGGTCAAGTGCCACTCATGGGGATTGAAGAGAATCTATCTCTTTACCACTTATCTCCCCAGTTAAACTTCAGATAACAGTTATCCATTTACTTTCTCTAGTACCAAGAAGAATGTGATTTTTAAATCATAGTAGCCTGTATATTAACAAATGGCTTTTAGGTTTAAGTATCTCAGCATTTGC
Source organism: Mastomys coucha (assembly GCF_008632895.1). Lineage (NCBI taxonomy): Eukaryota > Metazoa > Chordata > Mammalia > Rodentia > Muridae > Mastomys > Mastomys coucha. The sequence goes on along the minus strand of NW_022196896.1, from coordinate 54,307,748 downwards.
CCATGAAAGATAATGTACACTCTCTATCTGAGATGCTTAAAAGTATAAAAGAGAATTTAGTTTCTACTTCCCAGAAACTTGTGACCCATTATTCCCAATTCAGTCAAATGAGATAACAAGCTCCTAGAATAACGAGGTGCAAAGGTCATTAGAAGAACACAATAATTAATACTTTTAGGTATGAAGACATTATATGAAACTCAAAATGCATAATAGAAAATATAAAATTAAGGCAATCCTTCACTGGTACTAAAGGAATCCATGTGTATATATCTGTGATGTATATTAATCTTTTCTCATTCCTCACTTTTCTGTTTCTCTCGCAATGTAGACAACACAATAAAAAAACACACAATAGAGTTTTGTACTAGATCTTGTATTAAGTTCCTTCTTTTTAATATGCCATGAGTTACTTTATCAAGTCAATTATTTCAGTGCAGATCAGTAAAATAATATTCAATAAAATGAACTTCTAACTCATGGTATAAAATAAAACAGAAATAAAAGTCCAAGGTATCATGATTTATATATCTATTTTATTACTTTTTGTGAAACTGAATTTGTAAACAAGCCTAGTTGCATCTCAAATGTGTGTTTAATGAGTGTTTTGACAAAATTTAGCCTCAAAATGTCTCTCAAGTTTCTAATATTAAGTCCTCCTCGAACATTTGGAAAAACCAAAAATATGTACACTATTAGCAAGCATTGAACAACTCACATTATGAATAGATGACATTGATGGGTTTAATTTTTAACTGATTGCAAGGCAGCATCTTCTTTGAGGAAAAACATAATAAGTCAAACTTTCCACAGACAGATTCTCTCATTTTCCTGATCTTTTTTCCAGAAAGATTTTTTTATACTTCTTATAGAAACAAAATGATAGTCAGACAAACTTCTCTCTCATGTCCATATTTAACTTGTTCATTCTTATTTAAATCTCTTTGTAGCTAAATATACTTGTGTGTGTGTGTGTATGTGTGTGTGTGTATCTGCATGTATGTATGTTATGTTGTGTTTTGATGTTTTGTTCTTTTGTTTATTTTGGTCAAGAATATGTAACTATAACAGTTATGGTGAAACATGCCTAGACATTATCTCAAATCTGAATCTCTAAGGATGGCACACAACCCATTTCTCTCTTGACTCAATTAAATTGGCATCACCTCCCCTGGTTCTGCTTTCTGGGTATAGGTGTCAACCTATACACTGCTTTACCAAATAGAACATAAGGTACAGTTGTGAATCTTTATGTTTCAGGTCATTCTCAAACTGCTTGGAATAGCAAAGGTTCATAATGGAAGCTTTGTGTATTTTTTTCTTTTAAGAGCAAAAATCTGAAATGAAAACTACATTCTGCTTTAAAGCCAAAAACCAAGGCTACATTGATTTATAATGTCCTATTGATTCACTAGAACATTCGTTTTGTCTAGTGAGCATACTACATAACCAGATAAGATTGTATCAGGTGTTTTTAACAAAATGAGATGCTAAAATTACATGACCAGAGTGATTAAATTGGCATCTTGTGGTTTTTAATCTCGCACAGGGTTTATTAAGTACAGCTAGATATCTATTAAAGAACCCTATATAAGAGTTACATATGAGACTTGAAATTAGGTTGAAATTACCTACTCATTCTGTCAGTCTCTGGTTTGCTTGGAAGGATTTTCACTGCAATATTAGCTTCCAATAGAAGCTATGATTGATGCTAACTTCTCTTTTAGGCATAATTAAATTCACTAAGAACCATGGAGTAGTATTGGACCAAATAGGCCTCCATCTATGAACACATTTATAACATTCAAAAACAAATATGTGTGCTTTAATAAAGTGTTTCTTGTTTAACTCTCTGCTTTGTTTTGTAGCATATATCAGTCTGTCCCGTTTGTGTAAATCACTCAAGTCCTGCCATTATCTCTCATACAGATAAGATCCTATGAAACCCTGAAAACCTCGTGTACTGTGTGAAGAACATTTTGGCCTTTGACCTTTGATTTTTTTATATGTACAATACAGTAATTGTTAAGATATCTGAGGTGAGAACTGAAATTTCTCATCTCTCTGATCAGCGCCAGTTACAGATTGGACAACTTGTTCTCTGAATTGAGTGAATGAGCAGGTGGCCAGTCTCTAAGGATGAGTCAAGTGCAGTGGTCTGCATCCCAGCCACCAGACAAAGATGCTTAAAGTCACCATGTATTATCTCTTTGATTCCAGAGGCTTCCCTTCATTGCTCTGAACACCCTCTCTTGGTAGCTTTTTATTCTTTCCAATTCTCTGCCATCCCAGCTCAGATTCTCCCTGTTGCTTTCCTAATTTCGTTTTCCCACACTATACTAGCTCTAATCAGAACCTCTGCCCTACAAAACTAAGCTGCAAAACTAAGTTGCTGTCTTGGAGCATCCTCCTCTTCTGCCTTTCTCTTCACTTAGATCTCTGGATTCCCTATACATCAACTTGCATCTTGTTCTTTGAATGCCCACCTCTCTTCTGTTAAGGAGCTCTGCATGTCTTTCTGCAGGCAACTCTTACCCTATTTATTTCCTCATTATTCTCAGTGATTACTTTGTGCATCAGTTTGCCAAGGAAGATAACCCAGTCCCTCAGGTCCTATATTTCACAGGATTCTGAAATTATCCCATGCAATACACTATATACATCTTATTTACTCTGGATATCACTCATCGTTTGCTGCTCTGTGTCTTGTTTGCTTTACCTACTTGAGATAGACAGCCTGCTGTGCACTGTACTGGGTGGGAGGTTTTAGCTTAGCTGGGGGTGGGGAGGTGCAATCCAGGCCCTTGATTTGAGATATAGCATGGGCAACGAATATACATACCTAGGAACAACTTTGGAGAGCTGGTTCAGTCTATTGGGGGGTATGCTCCTGGAGAGTTGAGCAGGGTTTCTGAGGCAAGCTTTGTTTAGCTGTGTACATTTGGCCAGGACAGGTGTGTAGAAGACACGTCATCCACATACTCAAAGGCAAGAGGGTCTGAGTGGAAAAAAACCTTATAAAGTCAAAGAAGTGAGGTCTGAAAACTGTCATGATAGTAAAATCTTACTAGGATTGATAGTGGTGCAGCCAACTTCCTGGTGCCAGCTTGGGAGCTGAGAGGGAGCCAAAGCTTACTGTCATCATCTGCAGTATCCAGGGTTGAAGCTCTCCTCCTCCACTATGATCCCACAATTGTTTAGTTTTAGGAGATGTCCTTCTAAAATAGGAACTGTGTGTTGCCTTGGCCTGTGTTTCTTTTTGGTCACATTATCCTGTTTCTTCTATATTGCAAAGCCTCGCTCACCGTCTTAAATGTTCATTGCCTGAACATAATACGATCGGGATATTAGTTACCGGTCTTGTTGCTATGTATGGTACAATATCTTACAAAAATAAGTTAAGGAGAACAGGATTTACCTTCACAAGAGATGCAACCAGCATGCTCAGAAATGAGATGGGGCCGGAACAGGAATCACCTTCTTTTGTTGGATCCAGTCTAGAAACAAAGGAAGGAACGTACTACTCAGGTCTGTTTCTTGCTTTTCACTCAGTCCAGTGCCCCAGTTAGCAGAAAGGTGTTAGTCACATGAGCCGTGGGTCTTCTCAGTTCAGTTGAATCTAGACCATCCCTCACAGACATGTGCAGACATTTATTACCATGGTGATTCTAAGTTGATAATCAAGATTAACCATCATAAATGAATATACATAACATGAAACAGAAACAAAAATAAAATAGAGAGACCCAACAAGTAATAACATCTTGTGGAGAGGTGATAGAGTCCCATGCAGAGTGACGTACAATGACAAATACTCAGAGAAGCCTTAAGAAAGATTTGTCTTTCAGATTAGTGGTAGCTTGTGCTCCCTGCATCACCTTCCCCACTGGGACATCTTATGCTGTCTTCTCTCTCTGCTTTGGTAGTTGATGGACAGTGGCAGGAGTGGAGTTCGTGGAGCCACTGCTCAGTGACATGTTCTAATGGGACACAGCAGAGGAGCCGTCAGTGCACAGCAGCTGCTCATGGAGGCTCTGAGTGCAGAGGACCATGGGCAGAAAGCAGGGAGTGCTACAACCCTGAATGTACAGGTAAGGCCACTTCCTGTGAACAAATGACACCGACAGTTCATAAAACCTCAAAGAGCCACACTAGAGAGCCATGCACTGAAAGGTAATTATATAGTCTTATGGACAAAACCTATTTTATTGTATACTGCAAAAAAAATGGCTGAAGAATCGTGAGATTCTGAGGTCAAATAACAACTAAGCTAATAAAGGTTAGCACTAGGATTACAGTTTTTTTTTCTCCATTCCCAGTTTCCCCTCCAAAAAACAAAAACAAACAAAAACAAACCCCTGTTGCCTCCCCCCTCCCCATGCCTGCCACCCCGCCCTCTCCCACTTTCTGGCCCTGCCATTCCCCTACACGGGGGCACAGAACCTTCACAGGGCCAAGGTCCTCTCCTCCTATTGATGATCGATTTTGCAATCGCAATCCTCTACCATACACATGCTGCTTGAACAATCAGACCCCTCTATGTGCAGTCCTTGGTTGGTGGTTGAGACCCTGGGAGCTCCAAGGATACTAGTTAGTTCATGTTGTTGTTCAGTTTTTAAAAGAAAGTTCCCTGGGAATCTGAATAGTCAGACATCCTTAAATAATTCTTCTAATCACAAAATGCATAGTACTTGACCAGTAAGTCAAACATTTGGACAAAGTTTATTCCTGACAGTAAATTACTAACACTTGAAAGGATATTAATACCCTCAAACTCACACACTACTAAAGCAATGCTGTTAAGCAAGACCCCTTTCTTTCAGCCAATGGTCAGTGGAATCAATGGGGTCACTGGAGTGGATGTTCCAAGTCCTGTGATGGCGGCTGGGAGAGGAGAATGAGGACTTGTCAGGGCGCAGCTGTCACAGGACAGCAGTGCGAAGGCACGGGTGAAGAGGTACGAAGATGCAGTGAGCAGAGGTGTCCAGGTAAGAAGAACCTGCCGTGTGTGTGTGTGTGTGTGTGTGTGTGTGTGTGTGTGTGTGTGTGTGCGCGCGTGTGTCTGTGCATGTGAACATACAGCTAAGGATAATTAAAAGGTTGATACTAATGAATGGCAATACACTTGTTTTATTAAAGTAATATATGACAGATTCTCTTGATATGTTCGAATTTCAGGTTTTATTTGTTGTAAAGTGACATTGAAATACATGATAGCCCAAATGTAGCAACAAAGAATAAATAAATTGTGTATAACTTATATCACTACAGTATATTTTCTATTTTTAGGAAATTTGCTTATTGGGGATACGAAAATATTCTTTTTGTTTTTTATTAGGTATTTTCTTGACTTACATTTCAAGTGTTATCTTCTTTCCTAGTTTTCCCTCCAAAAACCCCCTATCCCATCTCCCCTGCCCCTGCTCACCAAGCCACCCACTTCCCCTTCACTGTCTTGGAATTCTTCTACACCGGGGCATTAAGCCTTGTCAGAACCAAGTGCCTCTCCTCCCATTGATATCCAACAAGACCCATCCTCTGCTACATATGCAGCTGAAGTCATGGGTTCCCCCCTCCATGTGTACTCTTTGGTTGGTGGTTTAGTCCCTGGGAGCTATGAGGGTACTGGTTGGTTCATATAGTTGTTCCTCCTATGGGGCTGCAAGATCCTTCAGCTCCTTCTGTCCTTTCTCTAGCTCCTCCTTTGGGGACCTTGTGCTCAGTCCAATTATTGGCTAAGAGCATCCACCATTTGTCAGGCACTGGCAGAGCCTCTCAGGAGACAAATATATCAGGCTCCTGTCAGCAAGCACTTGTTGGCATCCACAAGAGTGTTTGGGTTTGGTGGAGTATATGGGATGGATCACCAGGTGGGGCAATCATAGTAATTTGCTTAAGTGTTAAGGAAATGAAAAGGCACTGTTGAAACTCAGATAGTTTCATTTCTTAATAACTGATTAATGTCTCATTGATAGATGACCTTAGACATCTCAATTTACCTACTTTTTTCCAATTTTAAATCATAAAAAGTTACTGTGGGTAAAATATCAGATGCCATGGCTAATGAAGGTGACATGCATGTAAGCACAGATGATAACATGGTCAGTCACTGTCCAGACCTTATTCATTTGTTAGCAAAGACTTCTTAAGAATACTGGATTCTTTCCTTAAAATAATTGTAACACACTGAGAACTCAGGAAATAAGTAAATAACTGGGATTTTAGGATGATGCCAGAGATGAAGATGAGACAAACATAAACAGGTGGTAAGTTGATCTTTTACTTGCCCAGTGACATGAACCCAAAGAATATTGTTTCCTGTTGTGTTTATTCTATGTATGTGCTGCTTTAGATTGACTGTGATTTGAAGGGATATAGATTCACATTGGATACAAACCTCTGGTCTGGGCTTGTCTATGAGAAACCATCCATACTAGGCTAAGTGAGGTAGGAAGTCCAACCCTGAGTGTGGGACTGAGTACAAAGGAAAAAGCAAGCCAAGCTCCAGCATTCACCTCCCTCTGCATCCTGACTGTGGATACAAGGTGATCAGCTGCATCAGACTATAGCCAACCTGTGAGCCAAAAGGGACCCTTTCTTTCTTAAATGGCTTTTTTCAGAGGTTTATGGTCCCAGCAACATGACTAATTAGCTAATACAGAAATTTGGTTTTAAGAAGTAGAGTTATTGTCATGATAAATTTGACCTTGTGGTTCTTAGGGCTTTGGAACTGTTAAGTGGAAGAGATGTGGAATAGTTTTGAAATTTTACCTGCAAGAACCCTCAAAGTATTAACATAGCATAGGAAACACAGGTGGGATTTTAGAAAAGTTGATGATGCAGACAAATGTGGACAATAGAAGCCTGGCCCCGAGGTTTCAGAGGTGAAAATGAGCATCATCAGAAATGGGATTAGAGTACATTCATGCAGTATTCTACACGAACATCTGGCAAATGATCTGGCTTACTTTGTCCAAAGCCTGAGGACTTGAGAGAGGCTTAATGTAAAGTATTTGGTGGAAGGAAATTCAGAGAGGATAGCTGTCAGTCTGGGCCACAGCTCCTCCCTACTGTGCTAATTCAAGTCTTAGGGAAAGCAAGAAAAAGATGGGGGGGGGACGAGAGAGCGAGAGTGAGAGAGAGAGAGAGAGAGAGAGAGAGAGAGTATAAAAGTGCTTTCCATGCAAGCCTGCTACCTTGGATTCTATCCACGAGGCCCCCAGTGGAAGAAGAGAACCTGCTCCTCAATATCTGCTCTCTGCTCTCTCTATGTACACCATGGAATGCATACTACTGCACTGACATATACACATCACAGAAACTCGTGCATCCTGTGCACATATACATATAGCCACATGGAGGCATACACAGACATACATGCACACTAGTAACAATGGTGGTGATGGTGGTCATGTTAAAATACTTTTAGTGAAGCAGAGAAATATTAAAGACCATGTACTTTGATGATGCAGAGTGTATGGGTGTTGAAGAATAACTTGACACTCTGCACTAGAACAACCTCAAGGATATCCTAAGTATAAGACCTTACCCATCAAAGACTCCTTCCCACGAACATGTTCATTTGAATCACAGAGCCTAAACTGAAAACATGGCTGAGAAGATTCTTTGAGAGCATCTTATTTGGGAAGTTCTCATTAGAGTTAGGTCACAAAAGCTGATGTGAGTGTGTACCAAGATATTCCACCTCTGTCCCGAGCATGCAACACAGACTTGGCAGTATCACTACCTTTGTACTAGTTGAGGAAGTGTGAAAGACACCATTGGAGGGGTCACAGAGGCATGTGCAAGGATTCTAGAGAGCTGATAAGCCCAGACATCTGGTCACAGGCAAAGAGGTCCTGAGAGGCCACTTTATGATGCTGTGAAGGTAAAGCCAACAGTGTGATGGGGTCTTATAATGGTCAGATGTCAGACCATGGGGCACCCACCAATTAAGACTGTAGACATGAAGCAGGGGTAGCCCAAGAGAGAGGCTAGGTTTGTTACAGGAAGCAGGACTGGAAAGGCTAACCTTCTTAAGCCATTTGGAGCTCCCATGATTCTGTCGGAAGTCCCAGATGGTGGAATGAAGCTGCGTGATTTGTTTTCTGTGCTTGTTGGTTTCCATGTCGGTTTGCCTGTTCATTTCTATCTCTCCATTCTCCATTTTGTAATCTGGATATTTCTCTGTGCTAGTTTGGTTTGAAAGTCTGTATTCTTTTGGGGGGTGGGGGTGAGACAAGGTTTCTCTGTATAGCCCTGGCTGTCGTGGAACTCACTCTGTAGACCAGGCTGGCCTCGAACTCAGAAAACTGCCTGCCTCTGCCTCCCAAGTGCTGGAATTAAAGGCATGGGCCACCACTGCCCAGCCGAAAGTCTGTATTTCTACATAGGAAATCATTATCATGACATCACCTTAAGTCTCCATTGACACTTGGACTTTGTATTTTGGGGTAGTATTATGACTGTTCAAAACTATGGGAACTTTGAAGTTGGACTGAGTGCATTTTGTATGATGAGATGGTCATTAGCCAATGGTGACAGGAGGTAGAGGTTATGTATTGAAAATCATGTGCTTTGTGTTAAGGTGACAAGTGGTAGACATGAAATGGATTTGATTTGTTAAGTTGACAGGATGTAGACTCAATCACCTTAGAGACAAATCTCTGCATGGGTTATTTGGGGTGGGAAGATCCACTCTATCTGCTTGAATCAAAAAATAAGAAAGAAAGCTGAACACATCCTGCATGCTCTCCCCTGCCCCACCATGATTCTCTATCGAAAATGTAATGTGACAGCTACTTCAGGTGTCTGGCGCCCTGACTTCCCCTCCATGATGAACGGTATTAAACTACGAGCTGGAAACCAACTACTCCTTAAGTTGTCTTTGCCAGGGTGTTTTGTGAGAACAAGTGTTCACCTTGGCTACCTGGTTGCAGACAATGGGAGCATCTCTGCAGTGTAGCAGCTGTTGATTTACATCTAAAGTGACCATCTCGGTTTAAATGGTTTAAACGTGCAAGACTCCTAGGCCAAAACACTACATTTCTCTATAATTAAAATGCTAAAAGAGTTTTCTCAATTCGACACTGATAATCACATCAGAAACTAGAGTCTTTTATTTTTATTTTTATTAAATTTGAATTATATTATCGGGGTAGGTGTTCAGGCCTGCCACAATACACATATAGACTTCCGAGGACAATTTGGGGGAGTCAGTTCTCTCTTTCCTACCTGTAGATCCCGAGAGGTCATCAGGCAAGTCAGCAAGTACCTTTACCCAGGGAAACGTCTTTCTTGCTGGTCCAGAAACTTCGGTTTCAAGTTTTGCAATTTGTCAGCAGGTTTTCTTCTAGCATGAAATCTAGAATTAGTTTTGCTAATTCTCCAGGCCATGTGAATTCAGAATGATAAGAGACAAACAGCCGGCAGAACTCTGCTGTGAAGGATGCCTAGACAGATTAACAAAGAAATCCCTGCACTGCGTGAGCACTGACAAGCTTTAAACAAAGACATTTGTTTTGCCAAAGGAGAAATTTCATTAGAGCAGGAAAGCATTTTAAACAAGACCTTCTTGATATGGGAAGGTATCTAAAGCACTCTCAGCATATGAGGCTTATTAACTGCCCACAACTGCAGCCTGTTAACTGGGAACTGCATTTCATCTGCAAAGGTGAAACAGAACAGTTGCAATCAGATTTACAAAGATTGCCACCTGCTGTTGGAAAAACATTTTACAGCTCTGTTTATAGAGAGATTGTATGTTTTATTTGCTACGTTTACTTGTTAGGTTTCACAGCATAAGCCAGATCAATACATTATCAGACAACACTGAAAACATTTTTATAAGAGGCTATATTTTTGGCATTAGCATTTTTATTTCTTTGTTTTCAGGTAGGTGATTGGAAAACAATGGCAATTTATTTGCAAATATATTGTTCTCAGGTGAAACCTATTTCTTAAATTAGCTAAATAATTTTTATGATTAGTGCATATACAGTCACCAAAATGTTCTCATTTACACACATAGCTATATCAAGTTTCTTTTTATTTTGCTATAACTTGATCTGATATTTTGCACAAATTGCATTATGCATTAGGAAGTATACCAAACTATTAATTTCAAAATGTTGTGCCTCTGTAGAGGATGGGATGTTTTTATCATAATATTAGCTATATCTACCCACTAATGCCTCATATGTAGTCAGTTTTATCAATAAAACAGTATTTGTAAATAGTTATTTTACAGTTTTACACAGGTGGAACTAATTTATATACTAAGTTCTAAGTCTTAGAACTACGTTAATCCTGCATGATTCTCTTGTCATGGCCACCATTATTCCTTTTGTGAATGATAGTCTAGTGGTCCTAATTTCAGCCACGATATTGCTTCAGGTATGCACATTGACAAAAACATTGGAAAACTGTTCACATCACCTTAGCATTTGCTAAGGCACTTTTCTTATCAGTAACAAAGTTTCAAAATATATTTTGTTTAAAAAAAAGGTACATGTTTTTTCCCAGAATTATTTTTAATATTGTTTATTCTTGATGGGGGATGGGAGTCTGGGAACAACTAGCATTTATTTTTATGCTTCACTTAGTCTGAATTCAAAAACAAATTAATCAACCTTGCCCAGAGACCATCTGTTGTCAGAAAGGAGGAATATAATATATATACATCCTCTAGATAACTAATGAAAATTAATTTTCTAGATTTAATCAAACACTATTACATCATTTACAAGATAGATAAAATATGCCCAGAAAGATTAAGATTTTTCTTTGAGGGTAAATGGACAATATTAAAACAACATCATTCACCCACCCACCTACCTCAATAAGATGTTTCATTTGTTTTCATAGGAAAACAGAGCCATAGCGACCGGAAACTTAAGAATACTACTGGTTGGGAAATAGAATCACTCCAGGGGAGATAATTAAGTGTCCCCATTTTTAAATTGGTCAAGCTCACCAAATAACGATTTCATTTATCTCAGTCTCCTCTCACACCCTCCGGTGCTGGTGGGTAAATGGTAGGATGGTAATAACGTCATTTCTTTTGCTCTCGATTACAAGGTGAAACATCCTTTCAAATTCATTTTGTCCTGGTAACATTATTCAGAAATCAAATTTACTAATGGATTGGTGAGATAGAACTTTTGTGCTCCCTGTCAGGTCATCATACTAATGTCCATTATTTTTGAATTCCTAATCACTAAATTGGAATCTGTCACTTACAGATAGATATGGTTCTTAATCTACAAGTAAAGTTTGCTTGTTGGGGTCACAATTGCTTTGTCTGTCATGCTGATTGAAGCCTGCTGGTGGATTGTGTTCAGGAACACCTACATGTAAGTGGAGGCACGATGAGCCAGGGAGCCCAGAAGGCCAGAGATGAAGCAATTTGTTATTTACCTCTAGATCTCCATGGCAATGGAGAACAGCTGTAGCAACAGGTAGCATGTCTTCAACTTTGTGATGTTGTTAATTAGTACTGCTTCCCTGACCCAGCCCTGCCCCATCTCCACTTAAGAGGTGCCATGTGGGCAGAGAGAGACCTCATTTTCATTGCTTTCCTCAAGTTAGAAGAAAGAATTAAAGAAGAGGACTTTACTTATTTTGTACTTGTATCTTTGCAGGGGACCACGTATCACCATCTAAAGCAATGCTTTTAAACCTTTAGTGGCCTTAAAATCCACGCAGGGAGCTTGTTGAAGTGAGGAGTTGAGCATGTTGATCCCTGACAGAGCATCAGAGACTTGGTTAGGTAGACCTCGTATGGACTTAAGAGTTTACATTTCTAATTGCTACAAGGTGATGCTGATAATGGCCTCCAGGTCATCTTTTAGACTGCAGTGACCTAATACCATCAAATAATCATAATACAATTGTGACTGAAAATTAACAGAGAAATGAAATGAAGTCATCATCTTAAGGTCCTTTGGTGAAAGTGGGCATGACTGCCTGGACAGATTACAGAGTTTGATTTAACTCACACTTCTTCACAAATGATGAAGGGTGCTGTCTGTTATACATTGTATTGATGAGCCAGGATGAGGGAATTCCCAGGGGGTTGACCTGGAGAGGGAAAAATGTCTGGGATGTAAATTGCTTACTTACTTACTTACTTACTTAATTAATTAATTAATTAAAAAGAAATTGACTTTTTAGTATAGATCACTTATTATTTAATTTTCAGTTCACCAATTCTCATTTTCCCTGCTCCATAAAGAGCAAGAGAAAATAATATTCTCATGGGGTCCAGTTTGGGGTAAAAATATACAGTGCTTGGAAGCAGCTCTTCTCAATTTCTCCAGCAAGCAGGCTGTGTCCTGGTCAGCTTTTTGTCAACTAAACAGCAGCTGGCATTATCCAGGAAAAGGAACTGCAATTGAGAAAATGCCTCCATCCAGTTGCCTATAGGAAAGTTGTTAGGGCATTTCCTTGATTGATGGTTCATGTGGGAAGGCACAGCCTACTGTGGGCGGGGCCAACCCTGGAAGGTTGGTCCTAGGTTGCATTAGTGGTGGCGCACACCTTTAATCCCAGCACTTGGGAGGTCTATAGAGTGAGTTCCAGGATCCAGGACAGCCAGGGCTATA
>NW_022196896.1:54293793-54295133 GCF_008632895.1 Mastomys coucha | reverse complement strand
GAAGTACATACAAGCCTGTATGCCAGTAAACGAGGTAACTCCAAACCCTTAGTTTCTCTTTCTGCCTCTGGATTCTTGGCCTGAATTCCCTTCCTGATAGATTGCTACTTGGAAGTTTTGGTCAAATAAACCTTTTCCTCTCGGAGAAGCTTTTAATCATACCCTCTTTATCATAGCAATGAGTCTTAGTTAGGGTTTTACTGCTGGGAACAGACACCATGACCAAAGCAACTCTTATAAATGACACCATTTAATCGGGGCTGGCTTACAGGTTTAGAGGTCCAGTACATAATTATCAAGACAGGAGTATGGCTGTGTGCAGGCAGGCATAATTCAGGAGAAGCTGAGAGTTCTACATCTCATTCCAAAGACAAAGAGGATACGGCTAACTTCCAGGCATCCAAGACAAGTCTTAAATACCATGCCCACAGTGACACACTTCCTCCAACAAAGCCACACCCACTCCAACAAGGCCACGCCTCCAACTAGTGCATTTCCAGAGCCAAGTATATTCAAACCACCACACATTAGGAAGCAAAGACCTTCCCATCCCTCTTTTTCTAGGCATGAGTATGTCTTCAGTCTTTTTCATCTTCCATAGTGAAACGCTTCAACATGCATGGGCAGAATTTCTGTCCATGGTAGAAGATGCTGAGAGCAGAGAAGCGCTGTGTCTAGTTACACTCATTTGTCTTCTCCACAGATACCAGTGAGTAGACTGCTAGGATGATAGTCAACTCTACTAAAACTATATATTTTTTTTTAGAGACAAGTGTAGAAACAGGTAACAAATCAGGCTATTATAAATGGTATGTACTACTCAATTTTGATGTTAGATGTAATCATTTTCATAAGGCCAAAGATGTCAGTTTAAAATGTTCATTTCCTTATCCAAAGAGAAAACTAATAGTACCATTTACAAACAGCCATGAGTTGTGTGCTCACTTCAGGCTGCTGTGAGTGCATCCCTAAACCTCTGAATTTCTATTCTTTTCTGCTGTTGCGTGTTATCTTTATAACTTATAAGGATTTATGCTCTTTTCTGGTGAGCTGTTCAAGTGGTTAAAGCCAGTAATATCCTAACCAAGTATTTACACCAGATAATCAACTAAAATCAAACGCTGAGCTTAGTGTTGACAGTAGATGGCACTAGGCATTGACTTCTGTTTCTTCTTATCAAGTGCCTCAGGTAGATTCTAAAGAGCAGAGAAGATAATTAGAAAGGGACAGTGCCTCGGAATGAGAGAGATATTGCTTAATAAATACCTAAAATAGTGTTCGATCCTCTCCAAAGCACAGTGTTTGATTGTTTTTATATAATCTACTCTATGGTTCTGGGA
>NW_022196896.1:54262236-54293783 GCF_008632895.1 Mastomys coucha | reverse complement strand
AGCTGGTTTTATGGGCAGAATTAAGGAAGAAGAACTGAAGGCCAGAGGTCAGAGTTTGAATTAGATAACACTACTAGATGTCCTTTATTCAAGCCTGTTGCTATGGAGATAACTACTACAATAATTCATCTTAGGAGATTGCTCATCAGAAAAGACTTTGGGGAAGCTCTCAGAGGCTCTTCCAGGATGGAAACTTCAAAATCAATTTCTTCTAATCTTCCATTAGCCTCGCTTGTCTGATTTAGCAATATTTAGGCAACACCCTCAAGGTGAGAGGAACAGGAAAGAAGGACACGCTCCCAGTTTCCAGTTCTTCACATCTTAAATATTATGTTAAAAAATAAATTTTAGGATATATCTTAACAATTGTCTTCAATACAGACATCAAAGCACATGTAAAAGTTTTAATGAGTGTAACTCTTTTCTTCCCATGCACAGAAAGCCACTAACCATATTAAATTTGATGTTTTTCTTCTGCATTGATTCCCTGCACACCCTGACATGACCAATTCTCAGCCTCAGCACCCGCTCTATTGTTTTCTTCATCTCATAAATAGTCAACTCTTGTGGGACATGCTTGCAGATTTACAACTTTGTCTGGCATCTCTTGAGGATTCCCAGGGTATTTTGCCAGCAAAAATCTACCAGGCTCTACCAGAGGAGGGAAGTTTTTCTGTCTTAGCATGAAATCGTCTGTGTCATTCAAACAGATTGGCCCAGGCAGTCACTTTCCTAATGACAGAACCTCAGTCATCTATTTCCTTCTTAGGTGGCCCTCTGTGTTCACCTTACCAATACCTGTAAATAGTAGAGGAACATAGAAAATACAGTAGAATATAGAGCACAGGAAAGATTAGATTTGTTTTCTTAGTATCTTCACACTTAAAATGGAAGCAACATGGTGCAAGGAATTGCTTTGATGTGATAAAACATAACTACATATGATTGTAAATGGCAGTTGATGAGTTCTTTTCAACTCATATCATCATGACAATGTTGTCTTCGCTGAACATGCTTGATTATCTTGGCCCTCTTCTGGCCTTAGTCATATGACTCACTTGGTTTAAAACCCTTCAAGAACCAGGTTTAAAACTAGCTGTTCTTAAAATCATATAACAGGACAAACAATTCCACTATTCTTAGAAATTCTGTGTGTGCTCTCTTAAACCTTCAATATTAAATTTAACTTCTCTTCAATTAAATTTGCTAAGAAATTAAAACTAAAGAACTATTATCTGCTAGACTAAATAGGACCAAACAACACAGAATACAGAATTTGCTTTGTAACATGTTTTAGAATACTGCCAATACAGACACTATCCAACACTGGTAAGATATTGTCCAGAGTTCAAACAGGCAATCTATAATCACAAGAAAACAAAAACATGTGGTGGTTTTTCCTTCCATACTCAAAGGTAACTTTTTGAGATAAACAACTAATTTATCACCAGATCAATAAAATACTTCTGAACTTGGGGACAAAGTAAACATCTTTACTTTGTCTGATCACGTATGCTTTTCATGTAAAGCATATGTGACCGACCATGTGTCTCCACCTCCTAGCTTTAGGTTAAGTAATACTTTCATTTAGAAGATAATAATCCAGTTCTCCTCAGAATTGCAAGATATTTGAATAAATACTTTATAATTTGAAGAGTTGTTTATGGTGGAAATACAGGCACACAACTTAAAATGGATGAAGTGAATTTTCTTCAAGAAGACTGTAAATATAACTGGGTTAGTGGTATATGATTATAGTTGCACCATTTGTGTGCGTTGGGGGGAAGGGCCGGAAGCACTGTACATTTCAAGTCCAACTGAGCTATATATTATGATTCTATTTCAAATAAACAAACAAAATACCACATGAAATTCATTTATTTTAAACCTTAGCAACAGAATGAATTCTTTACAGGAGTAAGTATGTCTCATGTCTGAAATCAGAGCTGGAAGTCCAATGAGCTTAGAGACTGGCCTCTTTCACCTGTGCCTCACTGAGAGCAAAGAATTCACAAAATACAGTGATTCATGATTTGCCAGCAAATACAATTTAATATGTGGGGGTCATGAGTAGTGCATATTTTTTTTCTTTCTTCTGCATGGCAGCTCTGTAGTTTAGAATCAATTTTTCTTTAATGCTGAAATTCTAGCATATGAGGTGAAAACTAATTCTCCACATCAAATTGATTTAAACCCTGTATAATTTCTGCTATTTTTAAGAGACGGAAAATCAGTTTGAATAGACAGATTAACAGCTAATCACTAGGTAATTGCTACCTTGTTTTAAGGGAGCGCGCTAACCACATACTTGTGACTTCAAGTACAGTTGTATCTTACAAATGAGGTTTTATCTTAGCACTGAGGGTGCTAAGCATTGGATCTTGCAGCTGATGAGCAGTTCTATTGCTGTGTGATATGATTTAAACATACCGGAGCCCCTCATGCTGTAGAATAAAATTAAAAAAAAAAGAAAACCTTACTTTTGTTTTTATATCTAACCCAATCTCATATTTTCTAATCTATAAGGTGAACATGAGGAGCATACAGTAGCACAAAATTGGCATGAACCTTCCACTCAGCAATTCCTCCTGGGCATGGTTTTGATGCATGTAACTACCATTTTAAATTATTACTTGAGATTTTAATAGAGTTACATCATTTTCCTCTTCTCTTTTCCTCCCATTTGTGCCTCCTCAAGTTCTTTCAAATCTTAGTTCATTAATTGCACACACACACACACACACACACACACACACACACACACACACACATACACACACACACACACCCTGCTCACCACGTATAATGTTACTTGTATCCATGTTTTCAGGACTGACCATTTGGTATTAGATAACCAATGGTGTGGTCTTCCCGGGGGGGTAGGGGGGGGGAATAGTACCTCTTCCAGTCTCTGCATCCCTAAGTTGCCTACAGTTATGTATATGAGGATAAAGCCATTGCCCCCTCCTATCCCCCTTTTTTCCAATCCATATTAGCATGTCTATTGGTGCTGTCCTTCTTGAACTCATGCTAGGCTGCCATATTGGTGAGACTTCATGAGTGTAGTGTCTGCAATGTCTAGAAAACCCAATTTCACAGCAAAAAATCCCTGTTCTTCTTTCTCTTATAATCTTTCCTCCTCTTCTCTCACAATGTCCCCTGAGGGTGTGGCTTAGGTTCAGGAGTTGTATTGTAGATGAGTCCTTGGAGACTGCCCACGACAATTCTGCGTTTTGCTTGGCCGTGGTTTTTCTATAATATCCTCTGTCTGTTGCACCTCATTTTTCTTATAACACTTAGTTGTGCTCAGATATCTCAAATGCAAAGTGTCATCATCTCCGCCCCAGAGGGTTTTCCGGCACCTTCTGGAGCTCAGGGTGCAGCACTGTGGGCAGTCTTTTGGAAAGCTGACCTCATTTTTTATTGAGGAAGCCTTCTTGCCTTTCCTGTCCGTTCAGCTGTGGAACTGTGCAGCTTCCCTCCCGAGGAGATCTGAAATCCATCCGTGTCTTTTTGCCACCTCCTGGGATTCTGTCTCCACCTCAGTAGCAGGGACATACACTCCAGGCCTCTCGGACTTCAGGCTCATTTCCTTCACTCTAGTCTCCAAACTTCAAGTGTAGCATTTAAAATATAACCAACTGCCCGTGGTTAAAAGTAAATCCATCAAAAGTTACATTACTCATTATTTCATGATAATCTTATCATGTATAGGCCCTTCTCCTGCATTCACTGGTCTCTAATACATGGCTACTTACACCCAACTCTTTATCTACTCTGAAACTTCCTAAGTTCTCAGAGTGCCCTCATGAGCTTTAACTGTGAATTTGATAAAGCCTATAAAGGAGGGAAGTCTGAATTGAGAGTTTATATGAGAACCTTTGGCCACAGCTGCAGGGAAACGTCTTGATTGCTAATTGATATAGGAATTGCCCGCTGCTAACAGCAGCATGGCCACACAGTTGGTCTTGGACTGTGTAGGAAAGCTACCCACGCATGAGCAGAGCGTGTGAGAGAGCCAGCAAAGCCGCCTCACTCTTGACATTCTGGCTTGGGATAAGCCAAGTAAATCCTTTCATACCCTGACTTGCTTTCTGTCAGCGTATTTTATCCCAGCTGTAGAAAGGAAACTAGAATGCCATTGTATCTTATGGTCTTTGCTCCCTGGGTCTTCCAGTAAGTGGATTATTTGTTTGTTGTATGAGTGAATTCCAGTACAACTAAAGTACAACTAAAGTAGAACAAAATATTTTGATATTAGAGTGTCTAAGGCTCTTTCAATTTTGATTTGAATACAGATATATTTATTTAACTCCATTAAAATATAACCATCAAAGAATACCAAGTCATCTTTGAAGACACCTTTGTTTTGGCATGATTATCAGATCTGGAAATGCTAGACTCTGACCCTTTCTTTTCCATCACTTGATCACTGGATTTCTGTCTCCAATAAAATGCAATTAATCTAAGACTTCAATAATTTTTTTTTTTTTTTGAGACAGAGTGTCTCTGTGTAGCCCTGGCTATCCCGGAACTCAGTCTGTAGACCAAACTGGCCTCAAACACAGAAATCCACCTGCCTCTGCCTCCCAAGTGCTGAGATTAAAAACAAGCATCAACACTGCTTGGCCAAGACTTCAATGATTTACAGAGCAGCAAAACAGAATAACCATAGACACCCCCCCCAAAACACACACACCCTTGGCTTAAAATGCATTGGAATAGTTCTATTTGTTTGCTTTAACTGATGATAGATTGATTAATCTCTAGGCGTGTCCATAACTGAGTTTTGTTGATGCACCAAGAAACAGGTTTTTTTTTTTTTTTTTTTTTGGTTTTTCGGGACAGGGTTTCTCTGTGTAGCCCTGGCTGTCCTGGAACTCACTCTGTAGACCAGGCTGGCCTCGAACTCAGAAATCAGCCTGCCTCTGCCTCCCAAGTGCTGGGATTAAAGGCGTGCGCCACCACCGCCCGGCAAGAAACAGTTCTTAAGTGACTTTTATCTTTACGCTATTTAGGACGTGTGCAAATCACATCAGGATATCCTACTCACGAGTTCACAAGCTTTTAGTAAGCTGTAAACACTAAGTCAATACCTGCCACCCTGAGAACATTTGGACTAAAATTTAATATGACTAGAGGAGCCAGCCTCTTTCTGCTGCTAAGTGGAATGAATATTGTCATATCACATTTCACATGTTAACACGCACACACACACATACAAGCGCACACACACTGCACACTCATGCACGTGCACATGCACTGCACACTCTCGCATGCGCACACGAAGGCCATCTATATTTTGATGAGTCACTCTCAATCTCTGTAATCCTAGAAAACCACACTATTAAAAAACCAGATCGAGCCAGAACAGACAAATGAATGAGCTAGGGGAAGACGTAGTATTTGGCATATCAAGGTGAGAGACAAGTGGGAAAGCAGAGATAGGGATCTGAGGAAGTGACTGAGCTGGTGAGGTCCGAGTCAGGATTAAAGGTCACCACCTTTTAATGGGGTCAGTGCAGGCGACCGAGTACAATGAGGAAGGACAGCCAAGACAGGATCAACTGTGGATATGAGCTGCGACGTGAGACCCTTGCTGGAGTACTGGACAAGAATAGTCAGTAGAACAATGTAGTCCTGGAGAATAGTAAGAGCTGAGATCTTGGAAGCTGAGCTGAGGGAGCCCTGACCCAGGGATTTTATCACAGCCCAATGTAAGCACTATTATACGTGATTGAAAATAAGACGTTATATTTTACCTAAGCAGTATGTCTTTTCAAAATATTAAGTATTGACACCTTCCCCCCACCCCCAGCTGATAGTTGCTACAGCTATCCTCCTTGATTTTTGAACATCAGTTTCTGATACAGATCCAAAATTAAAACAATTGTCCCTCTTAGCCCACCATTGCCATCTAGTGGTTAATATGTGTAATGACTAGACATTCTGACCACAAAGTGGACTGCAGGGAAGGGCACAGAGGCCATGTGGATTTTCCCATAATACTAAATGAAAAATGGTTTCTGAGACCACTGCAAGGACACAAAGCATCTCGGTGTGTAAAAATACTCCGCCATTGGCTTATATGAGGACAAAACCAGAAAATCACTATAGCCATAGATTTTATGTAATGTATTTCAAAGGTCCTCCGTGGGTCCTCAGTGGAAAGAAAACATGAGGTAGAAAAGCATTGAAAAGAAAGGAGACAATGTATGTAATAAATGGCAGTTAGTAAATAAAAGCAAAATGGAAAAGACCTCAGGAGTGCAGACCAGACAAAACACTTTCAAGTGTGATCATCTTGTTAGATAAACTCGTCAGAACACTTCAAAGGGGACGAGGTATTTTATATACTCTTCAATTATGTGGACTTTGACACTAACTCTAATTTCCTATTTTAAAGTATTCTATAATCATTTGGGGGCGGGTTTACGTAAATATAATAATCATCTATTAACAATAGTGCCCAAACATTGTAGCTACCTACATGTGCGCTAATAAAATTAAAGGCAGTTTAAAATACAGTCCTCACAACCACTCAGACCATTTTTTTTTTTTTTTTGGAACTCTGTGGGAAAATCTGGTCAATGACCACTGCATTAAATAATAAAAGCAAAGGTCTTTTCAATCATTGCAGAAATTTCTAGATGGATGCTTTTGCTCACTGGACATGTTGAACACACATATTTTAGGTACCCACTATATGCTAAACACCCGTGAAGTTCATTTTAGCAGACAAAAGAAGTAAGCAAAGCAATTTTAGCATCCAGAAAAAGTACTGTCTTGGAAGTGGTACTTGCATAGCCAAATGTATGCTCACAGTCTACTGTGAGAAATACTAAATTTGTATATTCAGTGTTTGGGGCACTGAGGGCGGCTCTTTGGAGAAACTGTCACTGAAGCCCAAAAGAAAGGTGTTCTATTTTAAGCGCTACAGTTGAGGTTTAGAGAACAGTTTGAAGGAAAGTAAGACTAAACTGAAGAGACCTGGAGCCATCCGTATGACGCAGAGGAAAGAGTTCACAGGAAGGAGGTTCTAAATCCACCAGAGAGCCCGAGAGGCTCAGTCCAATGGCTGACTGGATGGAAGAAGTGAGGAAGCCGGAGAAAGAACACGGAAGCCATATGTCCGGAAACAATGCCCGATGTACTACAGTCCTAACTCAAGTACCAGAGGGAGTGAGTGAGTGCTGAGGGAGAGAGTTCATGCCAACGGTTCACCTTTGAGGGACCTGAGTACATCTAGTTATTACCAGAACCTGAGGTGGTAATATTTAAAACAAAGCTCCAAAAGAAACCAGAGCTAACGATAAGAGATTCTTACTAATATTTTTGTAAGATTCCTACGTGAACTTTGTCAATTCAAACTTGCCTATGTATATCCCTGTATCAAAAAACATTAATAAAATGGAACTTTACATTTACAAGATGGAAGAGATATTATTTTTATGTATGAGATGTAGAAGATCGAAAAAAAATCTGAGTGTTCGATATCGAGGTATGACCATTAATTCTGTGCTGCTAATGTGTTGGAAAGCAATTAGAGTCATTATAGATTAAAGTTGCCCTGTGCATGCTTTCATCATAGTGAACACACGTACCTTTGTCCTGCCGTGCCTGCGGAGGCACGAGGGGGTTTTCACCACCGAGCTAGTCTAGCATCTTTTCTCCGAGTTCTTCAGTGCAGGCAGCAGACATAGCCCTTGAAGCCCTTGAAGCCCTTGAAGCCCTTGAAGCTCTGTCCTCTTCATTGCTCATTTTGTTCCCTCCTGAGTATACTCTGGAAGCTCCAGTTGTCAGTCCCGAAGTTATCGAGGTGTCATTCTGTCGGTTTCGTTCCTCAATGGTCATTGCCCGCTAGTTATCATGAAAGCAACGTGTTCGTAAGATTGGAAATAGAATTGTGCCAGCCTTTCCCTGGATACTTGCAGCTTCATAACCTATAGTGTTGGCCTGTCCTCTCAGAACCTTGTGCAATTCTTATTCATCCTACTGTCCCTCCGGTCCCACTGGCATTCATGACCTTGGCATCCATCTCTCCCTGTGCATGGAAAACTTAGTGTACCTCACACTGTCCATTTCAAGCAAGTGTCACTTCTTCCAGAAGGCTTTGTTTTTTGTTTTGTTTTGTTTTGAATCCTTCCGATTTTTAGATTCAAATGGAATTTTCCGTTTAATTCGTGAAAGTTCTTTTCCTAATTGTAGTTCATATTTTTCTCAGCGATCTCCCCTTGCCTAAAGCAGACACAAAGCAGTCTGTTATCCTTGAATGCTATTGGGTCTCTTTAAAACAGGGCTTAGCACAAGCTAAGAAAGTGCAGCAGTAAACTAGTGAGCTGCTTTCCCTAATTCAATGGGAAGGAACAAGTCCTTGGGTAAGTGGCCAAGGTAGAAAGGCATAATTTGTAGATGTTGGTTTAAGCTGATGTTTTCAGTCATGAGGAAAAGTGTGACAAGTAGTTAGCAGAGTTCAGAAATGTGGTAAAGAAAAGGTATTGTCATTTATGGGGAACAAGTCTTGAGCATCAACAAATTGATGAGGTTTTAGATATAGAGGTAGAGCTAAAGGTACAGGTACAGGTATAGATACAGGTACAGATACAGATACATAGAAGACCCAGTCTTTTGGCCTGCCATTCGGTAACCCAGGAGGGAGTTGGGCTGGGTGTGGCAGTATATACCTCTAATAATAGCATTTGACAGACAAAGGCAGGCAGATCTTCATGAGTTCAAGGCTAGCCTGTTCTGCATAGCAAACTCCAGATCAGCTAGGGCCCGTGCAGCGAGACCCTGCCTCAAGCCAAACAACAAACCAACCAAAACCAATCAAACACACAAAACTCAGAGAAGAAGATACTTGAACCAAAGCAAAAGAAGCTCCATGTTTCTAGACCAGCTGATGGGAGGTGACATGCGTCCTCCCACGACCACAAAAGGCCAAGCAAAAGCTGTGATTCAGACCTGAACTTAAGGCAGTTGTAGAGTTCCCCGACTGTCCTTGGCCCGGCACTCCTCTTCCACTAGCTTAAATGTAGACATTCCATAGTTCCATAGCACTTTCATCTCTCAACTTTAGTTGCCTTCCTGTTGGGGTGGCCTCCTCTTAGGAGACATATATTTGGGCCTCTACTTCCAGCTGTGAGAAACTTATGGAGACAGAAGAACACAGAAGCATATGAGCTCCATGTTGGGGCTAGACCAGACAGTTGATTCCGTCTCCAGGCTTGCTCCTGAAGATGAGTAGCAGCAGTAAGTGATACCTCTGCTGTTTCCTGAGCTATGTCGGGAAGGAAAGCTGGAGAGAAGCTGCCCTGCCCTTAATTAAGTTATACATTTTGGAGATGAGTTATTTTATTTCTTTGCATTTATGATAAACTCACATCTAGGCATCCCTGCCATTCTCACAACAGATTCAATGACAAAACACGTTTTGAGTGCCAGGAAGGGACCCTGTTAGATTCAGAATAGCATATGTTCCCTGTGTAACAGCTGGTACATTTGGGGGTGGGGGGTCAGGAAGACATGGCTTCCCTCCTGATGAGGTGAGGATAGGATATACTGGATAGAATGACCCTTTTCCATTCAGTGGCCCCCAAGTATATTTATTTTCTCATTTAGAGTTAACATATAATAAAGGAAATGTTTGAATTTAAAAGAAAAAGTGCTTGACAGTGGTGGTGCAAACCTTTATCCAAGTATGTGGAAGGCAGAGGCAACTGGATTCTTGAGGTCTGCAGAGTAAGTTCCAGGATAGCCAAGGCTACACAATGACACCTGTTTTGAAAAACAAACAAACAAAACTAAGTTCACCTCTTTAACACATTTTCCTACATGGTATATTATATTACATTACAGTAACTCATACTCTAATTCATAGTTGGAAAATTAAATGGATCCAGTGATAGGACCCTCTAAATAAGGGCCTGATGACTGCTAAAAGAAGGTTAGTTGTTATTGATTTTGAAATTATCTAAAGAGATCATTGCATGTAACACTGATGACCTTGAAGAGAACATGCAGAAGATGGACATGGGAAAATGGCACAAGTATGTAGTAGATGCCAGACAGAAAATAGGTTTCTAATATCCTGGAGAAAGTAATTTCCAGAAAAAGGAATAGATTGGAGTCTAAAAAGCTGCAGGGGAAGTCCAATGAGTTAAGACTAAGATGAGCGCATCTTAGATCTGGGGCAGAACATTGATGAGGTGAAGAAGATAGCAGAAGAACAGACTGGTGGAAAAAAGGGTGAGCCACTGAATCATCCATGATGCAAAGACCTCATAGGATGCAAACAGTAGCATGTGCGCATTAGTCAGAATCTATAAGAAATACTTATTCTCTGTTTCAGCTGCAGAAGAATATCTTGAATGATTTAAAAGTAACGCAGAAAGTATTTGGGAACCCCAAAGGAAGCTACTGATGATTTAGAAATCTAAGGTCCATGCCGGGCAGTGGTGGCGCATGCCTTTAATCCCAGCACTTGGGAGGCAGAGGCAGGCGGATTTCGGAGTTCGAGGCCAGCCTGGTCTCCAGAGTGAGTTCCAGGACAGCCAGGACTATACAGAGAAACCCTGTCTCGAAAAAAAAAAAAAAAACCAAAAAAAAAAAAAAAAAAAAAACCAGAAATCTAAGGTCCAACTTTTACTGATACCCCCACTATGTCTACCTCCACAGGGGACCCTCTTCCTTGTAGCCACATTGCCTCATCTTTAAAGGAGACAGAAGTATGTTGACCTGTGATGACATGTACAATACCAAATTATCACACTTTGCAAATAAAATACAGTGTCAATATGTAATATGTGCAGCTGCTTTTTTGATCAACTCAATATAGAAATATAAAGTGGGTTCATATGTTCTGAGGTAGAATGTACAATGTTGAGGGAGTCTCATTACTTCATGATTCATTATATAAGCTAGATAGATAGATAAATAGATAGATAGATAGATAGATAGATAGATAGATAGATAGATAGATAGTGATACAGATAACAGTTAATAGAAAAATAGAACATTAATTTGAAGAAAGCAAGGAGCTGTATCCAGATGAGAGGTTTGGATGAAGGAAAGGGAAGGGGTAGCATTATAATCTCAAAAGATAAAAGAAATAATTAAAGCAATAATTCAGTAGTGTATTGTTCTTAAATTATCCATTATGATTTCTTAAATTTCTAAATAGAGATTTTAACACTAGTATGACATAAAGATCAAATCAATATGTCTTTATAACTTTGCCTGTGGATACAGGTCAGTGGTAGAGCACCTGCCTATTATTGCTTAACTGGTTGTATGTGTTTGTGAGTGTGTGTGTGTATGTGTGTGTGTGTGTGTGTGTGTGTGTGTGTGTGTAATATTTCTTAGTGCCATTAACAATTTCAAAACAATACTAGTATGTAGTAAAATTAACATCTAAAAGTTCAATGAATTTTGAGAGATTGTTCATCAATATATTGGAATGTGTTCATTTGTTTGAAAACCTCATTGACATATCAATAAAAGCCTGTACACTATGAAGCTTTTAAAGAACCTGTTAGAGTTGGGAGAGTGTAAAATGAGGCCTGGTGGTTTCTTTATAAGCACATTTCTAACATGTCTGAAAATAATATTCTTTACAGAAGGGAAAGAATTCCACATTTAGATGCACTGGAGGAATGTTATTACCAACATTTGAAAACAAAACCACAGCTGACATTCATATTTCTATACCTTAAATTCCAGCACCCTATGAAATATGCCCAGAGGATTATCTTATATCAATGGTATGGAAAAGGACTCCTGCAGGCGACCTGGCATTCAATCAATGTCCACTGAATGCCACAGGTACAGTAAGATAACACACCCAGTACAAATAATGCTTATATCCCAGGACTGCATGCTATATTTGCTTAGCACATCCTGCCTTTGTCCGTATCCTATGAATAAATATGTCTACTAAGCAGCTGATAGAACAGTGTTAGTAACGTGTTTCATAAATGGAGTCGATGAAGAAATTTCAAAAATGTTGCTGATGATTGTGTCCTAGGTATAACGCTTGAGTTTAATATATATATATATATATATATATATATATATATATTCAAAAACAACAATTTCATATGAATGTTTCCTAAAGCAAAAGGAAATCATATAAACCTAGTTTGCAGTCTGCCTCCCAGTGCTAGGCCCCCCAGCATCCTGCTATAAAGCTTCTCTCTGTTCTCTGTGACTTGCAGGCACCACTAGCAGACGCTGCTCTCTCAGTCTTCATGGAGTGGCCTCCTGGGAACAGCCAAGCTTCGCAAGATGCATATCCAATGAGTACAGACACTTGCAGCATTCAGTAGGTGCAAAGCCAGCTTTAGTACTTGCTCTGTTTATTTTTTCCTAATGATCACTATGTGAGAATTTAACCTTCTGTTGTATAATCAAATCAGTAAAAACCTCTGAAGAAATGCCCCAAGGAAAAAAAAAAGGGATGGGATAGGAAGCTGATTTCTGTGAGCCTGATCTAAATTGTTTTGTTCCTCGAGCTTGGGTTTTTATGGATCCTGGCAATTTAAATGAAAATATTCCCTGTCTAATGGGAGAAGGGCCAGAGCAAAATCTTTTTCAGATTTACATGCAATAGCTCAGCTGTGTATCATGATTGGTTCAAGTCTTCATTAAGTACTACATGATTATTTCAAAACACTGTACGTTTTTTTAAATTAAACATCTTTCACTTTGCAGTAATTGGGGAAGGACAAAGCTGTGTTACTTGGGTATCAAATTTCTTGTGCAGTTTAAAATATGAAGGAAGCGACGGTTCCTTGGACCACAGAAACTTAATTACTCACAGAAGATAATGTGGCCAGATTTTCCAAAAATGACTTTTACCCCCCAGAAACCATTGAATTAGTCACAGAAGATGATATTTAAAATAGCAATCACATTTCTGTATTTTAAATTCTAGCTCCTTATGAAATATGCCCAGAGAATTATCTTATGCCAATGATGTAGAATATTTTGAATACAATTAAGTTCTGCTCAAGTACAAGTCATTGTTATTATTCAGAGGACGCTGTCATCTCATCCCAGCAGTCATGAAGTCCACAGAGGCAAGGTGGACAATGTAGAGGACGGGCAGGAAAAAGGAACCAAACAGTGGTGTTAAGAGACTCCACGCTTTACTGGACTTAAGTCTTGTCTTATGTTCTCATTGTCAGTCAAAACATACATACATACACACACACACACACACACACACACACACACACAGTGAACATATTCTTGCGTGTGCATGAAAAGGGTAGCTTATGCAATAACTCCACTAGCTAATAGAATTAGTACTTATTAAATTTCCAGAAAAAAATAACACACATTTTAGAAAGTCTAAATCCAAAGGCTAGCTGATGCATTGCATTCATATATCAAATTAGTAACTATGAGCAATATAATTAATGATCATTTACATGTATAGTCTTATTTATTCCATTGTGCATACAAATATGTTTGTATGTATATATCAATGACTTACTATTTAGCTACATGAAGCCCTTATGTTATCATAAATATACATTTGCATGTTATATAATATATACAACAGAACATAATATATACACAATTTTTATACTTTCTATATAACCAAATAAATGTCAATTATAGATAATATTTGGCTTTGAAAATTTTAAGTTTAATATATATATCAAGTGTAATATATATAAAATGTAGTATATATATTAAATACTTTTCTACATAATGACAGAATATATACATAAATATTATGACACATTAAAATATGTGAACATAATATGTAAACTCTATTTTAATAACATCTATCACTGATTCAGACTATTATATTTCAGAATTATAAACAGAATAACTATCAATTAATTTTATGTGATATATCTCTTTCTAATGTTAGATAGACTATTTTAATCAACTTGGACTTTTTGTTTCTTTTTATTTGTATCTATTTGTTTTTGTTTTGTTTTTCATTTGTTTCATAACAATGAGGATTATTTTCAGGTATTAATATATTTTAAGCTAATGGTTACCACTTGTAAACATTTATTGCCTGCAATATATTATCTGCTTTAAAAAATATGTCTAAATATCTCTTAATGTGATCATGAATATAACATTGCAGAAATTAAATAAATAATAAGCTTATCATTATAAGTTAGTTAAGAATGAATATTACAGCAGGCAGTGGTGGCACATGCCTTTAATCCCAGCACTTGAGAGGCAGAGACAGGCGGATTTTTGAGTTTGAGGTCTACAGAGTGAGTTCCAGGACAGCCAGGGCTACCTGTCGAAACCCTGTCTCGAACCCCCCGCTCCAAAAAAAATATTACTTCTTTCCTAAAAAGTTTATGCTGTTGTTATTTTTGTGTAGAATAATGAATGAGTTTGCATTCTTTGACTACAGGCCATCAAGAATGGACACAGATATACTCTCTGAATTAGAAAAAATGAAATCTCAAATTGTGCATCCTCTAAAAACTGCATATTTAAGAAGCTAC
Organism: Mastomys coucha; assembly: GCF_008632895.1. Classification (NCBI taxonomy): domain Eukaryota; kingdom Metazoa; phylum Chordata; class Mammalia; order Rodentia; family Muridae; genus Mastomys; species Mastomys coucha. The sequence continues at coordinate 54,279,297 of NW_022196896.1, read as the reverse complement.
TAAACACCTGAAGTGCAAATGTCCTTGCTAAGAGCATCATCAACTGTGGACTTTCCCTTCTTTTTTTATATAACACATTTTTATTTCAAATTCCATTAACTGACTCCATCTCAGTAGAAGAAATTAAAATAATAAATATCTTCTTTCTTTTTTATTGGATATTTTATTTGTTTACATTTCAAATGTTATCCCTTTCCTGGTTTCCCCTCCACAAACCCCCTACCCCATCATCCCTAACCCTGCTTCTATGAGGGTGTTCCCCCAACACCCACCCACTCTCACCTCACCATCATGGCATTCCCCTACTCTGAAGCACCCAGTCTTCCCAGGACCAAGGGCCTCTCCTCCCATTGATGCCTGACAAGGCCATCCTCTGCTACATATGCAGCTGGAAGCATTGGTCCCTCCATGTATACTTTTGGTTGGTGGTTTATTAGTCCCTGGGAGCTCTGTGGGGTCTAGTTGGTTGATATCGTTGTTTTTCCTATGGGATTGCAAACTCCTTCAGCTCCTTCAATCCCTTCCCTAACTCCTTCATTGGCATCCCTGTGCTCAGTCCAATGGTTGGGTGTGAGCATCCACAACTGTATTTGTCAGGCTCTTGTAGAGCCTCTCAGAAAACAGATATATCAGGCTCGGGTTTTCTCCATTCTTTGTACAGAAAGTGAAGATCTTCACAATGCAGTCTACTTAGGTGAGGTGAAGAGTCAAAGGGACATCCCATGCATTACTGTTTCAAGACCCATTCTCTCTTCTTAAAGCCATACAACTATCTAGGTTTTAAATGACAAATCACCTGCCCTAGACTATAGAGTTCTGTGCAGCATGCCCTCAAGGTAGTCCTATGGTCATTTTCAAGGAGATAATAAAGAAAACTGTGAGAGGAGACACTAAAGATTGATGTTGCAACTATTGGTCTCAAAATTATGATTACATATATATGAGAATATGAGATTGCATATATTATGAGATAAACGTAGGTGTATATATATAAACATACAATCTAATATTTTAAAACACACAGACAAGATACATATGTATACAACCTCATGCTTGATGATGTATCATGATCTTTATATTTATATATAATATATATTCAGACATATTTATAATACATATTAATATATAAAATTGAGGATCAATCTGTGTTTTAAATGACACCAGTCTTATAGTCAGTCTCATTGTCCAGAGTCTACAAACTCAGTGGAAAATAGAAGAGAGATTAAGTTCTCTGAAGCATCATACCCCAGTTGTTCCCCTGAGCCCAACTTTGAGAATCAAAGCTCAGTAGTGCTTATTATTTAGAACAATTGAGACTTACATAAATAATAATTATTCTAGAGATGGCATGGAGTTTATCACTTCAATATTTAGTCTTTGATGAATTTTATTTTCTTATTTTTTATATTTACAAGGCTAATTAAATTAGAGTCAGTTTTTATAATATATTTCAGGGGCTTATTTAAAATAAATAGGCTGATATTTTCTAACCTTTTAATGTATAAATTACAGTATATGTTACAAACATACATAGGCACAGTATATGTGTTTCATAAATAAGCACTCAAAGGCTAATCTGAAATGGAGTTTTATCATCTTTAAGCAATAGCTGAATATGTCTTATGAACTCTCAATTATAAACTACCTAAAACAAACAAAATTAGGTCATTAATCATTTTAAAATATAAAATCAGTGATCAATCATGCTGTACAATTACTCTGAGTTATTTAATGGTAAGAACCATGCCATTTCAGTCTTTATTTCCCTACTGTAGGACACATTGCTGGGTAGAGATATTACTGATATTCCAAAACTACTTATTTTCTTGTTTATAGTAAGCTACTGGCCACCTAAGGGTTCTAATAAATCCATTTTCTTTGTGATTACTAGTCATTTGAAAAAAATACATATCACAATATTGATGGAGTTGTTCAGTATAATAAATTTAAAGAAACACAGAGTAATTTGTATCATCACATCATGAACTTCTATTGTCATTATAGAACAACTCATACCAACTAATATCTGTGAAATTTGTTTAAAGACCTTATGAGATATAAATTAAATCCAATGATTAAAATGATCTTCATTTAAACTTCACAAACAAATATACATATACATACATTCCTCATTCATTTTTAAACTCTTCTCCTTTCACAGACATGCAAACACACACACACACACAGAGAGAGAGAGAGAGAGAGAAAGAGAGAACAGAGACAGAGAAATAGAGACAGACAGACACACACAAAGAGAGAGGGGAGCAGAGACAAATACACTCACAGAGAGAGACAGATACAGACACACACGCAGAGTGAAAGACAGACAGACAGACAGACAGACAGACAGACAGACACACACACACACACACACACACACACACTCACCAGAAGAAACAGGCTTTATGCATATGTCCCTGTGAGAGAACAGATCTTAAAGCAAAGGGGATCTGAACACACTTACCAAGGCTTTTTCCTTAATTCATCAGGAAGATTTGTCACCCTCCATTTCCTGGAAAAAAAAGTGAATGAAAGCATGAAGAGGACTGAAAGGGCTAACAATATTGTTGTAAAGACCCTCTATATAGAAATAGAAGTTATAGGTATAGTGTTTTCTCTTAGAATTCTGTTTGAATTCTAAGAATTCTCTTACAGTCCATGTTGGCTTCTCTTCCTTTTCTTCCTGACACCTCTCTGCCTATCTCCCCAACCCTTAGCTCCGCCTCTCTTTTCCTGTCCAATCACAAGCCTGCCACTTCCCTAACGTGATTGGACAGAGAACAATCCAAAATTAAACAAACATACAGATTTTGAAGTTATAGTTTATCTAGTCCTTCAAAGTTTGACTTTCTGAAAAGAGATAACAAGGAGGTTGAATCTTGCTTTACCGATGTTTCTGTTCTCCTTTCACTCGTTGTATTTTAAAAATAGAGCAATAGAGATAGATGAAAAGGGATAAAAAGAAGGAAGACCAAAATGTGGACATTCCTTCTTAAAAGGGGGAACAATTCCATGGAAGGAATTGCAGAGACTAACTATGTAACAGAGACTGAAGGAAGGACAAGCCAGCCTGATATAGCTATCTCCTGAGAGGCTCTGACAGAACCTGAATAATACAGTTGTAGAGGCTCACAGTCATCCATTAAACTGAGTACAGGGTCCCCAATGGAGGAGTTAGAGAAAGGACCAAAGGAGCTGAAGGGTTTGCAGCCCCTTAGGACAAATAACAATATGAACTAACTAGTACCCTCAGAGCTCCCAGGGACTCAACCACCCACCAAGGACTATAAATGGTGGGACTGATTTTCTGGCAGCATGAGTATAGTAGAGGATTACAAAGTCGATCATCAATGGAAGGAGGGGCCCTTGGCCCTGTGAAGATTCTGTGCCCCAGTGTAGGGGAATGCCAGGGCCAATAAGTGGGAGAGGGTGGGGTGGCAAGCAGAGGGAGGGGGGAGGCAACAGGGGTTTGTTCTTGTTTTTTTTCTTTTTTTCCAGCTTTTTTTTATTGGATATTTTCTTTAGTTACATTTCAAATGTTATCTTCTTTCCTGGTTTCCACCCCCAGAAATCCCCTGTCCCCTTCCTCCACCAACTCTCTCCTCCCTGCTAAGGCATTCCATTACACTAGGGCATGGAGCCTTCAGAGGACCAAGGGTCTCTCTTCCAATTGATGTCCAAAAAGGCCATCCTATGCAGCTAGAAGCATGAACCCCACCATGTGTACTCTTTGGTTGGTGGTTGAGTTTCTGGGAGCTCTGGGGACATGGGGTCTGGTTGGTTGATATTGTTGTTTTTTCTATGGGGTTGTAAACCCCTTCAGCTCTTTTAGTCCCTCCTCTAACTCCTCCATTGGGGACCCCATGCTCAGTCTGATGGTTGGCTGTAAGCATCTGCATTTGTATATGTCATAAAGATCAAGAATGTGTCAGGGTGTAACTTCTTTTAAGATGGGCAGAAGTTCATTTATTTTACGAAAAATCATACAATGAACTTTTGGGAATTGAGTTAAAGTATTTAAATCTTGGAACTGTAAATAATGCATACGTCAGTTTTATAGCATCTTTCACAATCTAAAATTTTTTTCTGTTATTGAATATGGGATAATGAAACAATGAATATTCTTTCCTAATTGAATAAAATGGAAGACTTCACATGTATCTTAGTCAGTGTTCTATTGCTGGGAAGAGATACCAGGCTAATGGGCATTTTACAAAAGAACACTTAATTGGGACTAGCTTACAGTTTCAGATGTTTAGTCATTTATCATCATGGAGGGAAGCATGGCAGCACACAGACAGACATGGTTTTAGAGAAGTAGCTGAGAGTTTTACTTCCTGATATATAAGTGGCACAAAGAAGAGCTACTGAGAATGTTTTGGGCTCTTTGAAACCTCACAGCTTATCCCCAGTAACACATTTCCTTCAACAAGATCACACCTAATCCTTTTTAAAAAGTACTACTTTCTGGGATCAAGCAATTCAAATCTATGAGCCTATTCAAATCTATGGTGACCCTTGCCATTCAAACCACCATAACACACAATATAGATTCTGATAAAACCAAATAATATAAAAAGAAATGAAAATGGTTATGTTTCAGAAAAAGAAAAAGTAATGGACCCAACTCATAGTTTACTGACCCCTAGAATTTTATATATACATTATAGATCCCCTTTGGAATTCTCCATTATAAAACAGGCAAAAAATAAACTATTTTTCTGTTTGTTTTTTCTCTGTTTTCTTCAGAATCTTAGAAATACCTAATTTAGGTTTCCTATCATCTAGCTCTAATATCTGGATACTTTTTGTCTGTCTTCTTTCTTTCTTTCTTTCTTTCTTTCTTTCTTTCTTTCTCTCTATCTTTCTTTTTTCCTTTCCTTTCTCCATTCCTACCATACAAGTCTTTTGGTCTCTTTGCATATCTAACAATTTTTATGGGATGTTGGGCAGTTCATCAGTGTAATTGTAGTATCTCAAGGCCATGCTTTGTTCAAGACAAAGCATTCCATCCTGAAATGATTAACTTTCTATCACTGTGATAAATCCTTGTCAAGGAAAAAAAATGTTTATCTTGGCTCATGATTTCAATGGTTTCATTGCATGGTTGACCCCATTGCTAGGATCATTCACTAGGCCAGACACAATAGAAGGAAGATAAAACAGAATTGCTTGCCTCATGGAGACCTAAACCCAGAAAGTAACATGGGAGAGAATCCTAGAGTTTACAAACCTTTAAAGCATGATTCTACTGAACTACTCCTCCCAACTTAGTCACATCTTTTACCAACTCCCAAAGTTCTGAATCCATCTGTGAAGGTATTCATTGAAAAGATCAAGTACCATAATCAATTAATTTTCATAGACACCTGCTGTGGGCTAAGCATTTGACACATGACACTTTACAGATGTGTCCTTGAACTTAGATTCCACTTTCTAATGCTTTCATCTGTTCCCAGTGGTGATCTGGGTTAGGGACCAAGCCCTTAAACATGGACCTTTAAGGGACCTTTAAGCTATCCTGTTAGCTCTGAGGGCATTGAAAATGTATAACCCAGTTACCTCTTAATTATTGTTTCTACCTTCTCTAGACTAAGCATTCTACACATGATGTTCTACAACGATATCTCATATAGCCTTTCCTTGTTATTCTAATATAGTCAAAGATTATGTTTTCATTCTAATCAGTGGTTGATGTTGGACATGACTTTTTGATGTTTTAGTAAGAGTGTGTATTCAGTAAAGACAACCACAGGTAGCAAAATAAAATGAGCAAATGTTTACTTTTACTACCCAGCTGCAGTCCATAGTTGCTTGTTTACTTGATTTCTGGCCTATGGCAAAATAGTACATTTTGGTAGGAGAATGTAAATAGTCTATCATCTTTTATATAGTGACTATATATAGTCCCATTATAAATCTTCAAAATGCATGAGACTAATGATCAAGATTCCTTGCACCTAAGTTCCACCTCTTAATTCATTCATCTGTTCCTAATGGTGCTGTGGACTAAGAACCAAAGCTTTTAAACATGGATCTTTTGGAACACTTATCATCTGTCTAATCCCCCTTCTTTCATTATTTACCTTTCAGACTTTAGATGGACAACAGATATATAGCTATCCACAATATACACACAGTGGATATATACCTTAGCTTTGTGGGTATAGAAAATATATATGTGACTTTCATGGATTTGTCACTCAGTGATCCAGATTTCTTCCCAACTTGTAATCTGTCAATTTACTTTAGGAGAAGACAGTGGCTACTCAAAGTTCTCTTTTCAGGCAGATCATATGTGGAAGTCAGAGAAGAACATGTAGAAGTTCATTCTCTCTACCATGTGGGTCTCCAGGATCTAACTCACATACCAGACATGGGAGCAAGTACCCACTCAGCAACATTGCTGACTGATACCTGTATTTTAGAAACATTCAATCCTAACTCCTTTGCATTTAGATACTAGAACTTAGGATACCAGGTTAGGAGAAGCCCAATAGATATCCAAATCACTTAACAGCACTATCAAGTGAATGACTTTGATCTTTAAAATATGGCCCATTTGTTAAATGAGTGAAAACACATATTTAGATGATTGTTTTATGGAAAGAAGTTTCATGTATAATTATCCTTTAATTGAAGCCACTCAGAGCTGTGAGAACCTTTACCTTAAAGATGGACTGTAGGATTGATGATGGAAGGGTATATACATTATGATGTATCCAGTGTGTCACATGTGAAAAGTAACTATGATAGATATTTTTGTTTAGTATTGAAACAATGGCAGCAACCATGGCAGGCAGTGGGCGGCATGAAATGGAAGGTGGAGTAAAAGACTTTACTGCAGAAATAGGACCACTGTATAAACCACAACCAGCATGCACCATTGCTCTCCTTATAAAGACCAAGGAGGCTTATTTCAGAACTATAAATCCCAACAATTTCATATGCTATCCCATCCTGAAGATGTTAAACTTGTCCTTTGAAATGAATATCTGTCACCGTTGTAATGTCCACAAGAATTCTTGATATTTACAATTTTAAAAGGGAATATTAAAATCACAAAAAATATTTCTGACATACTCAGGTGTATAAATTAAGAAGATTGATAATTATCTTCCAGAAAAAAAATCAAATATTTGTCCCATCCTACTTTATGTGAACAAAACTATTATCTGAATAAAACAAGTGGTCTAGACAAATAGTTTTAAGTATAATTACACATTTTATTTCAAAATTTTTACTACTGTTCAAATAATTAGAAATACCTCAACAATATAATAGAATTCTTAAAGTTCTATACTTTTTATGTTGTTCATCAGGAAAAAAAATATTTAAACTTTTCAAAATATTAGGAATTGGAGTAATATTTAAATAGTTAAATAGATTTTTGGTAATTTTTGATGAAAATGTATAATGAGCTATAAGTTAATCATGATAATTCCTCAGAGATAGATTTGACTCAGACTGCTTTCAGGAAATTCTTGGTAGCACAGTTTAGGAGTTCTAGAGTCCTGGTAGACAGCTAATCTGACTGGTTCTGTTGTCTACATGTAGAACTGTGGATTTTGATGGTAATTATGATGATCATGTAAAAACCTAAATATCTCATAAAACATTTCTAGTCCCATACTTGTCACGCAGAAGGTACTTGGTATAACTTGTTTTCTCATATTTATTTTTAAAAGATTGAAAGTAAATAACTATAACTAACTTTAGACACATAATTTTCAGAATCAGATTTCCAAATTCCAAAATTTCCAGTCTATTCACATATCTTGCATTTCTTTTAATAATTAATTTTATGTCTATATTTGACTTTAAAATTATAGCGGTCCCTCAATTCTGTTTCTTTCTTCCAAACTCTCCCATATACAGCTCCTCACTGACTTTCAAATGTATGACCTCTCTTTTCATTAATTGTTGTTGTATATACACACATATGCACACACACATATCCACACACACACAAACACACACACACCCATATATATATGCACAATATATGTGTATATGTGTATGTCTAAATACATACATCCAACCTGCTCAGTCTGTATAATCTTACTTATATGTACATGTTTTCTAATCATTTGGTATTGAGTAAACAATTAGTATGTTCCTCTCTCAAGAATATTATTTCTATAAGGCAATTATGTCAGGTAAATGTTTTCCAATATTACATGTCCCTTAGCATTGAATGGCCATCAACTGCCACCTTTAACTTGCAGACACTTAAGTAGCACAGTTGTACAGAGAAAAGGGAAATCTTTTTTTCTTTAGACTCATTTCAATTTAGCCGGCACATAGAGCAGATATGTCCATGTGACAGACTACATAGCAGAGATTATAGGATGCTCAAAGATGACTGTGTGCTCCAAGCCCTTCAGGAGTTCAGAATCTAGTAGAATGGATGAGATAATACAAAAATATGACAGTGATGTAAGGCAGATGGAGGTTACTTCAAGGAGTCACAAAAGTAGAGATCATGTCATGATTACACTTACCTGAGTACATTTCACGAAGCAGAAAAGAAATGTTACAGTTTATCCAGAAGATTTGGCAACAGCATATGAAATTAGGGAAGAGAGTCAGGAAGCAAAGACGAGATTCACATCATTTCTTATGGAAGTGGCACATAGTTTGGATAAGATGTCACTAGAAGATTAGCAGATATTTTGGCCTTGTGGGTTACACAAAGCCAACTTTCAGAGATCAGCTGACTAGTTATTCTCACAAACAAAATTATAGCTGAGCTAAAAAGAGAGAAAACTGTACATACAAGAAGTGAAAGGAAAAACAGAACATAAGACCAGTTACAGAATGAATCTATGGTGGTATTAGGTTATATGTGAGCCTTGGGAAGTTGCTGGAGGCTAAGATTCAAAATCCCTCATAGAGATGCTTTCAGCATCCCCTTCTACGGAAGGAGAGGAATTCTACTAGGGATCCTGCAATCATCAGACACCCAATTGCTATCCTGGCTTGGTAGATGAGAGAAACTATGCAAACTCTCAGACCTAGGACATTTCTATGAACTGTATGACTCAGAGAATTTGGGGAAGGGAAAGGAAAACGGAATCCCATTTCAGAAACTTGAAAGAACTACCCTGAACTGAGAACAAATGGAATTAACTTGATAATCAGCAGAATCATGGAACTGCCTGAGGGCTCCCCCTGCTGGGGAAACACACCTGCCACTGGTCTACAAGATACTGCACAAACCAAAGGATGAGAACAATCCACAGGATTCCAAGAATTGCCCGTTGTATTAGCTACATCCCGTGGGTGAAAACCCAGCACATGTAGAAATCAAGAGAGCTAGTGATGCATGTATGAACAAAGAAATTCATATTTGTCTAAAAGAAGAGATGGAAGAAAAAATAGAAATGATAGTTAAATAATGGAAGAGAATATAAAAAATTAAGCGTAATATTCATTAATGTGTTATTGACCTTTCCATTGCCATGGTCAATATCTGAAAAAGCATCCATTTGCAGGATGAAAGAGTCCCTTGGCCCACAGTTTCTCAACATGGTTGTCTAGTGTGATTGCCAAGATTATGTCTGGGAATCCCAGACACAGAAAGGCTTCCCATTCTATGGTAAATAGAAATTCAAGAATACAGACAGGAGTGTGCCCATGACAAGAAATTCTCCAACACATTCCCAGAGGCATTTCTAAAAGCACATTCCATTGAGTCTTCTAAAACATTCTAGAAACCTCCAGTAACTCTCAAAATCCCAGCATGTGCTAGGAACCATCTCGTACTTTAGCAGTGACAGATAAGAAGGATTTTATATTCAAAATATGGTGTAACAGGATATATTGTCACTGTAATCAGTAATTAGAATAAATGGCCAATTAAAGCCAGATGAAGAAATAACTACTGAACTGGATGTAAAGGACCAGTTCTAGACTAGTATTCATTATCTAATCAAAGAGAATTGGAAATTGAATCCTGGAGAAGTGCAACCTATTAACACAGTCACCACAATGGGGCTGTCTCTCAGTTTTACAGACAAATCAGATGATCCTAGAAAACAGAAATCTTTCCAATCCTCCTAAGAAACAAGTGCCAGACTCACAATTACAAGATGAGTTTTAGAACTGCAGCTATTCCAGAAACTCAGTAGAAAGAAGGATTTCTAAGAATGATTGCACAGTGTGCTCACAATCAATAAACTAGAAGTGTCTTGCAATTTAACATGTGCTGCAAAGAACGAGTATCTCTGAGCACACTTTATTCTCAATGTCAATGCTATGAATTTTCTACACCGGAACGTAAAAGTATTGCAAGTATTTTCCGTGGTTATTTTTTAGTAACAGTGTCAGGAAAGATGCTAATTAGTGCCAATTCTGAGAACTAGAATGATCTGCATAACTGTTTGTGAAGAACTGGACCAAGCAACGCTCATTCCACATAGGCCTGCTAAGCAGCTGTCAGATGGCAGTGATGCTAATTTAATACTGACTCAGGCTAGAAGTGTTGCTAACACCCATGAGAAAGGCTGGCTTTCCCAGCTCTGATTGGACAGACCATTCAGTGCCGTCAGTAACTATTTCTACTGCAAACTGAATCCATGCTATTCTTAAAGGTTCAGATTAACTTTGTGGTGCTTCTCCCTAAGGGGAAACACCCATAAGATTTGTGGCATACACAACATCTCCAGACACAGCACAGAGTGGAAAAGAATATTTCTTGCCTATTTAGAAAAATAAGGAATGAATCTGGGTGCTTTGTAAAAGATAAAGGGAGGAATAGAATAGAATGTACTAAATATACTCATATGTATGTGTGACTACACACAGTAACAAAAAGCATACAACATATGACCAAAATGGAAAATTGCAAATAGCTCTCAGTAAATTGACACTGTGGTATACCAGTAAGCTATTGTCCAGCTGATGACTTAATTCTCTCTCCCTCTTTCTTTGTGTGTGTGTGTGTGTGTGTGTGTGTGTGTGTGTGTGTTATGACTGAACATGGTAGTTTCATGGCATAGGAAGTGACATTGAGACTACAGCTAGGCAAAGATGAGAACAATGATGTCATATGTCTTAGTTAAGGCTTCACTAGTGTGAATAGACACCATGACCAAGACAACTCTTATGAGAACAACATTTAATTGGGGCTGGCTGACAGGTTCAGAGGTTTAGTCCAGTATCATCAAGGTGGGAGGATGGTAGCATCCAGGCAGGCATGGTACAGGAGGAGCTGAGAGTTCTACATCTTCATCTGAAGGCAGTGAGAAGATTACTTCCAGGCAGCTAGGTTGAAAGTATTTAAGCCCATCCCCAAAATGACACACCTACTCCAACAAGGCCACACCTCTTAATAGTGCCACTCAGTGGACCAAACCTATACAAACCAATACCCCATGACAACACTCCAGGTGTTAAGACTGGCAAGATAGCTCAGAGTTCCACGTGTGTGCTACCAAGTCTCAAGACCTGAGTTTGATTGCTTGTTCCTACAGGAGGGAGACAATAACCAACTTCTCTAAGTTTTCCTCCTGCCTCTGTGTATATTCACAGGAATCACAGTAGATACACACATAGACACACAAGTATAATTAATATATAAAACAGTATATATATATACATATATATAGTATGTATAACAAGTGAAAATAATTTCTATTTAAACAATTCAGAATTTAGAAAAATAATACTTTTTAAAAATGTAACAATAGAAAAATTGTGCTTTCAGAAAACATCAGTGCACTTTGATAACCATACTTTATAGGGTTTGATGACATGTTATTAAAATTGTTAATCACAACTAATTCAATTTAATATTTTTTAATGTTTCTCTGGTGCATGCTGTCTTTTTTTGTCATTTAAAAGTCAGTTTAATTACAGATTTAATGTGGTTATGGTGTAGGTGATGTTTGCTCTCCCTTCCTTTTATACCTTGCCATTATTATATGGTGTACTCAGCTTATCTCTTCTTATATCTTCAGTATAAGATCAGTAGCACATGCAAAATGACAGCCAATTCTTCAGCCATCAAACTAATTGAAATTATACCTCTCCAAAGTTCCTTCTACTACTAAAGGGTTTTGTTTTGTTTTGCCTTTTATTATTTTTATTTTGTTTGTTATGACATCATTTTTTTAAAAAAAAAGAAAGCTAAAATTGCCTAACTTTCTATTATGTTATAATAAACCTCAAATATTTCCAGATTTTTCTTAAGCTGAGCAGAATGCCCTATGACAAGTCTGTGTGTTCTTAGTAGTCATTATGTCACCTGAACATGCCTGGAACTCACTAAGTAGCCCAGGCTAATCTCTCTTCACAATCCTTCTTCAACCGCCCACTTGCAAAGATTTTAAGCATGCACTCCTAAATAACTTTCCAGGTTTGTTACATGTGTGAATAATTTTCAAAAAATTTCTACTCCTAAAATATATACTTCCCCCAGTGTATTTATTGCACATGTATCCTAATTGAGAGCAAGAAGTCTGTCAATTCTGACAAAGATACCCAATTTTCATATTAGTTCTTGTATGGCGGGTTGTTAACCCATTAAACTGTAGGATACATAAAATTTACTGTTTTTAAATCCTAAGTGTCACAAGATCATTTTAAAGTTTACTGAATAGTTTAAATGTAGTTGCTTGGTGAAGATATGTACAGAAATGGAAATGGAGATTCTGATGTGTTTTCTGCTCTTTTGACTATAACAGATTAAAGAGCATCTTGCGAAGGGGCAGCGGATGCTGGCAGGTGATGGAATGTCCCAGGTCACCAAGACACTATTGGATTTAACCCAGAGGAAAAATTTCTATGCAGGTGACCTTCTGGTGTCTGTGGAAATCCTGAGAAACGTGACAGACACATTTAAAAGGGCAAGTTACATCCCTGCATCTGATGGTGTCCAGGTAAGTGAGAGGAAGCCTGAAGGTCAAGACCAGTATAAATGTGATGATCACTTGCTCCCCACCCCTACCCCAGACACCAATTCACTCTCCTTGGAGGCAGGTGGACTGGAGGGAAGGAATGTTCCTGGCTTCATAGAAACATCATTACTGTGTATAATGTGGACTCTGTCAGTGAACTCAGTTCCCTTAACAATGCTGTATCCTAGCCATAAAATGCTCACATTAAAGCTCAAGGAAAGACCGAATGGGCATATGCATGAAGGTGCCGTGAGCCTTCAGATAAAAAGCTTTATTGGAAATTCAATGTGGTGTCGTGGACATTTTATTATTCCCACATTTAATATCACTGTCTTGCCGTAGGAGACTATTAGAAGTATGTTAGATATAATGAAAGCATATTTACTATAGGATGCAAGGAAGACATAATGTAACATTTGTTTGGGGACTGTTTTATTTGAAACACAGAATGCATATTTAGCATTGAGCAGTATTGCTAGAAAGTACAAGGCACATAGAGAATTATTTTAGATGGGAAAATAAGAAACTTGGTAGCCCCTCGCAGGTCTTCCTTGTCATGGAAGACTTTAGAGCTACATCATTTACCTCCATAATAGACCCAAAGTACTCACCCATAAGAGTGTTGCCTTTACCATTAAAACAAAATGTGACAAATAAGATTTTAAATACAAGGCAGTGTGTACTTTAGATTAACTCCTTTTCTGCTGTGCACTAAAATGTACTCCTGCTAGGTTAATCTCTGCATTTTGATAAACAATGCAATTCTACTATCTCTAAGAATGTTCACTAAAACAAAAGCTTGCCAGAATTGCCAGGTTAAGTATTAGTCTTGTTCATTCTACTCCTTATCTGTGAGTTTGGTTACATTTCACGTGGAAAATAAAGGGGTATTTTCGGAGGAAGGGGGTGTTATTCTTTGGATTATTATTTTTTTGGCAGAGTGTGGTTGTTGGGTTTTGTCATAATTAACTATGGAGTATGCCAGGAAAGGTTGTTTGAGTATGCATTGAGTACGCATAATGAACCATGCATTAGTAACACCAATACATTGATTTGTATTCACGTGTAAATATCACTTATCTGGTCCAATAGACAGATGAAAGTTTATGTATGAAGGAATCATCCATGCTAAGTTCCATACTGCATCTCCAGTATCTGCCATTTTAATGGCTCTAAGCACGTGTGCTTTCTTACAGGGCCAAGGTCACCTATTTTGGCCAGGAGGAATTAAATCAGGCCACATTGGAGAGGCCACAACACAATTGAGGCTGTGACAATTTTATTTTTAATAATTGTTTTCATACCTTTATCAGAAACAGAATATTATGGCAATTTCCAAGATAAGGGCAGTTATAGTTCCCAGGATACAATGAAAGTTGCAAGTTATAAAGAGTACACAAGATTAGTATCTAAGGCCAATTGTCCTGTCAAGTTTCCATGCTTCCTTGACCACTATAAGAATCTACAAAGAAACACAAAGTAGCTTGAACACTTAAGAGTACACTAGTCTCTCAGGAACTATAGGGCACATTGTGCCCTACGGATTCAGGGAAGGAATCCTGAAAACCTCTGACACATCCCTTTCAAGGTAGGTAGGACAAGCCAACTCCATTGCAAATGGCAGTAAGAGAAGAGGTTTTGGATAGAAAATTAAAATTATTTAAGTATTCTGAAGATAGTGCTTGTCTTATAAAAGCAGTTTATTCTTCTAAGAAATTAAGTAAGCCACATGCATCTTTGCCCGTCTGAAAGTTCCTATCAGTACTGATATAAAAAATAAGGTTGGAAGTTCTTGACCTCAAATATAGTAAAAAAAAATAAAATAAATCTGAGACATATGTTCATAGAAAATTTAACACATAGAACACGACATTAAAGTCTCTAATCTGTCAAAAATAAGAGGCTTGGAAATTTTTAGTGCTAACGTTCAAAAAGTTAAGTGTAACAGGTTTCATTAGAAAAGTATTTTGATTTTTTTTCTTTTCATTATTGTTGAGACACAGTCTAACTGCGTATTCTTCCTAAGCCTGGATCTCACTGTGTACACCAGGCTAGTATTGGAGCCAGATACTTGTGTGCCTCTGCCTCTCAACTGCTGGGGTGAAAGGTGTGTGCCAAGAGACAATGCTGGAAAACGTTTCTTATTAGATATTTTATTTATTTACATTTCAAATGATATCCTCTTTCACAGTTTCCCCTCAAAAAAAAAATCCTGTTCCCTCGCCCCTCCCCCTGCCCACCGACCCACCCTCTCCTGCTTACTGGCCCTGGCATTCCCCTACACAGGGGTATAGAGCCTTCACAGGACCAAGGGCCTCTCCTCCCATGGATAACCAACTAGTAGCAAAGGATGGAAACTTTTTGATTAAGATACTTATCATAGTACTTCAGCCATTCAACACTTAACCAATTGTCTGGTCATGGACTTAGTTGCTTTGACTTAAATAAAGCAGTCTTCCTGGATCACTTGTTCTTTAGTGTAGTCTAAGACATGATGCTTTATTACTTCCCCTCTTCAATACAAGCATGCAGACTGCAAAGTACATCCATGTCTTCCTCCTTCCTTCACAAAGAGAAATATATTATCTGTATGTCTGTTGATTTATCTGTCTATCTGCCTGATTGTCTTTACCGGTATCTTTTCAGCTACCTGCTATACCCGACCCCTAACATCTTCTGAAGTTCTTTTATTGGTTAACCTCTCCTAATCCTTGCTCAAAAATTACAAGCCTTTTTAAATGCCTAATTATCAAGCCTTCCAAATCCACTAGACATTTTGGCTTTCTCAAATATTTTAGAAAAGTTATACCCTTTTATTATCGGATATAAAATAATTTGCATATACCTATTGTCTTCTTGGCTTTGTTGTAAACTCAGGTTGATGGCTGTATTTAATATCCCCTGCGCTTTATATAAACTTCAACTTGCTGTGTCTGAGACCTCCTGGGCTTTTTTGATGGCATGGCACTTTTGGTTTAATATACTATGAACTAATTTTACCCTGAAATGTAAGTGGTCATGCATTTTCAGCTCTTCATTATAAAACTACCACTTCCATGACAATACTCACAACAGCGTTTAGATTTCCTTCATTTTTCTTTCCTGGGGGTGGGGGTCTGTCTTACAAATCCTCTTTCAGCCATTCCTTCTTCGATAGACCCAGTGTTATTCTAATCCAGCCTCCAATGATCTCAGCCTAGTTATTTTTGTGGACTCTATCCTTTGTTCCTCCTTATCTTAGTCTAAATTTGGAACCATGTTGCACACTATCCTCTTATTAAGTATCCCAGAACAGCTCTTGTTATGTCAGCAGAACTTCCAGGCTCCTTGAGTGACAACCCTGTGCCTTGGTGTCTAAGACACTATGGATGTTGTTCA
Organism: Mastomys coucha; assembly: GCF_008632895.1. Lineage (NCBI taxonomy): Eukaryota > Metazoa > Chordata > Mammalia > Rodentia > Muridae > Mastomys > Mastomys coucha. The sequence continues at coordinate 54,263,017 of NW_022196896.1, read as the reverse complement.
TTACATGTTGATCCCACTCAGGCACAGTTGGCTCTAGCACACAGGCCATCATTTAAGTCAAGTTAACCGTGTTCTGTCTCCCAGATGTTCTGCATGTTCTTGGCTCTGTGGCATTATTGCCTCTGCTTTCATACTGCCTTGGTCTGTCTTGACCATGCAAATGAATCTGAGTCCGATGGGTTTCAGAAATCCACTATGCCTTCTCTCTTGCATCTCAGTACATCTTGGCAGTCAATAGAGAATTTTCTGGGACAAAAAGTAAGAACATGGTAGGATCTTAGCAATGTTCCAGCCCATCTCCTGAAATAAATATCATGTTGATTTCTGACTATACAAGAAACTTGACAAATATATGTTGAGGTAGTTACAACAAACTCTAATAATCAAAATAATGAAATAATTGCCTTTGGGTTACTTTCATCTCCTCTCCCTCACCCCTAAAATTGAGAAAGTAAGATTAGTTAGTATAAACCCTACAAAAATTACATTCTTTTGAATACAGCTAAATGCAGAACATTTTATTTGAAATGGCTCGAAATGCTAACATGAACAACAAATGATTTGATATGTTGAAAAAGAGTATCACCACCACCTATCACTGGTTTATCAGAGCTGCAAACTGCTCCATGGAAATCAGCATTCATCTGAGTTTCTAAACACCACGAGCACATTATATTCTTAAATTATATCATTACTTGTTCAATAATTACACTACAGTGTTGCTATAGAAATTATTTAATCCTGTCATGGGTTTTCTACTACTCTGCCTTAGATCATGTAG
>NW_022196896.1:54244438-54262226 GCF_008632895.1 Mastomys coucha | reverse complement strand
AAAAAAAAAGCAACCTTTATATTTACAATAAGCCTTAATCAGCACTAAAGCTGGCCTGATAATAGCCTTCATGCTGTTCTAATCTACTTGCCTATCTGTAATCCTGGATTATTACTATGTTTCATCTGGGCTGCTATTAACTCCAATTGGCAAGCCCACAGGGCCATGTTCTCTTGACTCCTAACCCATGGCAGCATCTCCTTCCTCCTCCTGCCCTTTTTTTCTTCATGGTTTTCCTCTGATCCTAAGCTCAAGAAACCCAGACCACACCTATGTCTCTTCTGCCCAGCTATTAGCTGGTGAAGTCTTTCTTTGCCAATCAGAAATTATTTGGAGGCATGGTCACTTAGCATCTTATGTCCAGATATTATTATCTCTGGGACAACCAAGTCTTGAAAGCCCGAGCTTAGCTTTACAAAATATAGAGAAAAAGACCAAACCTCACCACAGGATCTGAAAAGTAGATGGAAATATTTCTAATGAAAAAAATCCATAGAACTTCTAACTTACCACTAAATATATGAAATATGCAAATCATGATTGTTGCCTTCTTCCATCAGCCCACAGGAAACTTGCTTGCTTTCAATGTAAATAAGACATTTTGTCTTTGCACATTTTAAAGTGTGTATCAGGAAGAGTGGAGGCATGCTTTGCTTGAGTGTAGGCCTGTGGATCAAGTGTTTACAGTTCCTGAAGAAGCGAGAAGGCATATTATGCCCTAGAACTGGGATCGGGATCATGAATGGTTGTAAAACATATTATGTAGGTTGGAAATTGAATCTGGACCCTCTGGAAACACAGTCAGTAAACTTAACCAATGAGCCATCTCTCTCCCCTTCGTTTACTTTTTGAAACTTTTCTTTTTAATGCGTTGCTTAACAACTTCATAAACTACAATATTGATTTCCTATTAAAGGATCAATAAAATTATGAGGTAAAATATTCCCAGGTTTATTAATAGTACTTAAAATATCATTATTATCACATCAACCATCCTTAGAATGTCCTTAGAATGAATGTCATTATTATTCATAAAAAAATAGTTTGCTGCCTTTGACAAAAAAAGGAAAAAGCAAGCAAAACATAGAACTCATATACTTATTACACCTTAAAATTATGGAGCTTCTCCTTATCATATAAGGATAATCAGGACTTGACAAACTTTATAGTTTGATTATTTTAAGTATAAATTATAATTGCCGCTAATTTTTAAGCAAACGTTGCTGGGTCCTTTATCAGTTGGGTACGTCAATCCAAACTGTTAAAATGGGTACTTATTTTTAACAAGCAAACAGTTAATTCCAGAGCATGACCATTTCCCCTCATTGCTGCCTCTCCTTGGTAGCTGCATATTAATGCCAACCATCAAATTATATATAATATAGAGACTTTAATTTTAGTGCCAATTATTTCAAACACCAAAAGAAAGAGACATCACGATATGACAAAGTAAATATTGTATGTGAATATTAGTATTATGGACAAGACTGCCAGCACTGCCAGAGGATTATCTAATGTGCTACGTGTCAGGCATAGCTGTTCTGTAACACCTTGTTGCTTTGAACTTTAAATGAGATACTAAAATTGAAAAATATATATTTGTATGTCTCTGAATTATAAGATATAGTATCCTTTTCAATTTTGAAGTGATATACCACATTCCAGAAGTGTTTTTCCTTTTCCCTTTCTTATCTTTTTTCTCCAAGCCCGTACACTTGGTCATAACTCCCAGAACACAGTCAGTACTTTATACCACAAATCCTTATAATTTCACAACTGACATATTTTTCAAGCTTTAACTCAAGTATAATTTCTTCTGAGAGGACTTCTCACCAACTTTTATCCATGACTTGAATTTTTACCACTACTTAGGCCTTTTGAAGCCTTGTGAATATCTTTATTTTAGCATAACATTGTACCTAGTGTTGTTATGTCTGCCCTCAGTCATGAATTTTAATCTTATTGAGAGTTAAATATGTCCTTAGAGTTTTACCTAACACTTGAAGCATAGTAATCACTCATATATTTGCTCAATTAACAAATGAATCAGAGAAATATTAATATTTGGAGAGTCTACATTATTTCTCATACACACACACACAAACTGCTCAATACAATTCATAGACAGAAATGTCTCTATAATCTCTATAATTTTTTAGTCCTTAGAAAACTCACACCAAGTCTTATTCTATCTAGAGAGGAGTTAGTTTGCACCCTCACCCCTTAGTAGGAAGTATAGTGCCAAAAAAGTGTGATCTTGAAACATACATAAGCTCTTCTTTGGCATTATGTAGTATCCACCTCAGTATTTCCAGACATGTCCTTATTCCTACAATGCAGTATAAGAGTATAGTAGTATAGCTGATTCTCATTACTGTTGGAATTATATAAAACAATAGCAAGTATGGAACTGACACTGAATAACTGGCTCCTAGCCAAATCTGATCACAACATTTTCATGAATTGATCTTACTAACATTAATTATTGAGTCTTTCTAAAAGACATCCAATTTAAGCATTTCCTTTGTGAAGCATACTTGTTCTTCAGACCAATAGAGAGCTCTTTATTACACTATGCTGTGGCCATTTTAAAGAGTGAAACTCTGGGAGTGTGTGTGTGTGCGTGTGTGTGTGTGTGTGTGCGTGTGTGTGTGTGTGTGTGTGTGTGCTCGCTCGCTTGCGCACCCATGCGCAAATGCATACGTGTGCACATGTGTGTGTTCACATACGTACACATAGAACATGGTACCGCATACATCACACAAAGGTCCCTGTTCACAGAATGAGGAGTTAAACAAAGAGTGAAGAAAGCATAGATATTATAGGCCCCAGCTGGGAACATGTGATTTGAGCAATCAAAAGTGTACACATCTCTAAACATGTCTGAGATCAACCATGATAACACTGTGTTGATTTGTGGTCACAATTCCATCTGGTAAGGACATATACTGACATAACATTTCAATAGTTTATGGATAATTTAGATTGTATATGTCAATTATTCAGGATTGTTGTGGCACTGCGAGTCAGTTAAGCTAAATACATGATTTACTAAAAAGTGTGCATACCATGTACTCTTTATTGTCAGTATTTTAATTTGTAATACAAACTTAAAAGGCAAACCTTGCTCTCAAGCTGCTTATAATGCCACAAGGGAAAGATAGTATGAATGTAGCTAGGTTGTAGTTATAGAAAAGATATATTTAAGAATAATATGTCCCAATTGTAGGAACAATTCTAGCATGTTCCAATTCAAACAATATACAGGTCTTAATTCAGTAGTAAGTAAAGTATTTATGGGAGTGTTAGGACATGAAAATTTTTAGTAGGCAAAAAATATATAGAAATACTCAACAAATAATCAGATTGAATGATCAAAAGTAGAGCAGTGGTATAAACATCAAAAACTCAGACCAGGCTTTGTTAGAAACAGGCTGCATAGTGGATAATGTAGTTTCTAAGGACAGAAGGATAAAAGCAAGGACAGGTTTTTATTATTTGAGTTTTATGGTAAAATGCAGTGTCCTGTCAGTACCTAGCCAACAAGGCTCAGCTGCCAGTCCCCATTTTTCAATAAAAAAAAAAAAATAATGTAGTGAAAACAGAGAACAGAGATTTGTAAAATGTGGCTACATTGGGGAGATGATTATATAAAAAACATGTGTCCCCCATGTCCACTTTTAGGGGTTACTGATGCAGCCAGGATACATACATAATTAAGAAGAACTGGGAAAGATGTTGTCTTGATTCCAGAATGTCCTGAAAAGCAATCTTATAAGCTTTCAGAACTGTGAGGGGTTTCTTTCTGGCAGACAGATTCCTTCTCTGGATTATACCATGCCCTCAGCCATGACTCCCCAGCATAGAATTCCTAAGGAAGTCTAAACTCAGGGATCCATTGATTTAATATCTTATAGTCCAAGAAAATATTAAATTTCTGTTTGTCTATCTCTTCTCCCATCAGAGAAATGACATTTGGAATGGATTCTCTGTAAACAAGATTCTTAAATATAAATGTTATTTGCAGAAATAGATAATAAAGATTAGTGAGGAAACAATGAGTGCTGACAGATAATCTCGTCACATGAGCAAAGCAGTCATAGAAACAGAAAAGGAAGACGGGTTTGTAGAACTATGAATGAGAAAGCAGTAGAGATAAACCTTGAATGAATGATATGCTTTTAAGAGTTTCTATTTGGGACATTATCTTACCTTTCTATTGTCATGAAAGAACACATGTACCAAGGGAACTTGTAAAATGAAACATTAAATCTGGGGAGTCACAGTTCCAGGAGGTTAGAATTCATGTTCTTCATTGTCAGGAACATGACAGCAAGAAGGTTAGGCATGGTAGTGGGGTAGTAGCAGAGAGCTTATGTCCACCACCACTACCACCACCGCCACCACCACCACCACCACCACCACCACCACCACCATCACCACCAGCAACAACAACAACAACAACAACAACAACAAGCATATCATTCACCAGCATAAGGCAGAAAGAGCTAACCAAAAATAATATGGGCTTTAAAACTTCAAAGTCCATATACAGGGCCATACCTCCTCCTATAAGGCCACACCACTTAATCCTTCCCAAATAGTTCCACCAATTAGGGATTAAGCATTTGAATATATGAGTCTATGCTGGCCTGTACCCTCTTCTTTTCCTCTTCCTCCTCTTCCTCCTCCTCCTCCTCCTCCTCCTCCTCCTCCTCCTCCTCCTCTTCCTCCTCCTTCTCCTCCTCCTTCTCCTTCTCTTTCTCCTCTTTTGGTTTTGTATAAGACTACTTTAACAAACCACTACCAATAGCAACCAACCAACAACCCATCACCACCAACAACAACAATGTTCAACCTCTCAGGACACTAGCATTTATATGCCCTCTGAAAAGTCCCCCGAATTCCAACAGTCACACAATTGCAGAAAGTATCTGCAGCTGGCAAAATCACCCCTCTCAGGGAACAGCCACACCAGGCTCCTGTCAGCAAGAGCTTCTTGGCATCAGCAATAGTGTCAGAGTGTCAGAGTTCGTGTCTGCAGATGAACTCAGGAGGTCTCTGGATGGCCTTTCCTTCAGTCTCTGTTCCATTTTTTGTCCCTGTCTTCCTTTGGTCAAGAACATTTCTGGGTTAATAATTTTAAGATGTTGGGGGCCTTGCCTATGTACTGGAAGTGGTCTCTACAGGTTCTATCTCCTCTTTGTTGGGTATTTTGGCTAAATACCTCACTGAAAACCTTTCTTTATTTTGCAAAGGAGGAAGAGCCTCAGGAATTTTTAAAAGCAAAAGGGGGGAAGGCTTCAGTCTGTGGAGAAATTGATTCTATTGTTTGGAGTTCTTTGGCCTCCTATAAATACTTTGAATTATTGGGCAGGGGCTTTCTCTGGATTTTTTTTTTTTAAATTCCTCTTCCAGCTTTCTGATCTTTGTTCATGTACTAATCTGCCAAGTAAAAAGGGAGATGTGTAAGAGGAGGCGAAAGGATGTGCCACTGAATTTTTCCTGAGAACTTGGAGTGCCAAATGGTAAGAGTAGGTTGCACTGGATGACTAGGTAAAAGAGAGGAAGAGAAATTGGTGAGGTAATTTGAATAATACATTTCAAAGCTAAGCAAGGAAAAGACTTGGCAATGCATGACTTCTTTTGTATATGTTTATCTTAAATTGTTTCCTATAAATTTTAGATTCTTCTGCTACATGGGTATCAAAAACACTGATGAACAATCATGTATGGGAGGGTTTTCAGATTAGAGTCAGTATTTATCTCGTTTAGGGGATAATTATTTCACCTGTTGCCTTCATAAGACTTGAGATGAATCTATTTCCCTGGATGTTAGTAGGCCCGGCTGGATTAACCCTCAAGAAATGAGATGAAAGAGGGTTCTAGTCTTTCGAGCAGATCAGAATGCTGTGTCTCTGCCCAGAGCCAAAGGCTGAATATGTACTTTTGTACACAAGGAAGTGTATTTGTCTTAATGTCTTAATGAGCATCATTTAGGCTTTGAAACTTCTACCTTCTTCTATGAAAATTTAAAGGGACTCTTATGGCTCCCCTCTTTCTAATTTTCTGAGAGAAACATGTGAGAAGAGAGAGGTCAAGAGATGACCATGAGAGAGGGCTCTGTTCTGTATGGCATGTGAGTCTGGTGACACATGTCATTCCTGACTGAGAGGAAGTACCAAGTTCCCAAGTTCAAGTGGGAGGGAAAAGAATGGAGAGGAGTGCTGAACCCATACAGTGAAATCTGTCGATGCCAGGTAGTTATTGAAATAATTATATTAATTTCATATTAATTTTGAAAATCAATGGAATTTATTGAGACATTTCAAACAAGTATACAACGTATAACATTGACCTTCCTATTTCCATTTCTTTTCTCCTCTCTCCTTAGTCCCATCCTATTCCCCTGTAGCTTCTTCTATATTTTCTTTTTTAAATCTAGTCTAGACTTCCTATGTGAGAGAAGACATATGAATCCAATCTTTCCAAATGTGGCTTATTTGGCTTAGCATATGAGCCTAGTTCCATGCATTTTCTTTAAAATGATGGGATTTCATTTTTTAAAGTTATTTTATTGATTTACATTCCAGTCTTCGCACCGCGCCCCGCCCCTTCTCTGTTCTCTGTTCTGGTCTAGCAGAGACAATGGCCGATGTACATTTGTTATCTGTACCCATCCAGAGGTCTCCGTATTCCTCCCTGTTCCTTCCTCTGAGAATTAACAGAATAGTCAGCCTCTCTTATCTTTCCATGCATCAGCAGGCCTTGAAATCTGCCAACAGACCCTGGCCTGACTTCACTCTGCTTGACAGGCAGGCTTTCACAATAGCAATCAAAGTGGCTCCTGACAGTCCCCCTCCCACAGTTCCTCATCCCATTCTTCCTGCCCCTTGTCTCCAAGGGGGTGATCCCCCCACCAGACCACCCCCTTTCCTTCTATTTAATTGTGCATGTGTGGGGGGTGTGGTATAGATAAGAATCGATTTTCCCCTTTCAGCCTGTAGGTCCTATGGATAAAACTTGGTCTTCCAGGTCTGCATGGAAAGTGCCTTTACTCACTGAGCTATCTTGCCACCTCAATGTCATTCTCCTTTGTGGCTAATAATGCATATTGGGTTTTTAAAAAGTACAATAAAATTTGTCATAATTTTACTCTTTCAGAAGTTTCCTAAGAATTAAGGAAATATATTTAAAAAAAACATTAAAATATAAATTTTATTCAGCTTTTTCATAATAATATGTTCAAAATATATAATAAAAGCATCCATAATGACATAAATAGATTCAGGAAAAACACTGACAATTTTGTTCCTTTCAATTTAGTCAAAGTTTTCTTCCCTTGCTTGATCTCTAGTTCACTTTCACTTTTTAAATTAACTCCTTTAATATATACATATATTACATATTATATATATTATACATGTATATATAATATATAATATGTATGTGTATATATATGTACACACACACACACACACATATATTGGTCAGGTGGTGGTGGCACACACTTTTAATCCCAGTATTTGGGAGGAAGACAGGCAGATTTCTGAGTTCAAGACCAGCTTGATCAACAGAGTGAGCTCCAGGACAGCCAGGGCTACACAAAGAAACCCTGTCTCTGGGTGGGGGGGAGATACAGATATATATTATTTTGAATATTTACATTTCAAATGTTGTCCTCCTTTCCTGTTTCCTCTCTGAGAACCTGTCATCTTATCCCCTTCTCCCTGCCTTCACATGGGCGCTCCCCTACCTACAAGCTCACTCCCACCTTACCACTCTAGCATTCTCCTATGCTGGGCACTGAGCCTTCACAGAACCAAGGGCCTCTCCTCCCATGATTTGTATAATTTTCTCGTACAACTCCACTTACTTTCAATGTCTTGTTTTTGTCTTCATTGAAATTATTATTGAAGTCTTTATTTGTTTGGTAGGGTTACCAGAACAAATGTCCCAGAAACATATTTCAGGTTTAGAGGAAGAAGTTGATCAAAGATTTGATTTTCTGAAATTTTTTCTTGTAAATGGCATCCTTCAGGTAGCGTCTTTTAATGTTTTGTATTTTCTCTCTGCAGAGGCGTCTTAATATCTCTGTATTCTTACTCTTTTTATAAAAATACCAGTCACATTGGACTTGGACCTATACCAATCACTAATTTTTTAACTGAGTCCCTCTCTGGTAGAAAGAAATATTTCTAAATAATCTCACATATGAACACCAAGAATTTGGACTTCAACATATGAATCAGAAGGAAGAGGACCAATTCATCCCAGAACAAAGGCTCATGCATACATTGTGCTTTAGTGAGAGTTGTGAGCCAGGCAGCTTCTTCTATGGCAAGTTGCACAGCAGCTACCTGTCAGATGGTGTAAGGTAATCTGTGCTGTGCCCAGACTTTTCTCACAAGACTGTGCTGTAAGGGTCTTGGCAAGGCCTGTCCAAATTTGAAGGACTGTTCTTCACTTTTCTCTCCTTAGGATTGAGAGAGAAGGGGGGGGGGGATGTTTGACAAAGAAGTACTATGTTAAATTGTCCTCCAGACAAGAGAGTTGTTTAAATGGCAGCAGAGGTATGATGGGTCAGAAGCACAGATTCAGGACCCTACGAGAGAGCAAGATGGCTTCTTTTATAAAGGTTTTGGTGGTAAGGGAAGTCTTACTTCAAGAGGTATTGGGCATAGTTAATCTATGACCTAATGGAAGTATACATGACTTATCCATATGACAGGGACCATCTTTGTCTGGATAGGAAAGTGGGGCTTGGTGATCTGCATGTAGTTTTAGACAGCAGTCAGGCTGTGTCTCACCCTTCAGTGGCCCCAAGCATGAACATATTCCTTCCTTGCTTGCAGCCTTCTTTGTTTATTTAGGTCCCGCTTACCTCAGAGTCCTGAATTCTCTAACATTTTCAACCTTTATTTTTATATAAAAGATATTAGAAGTCAGAGACATCAAAAACTTCTCTTTGGTTGCCTCTTGATAGATTGGGGCACCATAGAATTGAAATATCTTTTAACTCAGTGATGAGTAGTCTTTTGAGTCATAGTTGGATACATGAATTCAAAAATAAATTTCTAAAGAAGAAAGGGCGGTTGGCAAACAGAAGAATTAAGAATAGAAAAGGAACTACCTAAGGAGGGAGTATCCACAAGAGCCGCAGTTTTAATCGCATTGGCTTTTGATATTTTCTTGGACCTTCCCTGATTTGTTTAAATGAGTGGTATAGACTATAAGATATGTTAGAGTAAAGACTATTTAAAATCGGATTGTCATAGCTATCCTTAAAGTTAATCTCAGTTGTGCCTGTTAAGTACCTTTAGACCTCCTGCCAAGGTAAAAAGATCTGAGGAGATTAGGAGATAGGTGCCATCTTTGCTAGGCAGAGAAGGAACTCAGTTAATATGTGAACAGCAGTGTAAAACAGAGAAATAAAGTTCCATTTGTGGCTAGTTTGTGACTAAAGCAAATGTTTAGGCACTGCATCACCTCCTACTAGTAGGATTATTTTGCATGGGTTACAGCCCCCTAGTGGCAGAGAACTAGAAAAACTAGTCCTCGAAATCTGGCACTGTTGGCTTGCTTAAGTGGAGGAGGATAGCAAGTAAGAGTAGAAAAATTACAGTGAGAACTATAGATGCAACACCCATATTTTATTACATACATAGATAGATAGATAGATAGATAGATAGATAGATAGATAGATAGATAGATAGATAGATACATCGACAGATCGACAGATCGACAGATAGGTCGACAGATAGACAGACAGACAGACAGACAGACAGATCGACAGATAGACAGACAGACAGATAGACAGACAGACAGACAGATAGATAGTTATTTGATAGGTACATCGATAGATCGAAAGATAGATCGACAGATAGATCAATAGATCGACAGATCGATAGATAGATAGATAATGTTATTTACAGAGGACAAAAATAGAAAAATCAGACCTGGATCATGATAGAACATAGATTTGATGTGATCCAAGGATTTCTTCCTGAATAGCTTTGTCACTTGCCTTTCCTGAAGATTGTCGTCCTGCCCACCTACCCTCAATTATATCAGATTCTAAGGATAAGATACATCATTAGCAATCGCTTCCCTAAAGTTGTAATGTGGGAAGGAATTGAAGCATCAAGAGCACATTCAGGAGAGGAGTATTTATGATAACAAAAGACAGAGAAAGGCTCAAATAAGGTGAGCTCTGTCATAGCAAAGAATTAATCTACTATAAAGGAATAAGCAAGCTGGCATGCATAGTCTAGTATAAGAAGGCCATGCCTAGAAAAACGTGGCCCAAAACAAGGATCTCAGAATAAATTATCATTTTCCTGACAAGTTATCACATTTCTCTTTCATGGCATAATGCCTGAAGAGGAATCTCAGATCTTTTAATGGTTCACAACAGTATGATTTCTGAGCCAAGCTGCTGAACTCATTTTTTAAAATATTTTTATTAGTTCATTGGGAATTTTCATACAGTTTGTTTTGATCACATTCATTCATCCTCCCCCACCTCTTCCCAGATCCCTACCCTCTTCCCCATTCATCCAACGTTGTTTCTTTTTTTTAACCCATCAGGATGAATGTATAGTGCCCAAATATCCTTGGATGTATGGCCTCTCGTGGAGTGCATGTTGATTTAACCAGGGGCTATACTCTTCGAAAAAACAAGTACTCCTCCCAGAAGCTTATAATTGCCAATAACGACTTGGCTATCCTTGGGAATTCGTACCCCGGTCCCCTGTTCTTGCTGACATTTTGGCTGGTTTGAGGTTGCACAGCTCTTGTGCATACTGTTACAACTGCTGTGGGTTCATATGTACACTGCCCTGGATGTCTGGAGACCAGTGATTTCTTGTAGTCATCCACTGCCTCTGGCTCTTACAGTCTTTCTTGCCCCATTTCCTGCCATGATTCCTGAGCCTTAGGCAGAAGGGGTACAGCGTATGGGTTGAATTTAGGGCTGAGTTTTCTGCAGTCCTTTATCCTTGACTCCCAGACTCTTGGCCCAGGGTGTCAGAAGAATGTCAGGTCATACATGTGACTTCTGCTATCTTCCAGGTTTCAGTCTTTCTCCAGTGAGAGGAGTAGAGCTTGTTTAATGTATGATGCACATTTCATGACTGCGGTGAGTCTTCCCTGAACCCCCAGTGTGACAGGGATTTTAGATGTGTTCTTACCTTCTTGCAAGGCTCTCTACTTGGTGCTGGATACTGGGACCTTCTGAGCTCTTTAACATTCCTTACTTAAGAATGCTTCCATGCCTGTATTTAGTAATTTTTTTCCATACTGAGTATTGACAAATTATATTGATCATTCTGTCCCACTGCCTACACGTGAATAATAAATATACTATATTTAGACATGTAAGCATCACTAACTTCTTTACTCTTCATTTTTAAATGAAGAATGGAAAAGCAGGATCAAGCATATGCCCGAAAGCCCTAAGGACTGAATATTCCCTTCTTTCAGTATGCTTCATCCATTCTCCAGTATCTCAAACGTGGTATCACTATGCTACCACTTCTTGGAGCTTTTGGTCCAATACTTATCCCAAAGAGACTGGTAGCATCACCTAAATATCATCTATTGAAGCTACCAAAGAACCTCTACAGGTCAAGCTGCCTTGCTTCATAGCAGAGCAAAACACTAGCTTGGAAAACTGCCAGGGGATCCTAGAGCAACATCCTTCTGCTATTTTGCTATTTTCAAAATGAGTCAGAGTTTCTATGAAGATGTGGCTAAAAGAACAGCAAGGAAAAACAAAATGTGTCACCCAGTGCTTCTTGTTTTCCTCCAAATAAACACATATTGGGAGAGTGTCAACAGTCTGCTCTCAAAGTATACCAGGTCTGTGGAACTGATGTGGTCTAGCAGAGGCAGCCATTCCCGATATCAGAGGGTTGTGTTCACAACTACCAGGTTAGGACATCTTGGAAGGGATAGATCCTAAAGCTAGGGACCCCACTCACTCAGAGGAGCCCAGCCTCTCCTCTGGGTTTTCATATGCTTATTTTCTTATCCTGAATCATATGGTCCATATTCTTCAATTCTGATGCTACAGTAGGATGATTTGGAATAATCTCCAGTCTTTCTGACTCCCTTATTGATTCTACTTGCCCAAAGACATAGATATGTTTCTTGGATAGATATTTTGGATAAAACTCCAAAGCACATTTGGATTGTTTTAAGGGGAGCAGTGGTCAATTCAAAATTGTTTTGTTTATTCACCTGTGGCAAAATATGCATACGTAGTTCAAGCCACACTTAAAGGGTTGTTCACTTTAAATCTCATATGTGAGAACAAACTCAAATTGTTTCAAACAGCAGTGTTGGCTGGCATCAACTTTTTCACATCATTTCCAGAACAGAGCAAGATAGTTTCCCACATCATGAAGAAAGTCAGTGTCTTAGTCTATAGTGTGGCTGTATTCACAGGTGTTATGTGTGTGCTCAACTGTGAGCAGCCACATTTTAAAAAATGAATTCTATGGTGCTGTATCTTGAGTTGCCTCTGGGTGTATGCCGAGCTGAAGAACAGTATGTGTGTCTTGGAATTAATTTCGCCCCTGGAACGACTTCCAAGTGTGTTTTATTCTATCACCTGTCACTCTTGCCTCCCATCCTCTCTTCCCTGTCTCATTTATTATTCTTCCGAGTAGGCTCACCTTCAGGGTTTAACCTTGGCTTTACCTATTCAACTCTATTCTTGGTATTCATAGTCTTTATCCCAAAGGGCTCCTGTTTTCAGCTATGATTAATTATTCGTATTACTTTTGTCTTTTGAGATTTAGACTGAAGTCAAACCTGTCTCCTGGGCTTCTTCACTTGGCTGTATCGTAGATTCTCAATGCTCAACCATATCAAAATTAAACTTGCTTGCTTCATTGCTTTCTCTCTCTCTCTCTCTCTCTCTCTCTCATATATATATATATATACATATATATATATGTATGTATGTATGTATGTATGTATGTATATGTATATGTCTCTCTCTCTCCAGTGCTGCTATTTCCAATGTAGGATATAATATATGTAGCTTACTGAAATTCTAGATATCCTGAGCCAGAAATCAAAGATGCCTGTTCGATTCTCTGCTTTCTCACCTGTACAATCTTGTATCATGAATGTTGTACCAATGAATCAAGCTACCACCATCTCTACCCTCTGCAACTGAAACTATTTTATGATCTCTGGTTTTATTTTTGCCTCACTCCATCTAAAAGCAGATTTTTATTTTTCACTAAACTCTCTGCATTTTGAGTTGACAGCTTTTCTTTACCTGATCCTTGTCTACCCTATCCAGCCTATTTGAGATCAGGTTAGAATTATTATGTCATTCTTTCTGTTTCTGAAATTTGTCTAGATAGATTTTAGTCATGGACTTTCTCTTTTTCTTTTCACTTATTTTGAAGAGGATAAATCATTTTTAGGGCTGTCTCATCATTATGGTCTCAGGGTCCATATCACATACAGAATAAGTTTTGTTCGTGACTAGCCAATAATACACCCTCACTTGTCTCCTTCTCTTTCACACAGTGTTTCCTTCTCTTCAAACTCACTCTTTAACTACCTGTTCACATCTGGCTATCTGAGATTCCCTCTTTTTCTCTCCTCCGTTTCCCTGCTCAATCCCCCTCAACTTGTCCATCCCCCTCTCTCTCTCTTCCCACTGCCTTCCATTTCTTTCTATAATCTTTTATATTTTAATCTCCCTTAGTCCATTTATGGCATTGCAACAAAATAAGGAAGAAAAAAAACACCAAGGAATTCTTTTTCTTCTAAGTCTAGAAGTTAAGTCAAAGATGAGTCACATGAAGTTCACAAGGCAGGCCCTCATTATTACATTCTCCTAAAGGGAGGGATGCTGTGCCCACACATGGCAAAGGGGGCAGGTAGCACTGTTCTGCCTGAAGCATTTTTTATAAGTGTCTGAATACATTTGAAACAGTAGGGACCCTTCTCCATCACCACCTGCAGGTATCCTCTCAAAGTGCCCTCCTATCCCATCAGGAACATCCAATCAGTTATTATCACCATCGGAAGTTCTTTAACTTGCTTTATTTTCTGCTAAGCACTGGAACCAGGGCTTTGGAGATGGTAGGCTTTACTACTGGCTCATAGACCAGTGTTAGTGACTCTTCAATTGCTGTGATAAAATAACCTGACAAAAGCAAATTAAGTGAGACAAGGCTTAGTCTAGCCTTTCAGCTCCAGAGGTATCTAATCCCCCATGGTACAGAAGACATAGCAACTTTCAAGGAATCCTTGGTGGAAGAGGCAGGAAACTCTCTAGTCACACTGCATCCCCTCTCAGGAAGCAGAGCATGAACAGGAAGCCTTGAGCTATGAGACCTATGCCCAATGACCCACTTCACTCAGTGAGGTGCTACTTCCTACAGGTTCCCCAACCTTCCCAAACAGCTCCTTTAGCTGGAGATCAAGTGTTAAAGCACAATAGCCTATCATAGGCATTCACATTCAAGCCACAACTCCAACCCTAAAATCATCATTTGAAACGTATTTACTTACGGACTTCCTTCATTCGCTGCAATTTAGGATCCAGGAGTTAAGTGCCCCACGTATGTCTTGTTCACTTTCAATAATCCTCAGCACCATACACAATAGAGGGAAAATCATACTGTACATGCCATTTTCATAAGTAAATATACTTCTTGCTTTCTCTAGCTTTCCTCATCTTTTCATCCCTACATCCCTCTCTTTCCTTTGGCTGTCCAGTAGTCACTGTCAGGCAGTAAAGCATAAGTAGTGATAGCCTTATCTTCATGCTTAGGCCCCATTCCCTGTGATATATGGGTTTTTATTTGAAAGCTCTCCAAATCCATTCTTTTGCTGAGCAAACTGCACGTATGATCCAGATGTATTCTGTAAGAGAGAGGGTATGCATGAGTAGAGATGCCCTGCAAACTATCCTGCCTGAGCTTCTGAAAGAAGCTTGGTTGGAAGTCTTGATTGTGCTGTCATCTAATCTAAAGACAGCATTTGGACATCGTTGTTACAAGAGATTTAAGGAAAACATGGGCCCTGACAACTCCAGTAAGCAAGACCTGAGTCCCTGTCCTCAATAGATCAATTAAACAGGCAAAAAGGAAGGAATGAAGGAAGGGAGGAAGGAAGGAAGGAAGGAAGGAAGAGCAATTAAGGCCACTTCTTCATTGTGGCTATGATTGGAAGAAGCGCACAGAGTTCCAGCAAACGTCCTAAATCTCCAGTGCCCTGAAATAAGATTAAAGTTTGAATAAAGGGCCAAGGATAGAACATCTAAAGAGTCCCAGGCAAAGTGTCCTCCTGCTCACCATTGACATCATTATCTGGGTGTCAACCTCAACCTAGAAGGTGGGCTAACAAGTTATTACAACTGTTTGAAATTTCTTTCTAGGAAACAAGGTTCTATTCTGGTTGTCACTCTTTCCTTTTCCCAGTATAAGATTCCTGGGGAAATTCCCATTTCATTGCGGGTCCATTGTTTGAATAGTTAGATTGTCAGAAGAAAAAGTATTCTTTTAGACTATCTTCATGTCTTCCAGGCCAATTACAGCATAAAGAACAAGTACCAGGGCTATTCTCTGTATTCATCTACAGACAAGACTATATAGCTTTGGGGCTTTGGGTGCATTAAGACCTGACTATATACCTGGGCTAGAGACAAATTATGAGACATGGCAATAAAATATAAAGATGAGGACAGCAGGAGTCCATATCACGCATGACTTTGCAGTTTAAGTCAACCTGTAGGTTATAAATCAATGGTTCATCATGTACTATCCCTCCTTATAGTAGTAGACCATGCCTTCTTCCTTGTTTAGCTTTTAAGCATTTCTTAGAATTATCCTGACACTCATGACCAGCCCCCTGCCAAAAATGTATCAGGTGTTTACCTTCTGCATTATGGAATCTTGTCCTTTAGGGATTATCTTTGTCCCTTGAAGTGCAAATATTTTTTGCTCCTGAGTTAATGTGGGGGAAAACATGGCTTTGGGGGTTATCAAATCTTTGGCCAAATCTACATTTAAATTTTCATACAAATGCTTTCATGTAGTTATACAAAATGATGAATGATTAATTAGAAGTTAACCAAGTAAAAGCCAGTCAGAAGTGCAGGAAGATTATTGACTGCCATCCATAAAATAAAATGTTCTTTTTATCCTTTTCCATTCTGGGACCTTTACTTGGTAGTTGGGGGTTAGGAAATTGTTTTATTTTTCTATACATTATACAGTTGTTTCTTTTTTGTCCTGTAAATATAACCATATTCATGCCTATGTGAAGTTTTGTTCTATAACCATTTGGTATAGTACCTCAAACTAAATAGATACCTAGTAATCACTAAACCGTAAGAGAGATTTCTATTTAAGAATTATAGGGACTGAAGTTAGTATTTAATTGCTTCTGTTTTCTTCTTGTTGCTACAAATGAAGAAATATTATTCATAGGGGATAGAGGTGCACATGATAATCTTCAGGAACATGATAGATACATATTTGCTATAATGTAGTGGTGAATACCAGTTATGTGGCAAGTCATTAAAAAAAAGATAACACTGAAGAAAAGCAATCATAATATGTCCTTATATTAAGCACTCCATGCAACAGAAACAGTGTTAGGATTTACCTCTAAAATTCATGTGTCTCTGCCAGGTGGCTTTTACACAGTAGAGAAGAAAGGTAAGACAGGACCATATGGTTAAAACAAAAAATCAAAAGAGAAACTTAATATCTATCTGCTCCTTCAGTCTTTCTACAACTAAGACTCTGCCAAGGACTTGAGGAAATTTGTCTAAGTCACGGACCCGTGTATTAAAGCATAAATGTTATCCCAGCACATAGAAACCAAAGCAGAAGGACCATCCCTATGCCAACACAGTCTTCGGAGCAGGTTCTAGGCTTCCCAGGACTGAAGAGTCAAAAACCACACACACACCTACAATGTGGTACATATCAGGGACAGGCTTAAGTGATCTCATCCATCAATCACTGAAAGAAGGATCTCTGTAGCACTCAAGAGCTCTTAAGGAACAGTGTCCAGTGGAAGTCTCTTCAGGCTGCTCAGAAGTCTTTAGGTGATGATAAATGTTACCAGTCTCCTCCTCGAGACATTGTCTTGTTTGGTCTCTCCCTCTCTGTCACCCTGATCATGGATGAAAAAGTCATTGTGAATTAAAACATATAAGAACCAAATTTAACATACATATTTTTCAGTGCATTTGAGACAAGCAAGAGCTTTCAGTGCAGAGGACTGATGCCGAATCGTATTTGCAAATACAAGGCATTCTGACTGTAACTCTTTCTTTAATTTTGAACTTCACTGGATGACTCCTATAGGTCAGTGTTCAGAATAAACTGACTGACGCATCAAAAAAAAAAAAAAGACTCATTTTCCTCAAAGATGCCTTCCACACCACTCTAGAAGATGAGGTTTAACTCACCCTATTGTGTCCTACAAGGCCTGCATTAGGCAGAAAGCAGCTGTTGATTATTCTGAAATACGATCAGCAATGAGATCACAGGAGAACTTTAATCTGAGCTGCCTTCCTACTCTGATTCAATAAAGATCCATTTCTTGTCCCTGAAAAAGAATACAAAATGTTTGCTATAGTCTATGTTCACTCAGTTTAAGACTCTGGTTAATAATTCATGTTTTTATACTTGTCCTTTGATTATTTAAAAAGGGAGAACACTGAATTCATTATTTTCATCAAGGAATTGTGTGTGTGTGTGTGTGTGTGTGTGTGTCTGTGTGTGTGTGTGTGTGTGTC
>NW_022196896.1:54186271-54244362 GCF_008632895.1 Mastomys coucha | reverse complement strand
CTGTGTGTGTGTGTGTGTGTGTGTGTGTGTGTGTGTACAGTGGCCTCCGTGAAGAGCAGGAAGTCACTGACCCACTGTCAGAAAAACATGCTTTGTGAAGCGTTTTTTCCAGAAATGGAGCTGCATTTGCACAAATTGCTTCCCTCTTCCTCTCAGTGTCTCTTGTTAGCAGCAGCATGCATTTTGCATGAGAGCTGCAGGGATTAAGATGCAAACCAAGGTCAAGGACCTCAGCATAGCCATCCTGTATGCTCAGGGATGAAACCTACAACATTTGCCTCATTAGCTCTCTGTCCCCTACCGAGTTAACCAGCCATAGGCAATTGGAGAACTCTGAAGGTTAATTCTTTCTTCCCATAGGTAGAGTTACAGCTCAATGAACTAAGCCCTTAAAATGTTAACACTCCAAGCAAGGAATTTTAAGTGGTAAAAATGGCAGGTAGTACAGCAAGGTTAAGTGAGTTGAAAATAGGTTGAAAGCAGACTTAGTACTCAGCCCCCAACAGTTGCGTAAACTATTCTAGAACTTTCACAGAAGTTACAACTTGAAACATGTTCCCACCATGTGATTGCCAGGAACTGTTAAAATAAATAGCACAAATAGGCCAATTAAATATAGATTCTAACAGCTTCAAACCACAGAAGAGGAAAGGAAGCTGCCTTGGTTTTCATCTAAAACCACCCAGGTGATTTTATTATCGATGAGAGCAAATGCTTGTTTTGAAAAGCTCTATGTGGAGAAGACAAACAAAGCCAATGAATTAATATTATTTCTGCCCACAAGGGAGTCCTGCCCTAAGCTAGTGAGTCAGTATGTTGCAATGTGCTGATTTAACCACCTAAAGACCAGTTAGATAGGATAAAACCAAGGAACCAACTAAGACTACAACCAAGCGGCCTCCATCTTTGTACCCTGTCTCTACTATACTCTGTGCAGGTCTCAGGCTACCCTTCAATGGGTATTCTGTATCTCTTCTCCTGACTTCTGTATCTTGATGGCACAGCATAATGTGAGAACACAGACAAGTCTTTCTGGTGACGGGTCACTTGTGAAATTGTCAGGGGCAGAACAGAGCTGGATGCAATATGTCAACATGCTCACATTGAATGAGCAATGAACATTTGAATGAGTTTGTCTGTTTGGAAATAAAAAGTCAGACATCATTTGCATAGTTCTAGATGAAGATTTAAAAACCAAGAGGTCTTTTGTCATTAGCACTGAAGACTCTGGGCAAGGATTTGGAACTTTTAAAAGATCATGCATGTTATATGTTGACCCATTCAAAAAAAAAGTCAGAGATACAAACCAGTGATTCAAAAAGTACATGTTCTTTTTGTCAGAAAACTTGAATGTTTCTTTACACATTTCAGTGGTTAGTTGAAAAGCAAAAATACCATAACTAGGAAAAGGCAGAGCAAGCCTTCTACTGAGGAGCCTGAGTCAGGCTTGCCCGTCATCCTGGTCTAACTATGCTGTTGTTAGAAAGAGTGAGATAGTAGTCCTGGTTTGCAGTTCACAAGGTAACTTCTAATAGACCAGTGCAAGTGATCTCTTTAAAGAGGAATAAAACATTTGTAAAGAATAACTCTCCGACTACATTACAGTTGATAGTAGAGGTAACAATAGTAGAGGGACAAGCCATTGTGAACAAAAGGTGTCTTACCTGTCTGGCTGCTGCTGGGATGCAGATGCTGGGATGCAGATTTGAAGGATTATGGTGCTGAGGAGACTTCTTTTGTATTGGTTATTTCATTTATTTACGTTTCAAATGTTATTCCCCTTCCCAGTTTTCATTCTGCAAACCCCCTATCCTACCCCCTCTTCCTGCTTCTATAAGGGTGCTCTCCCACCAACCCACCTACTCCTGCCTCCCCTATGTCATAGCACTCCCCTATGCTGGAGCTTTGAGCCTCCACAAGACCAAGAGTACTTCCTCCCATTGATGCCAGATAAGGCCTTCCTCTGCTACATATGCAGCTGGAGCCATGAGCCCCTCCATGTGTATAGTCTTTGGTTGGTAGTTTAGTCCCTGGGAACTCTGGGGGGTCTGGTTGGTTGATAATGTTCTTCCTATGGATTGCAAACCCCTTCAGCTCCCTCAGGCCTTCCCCTGACTCTTCCATTGGGGACCCCATTCTCAGCCCGATAGTTGGTTGCAAGCATCCACATTTGTATTCGTCATAAAGATCAAGAATGCGTTGGGATGTAAAGCAATGATGCAGGTAGTCATATGATAGAATTGTTCCAAATGGGTGTTTCACAAAGTACATTATCACATAGAATACTAAACTTCTTATCTAATTTAATTTACAGAACTTCTTTCAAATAGTTAGCAACCTTCTTGACGAAGAAAACAAGGAGAAATGGGAAGACGCACAGCAGGTAAGGACCAGATTATTTTAGAATTGATGACAAAGTTAGCTAGATATGGTTCTTAAAAGGCATTAACACTCAATAGTTTGGTTCTCTGAGTGTAAAAAAGGATCTTAGAAATCATTCTAAATGACAAAACAGCCATCTTTACAGAAATCAAGTCATCATTTAGAATCTCAGCCCATGGAAGAAATTTTGTGTGAGCATATAAAAAAGGGAGCATGTTTAGCTAATTTGCAACTTCCAGAAACAAATATGTGATCACTATGTAAATTGGCAATAGGTGTCATCCTGGTTTATAGACAATGGAAAACAAGATAATTTAAGAGAATTTATCTCAGTGGAAGTGATGTGCTATTTACCAATGAGAAAGACAATTGCATTTCATTCATGCATCACAGGATCTGCCTCATGTGTACAGACATGGATTCTCATTCAGTTTTTAACACAAACTCTCATAAACACTCATATTCAAGTTTTCTTTGCTGCTGTGCCTTATCCGTTAGGGAGCTTTGTACTATCTTGGCTCATTTACAAATGCTTAGCCCTCTCATGCTATACTGATGTGTGTACTGTGAGACTCCCTTCCTAGAACAGAAAAGGTGTTTTACAGGTAAACAAAGAGGAAGTATAGTGTTTAAAATCACTATGGGAATTTAATATATCTGAGCACGAAACTTCTTTCAGCTATCTGGCTTACAAAAGTCCCAAGCTCAAGATGCTCGTGAGAAACAGAATGAGAGTTTACTGAAGTTACTGAAGTCAACCATCCATGCCCTCCCTTCTGTATAGTCACAACTAAGGCCTTCAGGAGGGAGACATGCCCTTTACTCCAGTTATCATAAGACATCCATAAATAACCCAGCATAGCCATCCTCATTATCATGTACCAAGTCTGTGCTTCTGGCCAATGCAAGGGGATAAAAATCACTTTTTAGTTTCAAACTTTGCTCTATCTTCCTCTGCTTCTTTGAATTATACACTTGTCCTTGGCCTTCATCTAGAGGGCAGCCATGTTCCCTCGCTGTGAGGAAGTGGTGTCTTCACCTAGAATCTAGCTGTCATAGACCAGCACATCCTTCCAGACGGCCAGAGACTATTGCTTATGGATACATTTAGAATGCATGTATGATATCCTCTTTAAGACAAGGCAGCAATTCATCACACGGTGTTCTTTACTGGAATGTAACATGAGCAAATAATGAATGGTATCAGACATTCTTGTCAATAGAAAAATCAGGAGTGTGTAATATGTATGTTTAGTTGTGATTTAGGATTACTTCTATTTTCATTTTTATAATATATTTTCAATTGGGACAGCCCTTAATGATGTTTTTTAAAGGATGGTTTGAAATTTTAAAAGAGATTATTTTGTAGCTTTTACTAAACGTGGTTAGAGTAATTGCAGCCACATGGTAAGCATGCATGACAAAAGAAAAGGTGACTTCTTAAAATATAAAAAAAAGGAAAAGGTGTTTAAAACTTACCAAAAATAGTTCTTGTGATCTCTCTTTATCTTTGAGAAGTAGACTTAACAAAAACAATGTTGAAAATAGATCTCAATGTGACTTTAGTAAACCAAATGAGGAACTCTGATGTCAGAATTTGTAAACAAAGTACATTTCTGAAAAACATAGCCACTGAAAGCCTGCTAGTCATTCATCAACCCCAGTAAAGAAGACTCAAACTGTATTTAGATAAAGATCCTTCTTAAGTTGTAGCCTACAAAAGTGAAAGAAGAATGTACTTAATAACAATGTACCCTCTCTCCCCTTTGACATAGACATACACACACATATACATCCACCAACACCATGGTAGGGGTTGGAAGTGGGTTTAAGACATGAATTTCTTCTATACTTCATATTTCCAAGTCTGACCTTATGTCCCTGGCTTATGAAGGTACAAACTGTGTCCAGTTAACCAAATCCATCTAATGCTTATCATGTAAATAACACTGTGGCCTGCCTGATCCCAATGACTCTTCTGCAACAAGGACAGAAGGGACTCATCTATCTGAAGTCCCCATGATCTGGAATGTGTAAAATACTGACCACTAGACCTCTATCAAAAAAGCTTGCCAGTCCTGCTCTATTACACTTGATGGCTATTGGGGAAATAGAATTAATAACAAGATCCTCTGCCAAAGTGAAAAGCCATTCAACAAAAATGGAAGAGATCAGGGAACTTGGTGCTGAACAAGCATGAAGTCAGAGGTCACACATATTACAAGCTGACCTCAGAGACCACATACCTCACCACCTTTGTGTCTTCTATCTAAACAGTAACTGGTCCTACAGTAGAAACCTTCACATGCTTCATTGTGCCATACATATGGCATCATAAAAACACTTGGAAAATGGACCATCTATCCTCTTATGAAGTGGATTTATCCAAAGCAAAGCATACTTCTTATATCCTTTCAAATGGAGACAGTTTTGAAACTTTACAACCAAGCTCATGGAATGGTGAATTTAGGCTGCATAATCTCATAAGACAGAGACCCTCTGTTCAATGATATTTTTACTTCAAAGGGGGAAGTTACTGGATCTTTAATATGTCAGGAGATGTTTTATAGGTTAAAAAGACTTAAACATATTTTCAATAGGCTGAATTATTCTTACTATTGCTAATTTTCCAAAGTAAATACTTTAATAAAAGTGAAGGGAAAGGACATGTTGATGCTGTTTCCAAGACTGAAAATTAAGCCTCTTGTTTTTAATTTGTGTTCAACCCTATATCACACAGCACTCATGAGCTTGCACAAGAAAAGTAAGCATGATACAGTAGAATCAGGAAGCTCCAGGGCCCATAGGTACCTCATTCATGTTCATCAAACGGGATTGATATATTTTTAGAATTGCCACCTCAGGATTGAAAATCTAGGTTAGATAAAGATTGACTTCCCAAATATTTACCATGTTGAATATTGCAGTTTTTGTAGAAAATGTGTATATGTAGGTGGATAGATGAAGTTTGTATATATGAGGTGTTTGACTTTCAGATGTAACAATTATAGCCCTCTGAAAAATACACATATAGGCTGACAACCTACTTGTCCCTTTTCTTCTTGTTCCAGTCACTCACAGCTCTTGCCTTGTGCTATCCAGACAAACAGGTCTTTTCCTCTTCCAATATGGCATTTATAAAACAAAGTAACTAAAACTATATTGATTAATTTTGCATGTTTAGAAGGTGCTGCAATGCTCATGCTCACACACACACACTTAAATAGCACATAATTTCTTAGATGTCTTTGATTTTTACATACGGTATGAGCATTTGCCAGGTTGTGGTGTCTTTGAAAAAACAGATCCTTTTATGTGTACCATGGTGTTGGCAAGGACCATGTGTAGGTAAATTGACTTGCCAGTAGGTAGATGGATAGGTGACTAGCCAGACAATTGGAAAACACAGGTACAGAAATAGATAGATGACAAATGAAACAATGGATAGATACAGCCTTGGTTACTACCAGAGGTACAAAATGGCTTCAGCTACCATGTTAGCCTCCTTGAGATTTTATTTCTAGCCTTCATTAAGCATAATATTCTCACATTGGTTTGTTTCTTTCATGTATATATGTAAATTATTTTCATGATAGCTATGATTATAATCCTAAAATTATTGCTAATGTTGTTCATACAACGACTAATAAAATTATTAGAAGTAAATGTTTCTCATGGGTACTTATGATACATGTTTTTCCATATGAATATTAAGCTAAAAATGCAGAGTCCAATTTTAGTGTTTTCTTATGTAAGCCGGGGTTTTTTTTGAAAGCATAAAGTCATGTTATTTGTGTGTAGACATTCTAACAGCCATTTTGGAAGTTTTTGTGAACTTCTAGAGTGATTAATTAGTGTATCTTGTCACTTCCAAAGCTCTTGCTGTGTGACACCTGGTATCAGATTCAAGTATTAATTTTAAAGCTAATAGGTGATTCCAGCTGCAGACATTTCTCCAAATAAAGTGGATCTCATTTGTAATTTTATTATGCAGTGTATCTTACTTTTCTAGTTATGTGTCCCATTATATGAACTTTTTATCAAGTCTAACTTGCTCTTATTTTTTAGATTTATCCAGGCTCAATAGAATTAATGCAGGTGATTGAAGATTTTATACACATTGTTGGAATGGGGATGATGGACTTTCAAAATTCATACCTAATGACTGGAAATGTAGGTAAGAAATAGGAATATTCCTCAAAACTTTACTGAAATTAAATGCCAGAGTTTGTGCCCCACGTTTCAAGTGTAATGTTCTTGTTTATTATCTTTAGGTATATGTGAAGAAATATATTGTGGAAATTTACTGGTTGTGCTTTAGATAGACCGAGTCCCATGTATGTTAAGTACATATCCCCGTTTAAGTTTGTACTATTACATGACTTTCCATAGGAAGAGCTAACCAACTATCTATTCACCCCAGGTAGTGTACTCACTGCAGAACGAAACAAAATTCTTTCACCCAAATCCAATTTGGTAAATGACTATGTTTGCTAGATGTACTTATAAGAGCCTGCATAGGGGATTTCTTACAACAGCATGCGTGATTTAAAGGCGCTGCATTTCTGAAAGATCTGCCCCAGCACAGATGACAACTTAAGAAAGCAGCTTGCCTAGAGCTCCCTTCTCAAATTGCAGGCAATTCCACTGAAAAGTCTCATTTCTCTCTCTCGCTGGGTGTTTGCTTAATGAATATAACGTGAAGAAGAGGCCCCTTGAGTCTTAAAATGTACTTAGCTTCCTGTATTGTGTAACGATCTTCAGATTCCTGAGTTAGTACATGAACTACCTAAGTCTTAGGATCTCCCTCCCTCCTTTCTCTTCCCTACGTGTTTCAATTTGACACAAATGACCACTTAAGATTTCTTCCCAGGCTCTACTGCATCTGTCCACACCTCCATGGTGATCCTTGAGCTTTGAAAGGGGCAATTTGGGTGTCTCATTATTTTTCTATTTTGAGTGAACATGGTACTACCAGGATTCCCAATATGAAGTTATTCTCAGCATCTTAGGCAGTTATGATTGCCATGTAGTGACCACTCTACACTAAAAAGAATACGTTGCCCTCCAATGGGAAGGGGCTTTGTATCAATTACAACTTCATTTCACCATGTCGTAAAACCAAATGAATGTGCCTCTAGCAACAAGAACTGACAATCTAATTCTACTGTGTGATCAACATGTATCTCCATGGCCTTTATGGTTTACATGGATTCAGGGAAGGTAAAATACTAGTAAGAGCCAGTTGTTTATCCAGTAACTTTAGGCCTCCTGGGAGTTTCATTTTCTAACAACACAATGTTTCTTTTTACAAACACTCCAACTTTTGTTTTTACTGTTATTCTAAACTTTTCCAAATGTGTAACCACACAAAGGTTAGCATTATATAATGAAACACTTTAGAGAGTATGGCCAGAATCACAAATTGAGCACTGGTATTTTAAACAAATGCCAGTGGCAGTGGGTTTGGGGATTTAGAAGGATGAAGGTTAAAAGAAAGTTCTAGATTCAATGCAGCACTGCTTATATTAGCTGCTTTAGTAGAAGAACATTGTTACACCTAGTGGTATAGATGAGGACATCACTCTATCTAGCCTTTTGCGGCTCCCAGTCACTTCCCACTAGCACCTCTCAGCCTTCTCATTCTTGGGTACAACTGTGCGGCTACGACATATATTTCCACCCCTGTAGGACCTGACAGGGAACTAAAGCTGCTGGACATGCCCCAGGACTAAAGGGAAGCAAGGCTATGAACTATCTCGCTCCTCCCATGGCTGGACTTGGAATCTGAGAGGCTCCAGGCATTGTACCCTGGCTGCAAACTGTCCACTGGCCACACATGCAGCTAAAGTGTCCCTTCCAAACACCCATCTTACATATACTCCATTTGCTTTTGAGTAACTGATAGTCTCCCTTATCTGTTTTTCTTTCTATATCTTTCATTTTCTTGTAGACTCACAAGTTCTGTCATGCTTTATAAACTCAGTTTATATGCCAGTCTAAATTATCCAGATCTGCCAGAGACTTTATAAGGATCAGATCCCCTCACGCTGTTTATTTAACAAAGTCCCTGAAACATCATGCAAGTCTCCTGGGCTCTGACCAATTATTTCTTTATTCTTTTAAGATGATGTTTCTGTTAAATCAGGAGAACTGGGCATCAAACACCCCCTGTACCATGCACATTTTTCTCACTAATGTGGTTTTTTTTTTTTTTTATCCTGTTATCATCCAGTTCCTGATACTCTGGGTGACCTCGACTGGCCAGAACTAACTGTCTCTAATGGCTTTTATGAGCCAGTTTGTCAGGGAGTAATTTCCCTCATACTGCCTTTGATTATGCAGCCTTTTTGTCTGGGAGACATGAGTAGTTTGCATTATTCTGTTTCTCTACCCCATGGCATTTAGACTGATCCCATCTATAGCTACATCCCACACCACATGAGCCAAACTTTAAGACTATGTTTGAGAGCCATTCACAATTAAAACAATTATTATGAATTCCCATACTGGCCTATTCAGAAAGTCTAGGTTTGTGCATTAGATCATGAATTTTCCCTTTTTATGTTAAAGATAAGACCTGAGAGTTATCTTCTATCACTTTGATCTTGATCTCTATCTGATTTTTCCCCAAGACTATATGTATAGGGATCCCACAATGAATGTTTTTATTAGATGTTTTCTTTATTTACATGTCATACAATATCCCCTTTCCCAGGTTCCCCTCCAAAAACAAGAAAAAAATAAACTAAAATAAACAAAAACAAACCCCTGTTCCCTCCCCTCTTCCCCGGGTCACTATCCCACCCTCTTCTGCCTCCTGGCCCTGGCATTCCCCTGACTGGGACGTAGAACTTTCACAGGGCCAAGGGTCTCTCCTCCCATTGATGACCAACTTGGCCATCCTCTGCTATATATATGCTGCTGGAACCATTAGTCCCACCATTTATATTCTTTGGTTGGTGGTTTAATCTCTGGGAGCTCTGAGGGTACTAGGTAGTTCATATTGTTGTTCGTCCTAAGGGGCTGCAAGCCCTTCAACTCCTTCGGTCCTTTTTCTAGCTCCTATACTAGGGACCCTGTACTCAGTTCAGTGGATAGCTGTGAACCTCTACTTCTGTATTAGTTGGGTAGTGTCAGAGACTTTCAGGAGACAGCTATATCAGGCTCCTGTCAGCCAGCACTTGCTGGCATCCACAATAGTGTCTGGATTTGATGATTGAATATGGGAAGGATTCCCAGGTGGAGCAGACTCTGGCTTGTCCTTCCTTCAGTCTCTACTCCATAGTTAGTCTCTACAACTCCTTCCATGGGTGTTTTGTTCTCCCTTTTAAGAAGGAACGAAGTATCCACACTTTGGTCTTCCTTCCTCTTGTGTTTCTTGTGGTTTGTGGATTGTACTTTGTGTATTCTGATCTTCTGGGCTAATATCCACTTATCAAAGAATACATACCATGTGTGTTCTTTTGTGATTGGGTTATCTCACTCAGGATGATATTCTCCAGATCCATCCATTTCCCCCAAGAAATTCATAAATTCATTGTTTTTAATAGCTGAATAGCACACCATTGAGTAGATGTACCACAATTTCTGTGTCCATTCTTCTGTTGAGGGACATCTGGGTGGTTTCCAATTTTTGGCTATTTATTATACATAAGGTTGCTGTGAACATGGTGGAGCATGTGTCCTTATTACATGTTGAGGCATCTTCTGGGTATATGCTCAGGAGAGGTATAGCTGGGTCCTCAAGTAGTATTTGAGGAACCACCAAACTGATTTCCAGAGTGGGTGTACTAGCTTGCAATCCCACCAGCAGTGAAGAAGTGTTCCTCTTTCTCCACAACCTCTCAAGCATCTGCTATCACCTGAGTTTTTGATCCTAGTCATTCCGACTGGAGTGAGGTGGAATTTCAGGGTTGTCTTGATTTGCATTTTCTTATATTTTTGGTTGTGAGCCTAGCCTTTAACGGCTGAGCCATCTCTCCAGCCCTGCATTTTCTGATGACTAAGGATGTTGAAGATTTCTTTAGGTGCTTCTCAGCCATTCGGTATTCCTCAGTTGAGAATTCTTTGTTTAGCTCTGTACCCCATTTTTAATAGGGCTATTTGGTTATCTGGAGTCTAACTTCTTGAGTTCTTTGTATATATGGATAATAGCCCTCTATCAGATACAAGATTGGTAAAGATCTTTCCCCAACTTGTTGGTTGCTGTTTTGTCCTATTGACAGTGTCTTTTGCCTTATAGAAGCTTTGCAATTTTATGAGGTCCCATTTGACAATTCTTGATCTTAGAGCAGAAGCTATTGGTGTTTTGTTCAGGAAATTTCCCTGTGCCCATGTGCTCAAGGCTCTTTCCCACTTTCTTTTCTATTAGTTTCAGTGTATTTGGTTTTATGTGGATGTCCTTGATTCGCTTGGACTTGAACTTTGTACAAGGAGACAGGAATGGATCGATTTGCATTCTTCTACATGCTAACTGCCTGTTGAGCCAGCACCATTTGTTGAAAATGCTATCTTTTTTTCCACTGGATTGTTTTAGATCCTTTGTCAAAGATCAAGTGGCCATAGGTTTGTGGGTTCATTTCTGGGTCTTCAATTCTATTCCATTGATCTAACTGCCTGTCACTATATCAATACCATGCAGCTTTTATCACAATTGCTCTGTAATACAGCTTAAGGTCCAGAATGGTGATTCCACCAGAGGTTCTGATCTGTCCATTGCAGAGAGTGGGGTGTTGAAATCTCCTACTATTATTGTGTGTGGTACAATGTGTGCTTTGAGCTTTAGTAAAGTTTCTTTTATGAATGTAGATGCCCTTGTATTTGGAGCATAGAGATTCAGAATTGAGAGTTCATCTTGGTAGATCATACCTTTGCTGATATAAAGTGTCCCTCCTTATCTTTTTGGATCACTTTAGGGTGAAAGTCTTTTTTATTCAATATTAGAATGGCTACTCCAGCCTTTTTCTTGGGACCATTGGCTTGGAAAATTGTTTTCCAGTCTTTTATTCTGAGGTAGTGTCTGTCTTTGTCACTGAAGTGTGTTTCATGTATGCAACAAAATGTTGGGTCCTGTTTATGTACCCAGTCTGTTAGTCTATGTCTTTTTATTGGGGGATTGAGTCTATTGATATTAATAGACATTAAGAAAAGGTAATTGTTGCTTCCTCTTATTTTTGTTGTTAGAGTTGGAATTCCATTCATGTGGCTATCTTCTTTTAGTTTTGTTGGAAGATTACTTTTTTGCTTTTTCTAGGATGTAATTTCCTTCCTTGTATTGAAGTTTTCCATTTATTAACTTTTGAAGGGCTGGATTTGTGGAAATATATTGTGTAAATTTGGTTTTGTCATGGAATACTTTGGTTTCTCCATCTATGGTGATTGAGAGTTTTGTTGGGTATAGTATCCTGGGCTGGCATTTGTGTTCTCTTAGGGTCTGTATGATATCAACCATACATAGCAATCAAGCCAGAGGATCTTCTGGCTTTCATAGTCTCTGGCAAGAAGTCTGGTGTAATTCTGGTAGGTCTGCCTTTATATGTTAGTTAACTTTTTTCCCTCACTGCTTTTAATATTTTTTCTTTATTTTGTGCATTTGGTGCTTTTCCTATTATGTGACAGGAGGAATTTCTTTTCTGGTCCAGTCTATTTGGAGTTCTATAGGCTTCTATGGGCATCTCTTTCTTTAGGTTAGGGAAGTTTTCTTCTATAATTTTGTTGAAGATATTTACTGGCCCTTTAAGTTGGAGGTCTTCACTCTCTTCTATACCTATTATCTTTAAGTTTGGTCTTCTCATTGTGTCCTGGATTTCCTGAATGTTTTGGTTTAGGAACTTTTTGCATGTTGTGTTTTCTTTGACGGTTGTGTCAATGTTTTCTATGGTATCTTCTGTACCTGACATTCTCTCTTCTATCTCTTGTATTCTGTTGGTGATGCTCGCATCTATGGTTCCTGACTTCTTTCCTAGGATTTCTATCTCCAGAGTTGTCTCTCTTTGTGATTTCTTAACTTTTTCTAATTCCACTTTTAGGTCCTGGATGGTTTTGTTGAAGTCCTTCACCTGTTTGGTTGTACTTTCCTGTAATTCTTTAAGGGATTTTGTGTTCCTCTTTAAGGGCTTCTACTTGTTTACTAGTGTTCTCCTATAATTCTTTAAAGGATTTTTGTGTTTCTTCTTTAAGGGCTTGAACCTGTATACTTTTGTTCTCCTGTATGTCTTTAAGGGAGTTATTCATGCCCTGCTTAAATTCCTCTATCACCATCATGAGATATGATTTTAGATCCAAATCTTGCTTTTCCGGTGTTTGGGGATATCCAGGATTTGCTGTGGTGGGAATACTAGGTTCCGATCAAGCCAAGAAGTCTTGATTTCTGTTGGTAAGATTCTTGCGTTTGCCTTTCGCCATCTGTTGATCTCTTGTGTTGGATGGTCTTGCTGTCTCGGGCTGGAGCTTGTTCCTCCTGTGGGTCTATAAGCCTGGGTCAGCACTTCAGGGAGATCAGTGCTCCTCTGGTAAGACCCGTGTCCAGAGGGCTGTGGATTAGTAGTCCCTCCTGAGACCTGGAGTCAGAACAAACCCTAGAGACAGGCTCTCCACTTGCTGGAAAGGTGCAGAGAGAGCTGTGGATCTGCAGTCCCTCCTTGGTGTAGATGGAGGTAGAAAGGATCCTGGGCTGGCTGCCCTGCCACTCTGAGTCCTGTGCTTCCTGGCTGGTCCCGCCTTAGAAAGTCACCAGAGAGAAATCTTACCTGAGTCCCTGGGTTCTGGAATTCCCTGGAGGCAAGCTTTCCACTTGCAGGGAATGGGCAGAGTGGGCTGTGGATCACAGTCCCTCCTAGGTGTAGATGGAGGTAGAAAGGATCCTGTACCAGCAGCCCTCCCACTGCTGAGGCCTGTGCCTCCCGGCTGGTCCCACCTTAGCCCACAATGAAATTTTTAGTAGAGATACAACTTGTATTTTTTTATCTTTGAATGTAGCTGACTATAAGAAACAACAAGCCAATATGTCTGTCTCATCCTCTGATTTCTATATCCTTCCTTCTGAACCAGAATCTAGGCCAGAAAAATAGTATCTCCACATCTGTTTACCATTTCTTCTTTGTGTATACAAGTTCTTTCCAGGCAAAAACAGGGCCTCAGTTACAAACATATTCTATCACCCAAAGAAGGATGATAGAAACCCCACCTCCTATATAATGTCTCCAGGGATTGCAATATATTTTCTAGTTTAGGGGTCATTTGAAGGCTATCCCTGTCATCAAATGAGAGCTGCTATACCACATAGGTGAAGACAGCAACCATGGGATCCACCCATCCCAGAGTGCTCTGCTATCAGCTCTGTATATGTCAGCTGAATGCAATAACATGGGAAGGTGCACATACCTGCCACTACAGCATGGGAACACCATACCACACAGGGAAAGGTATGATTCCATATGGAAATATTGTCCCTGAATATTCTAGCCTCAGGTTCATGCTTTCTCACCTGTTTTAGAAACCATGCAACTGTTCTTCCCAACTTATCTTTGGTTCTGTGAATCCGCTTTCAGATTCTACTTGTGTTACATAACTTGCTGAAGACACCTGAACAAGTGTCATTGCAACTGAGATAGGTCCCAGTGACAGGCTTAAAAGGTGTTCTGTGAAAGTCCAGCTTGGTGAGCTAGTGAGTTTACTGGGCTTGCTTGCAAAAATGTGGGTAAAAAGTCACATAGAGTGTCATCAAAAGTAGCTGGATAACTGAAAAACCTGTTCCTTGTGAACAGAATTAGTGAAAGGTGCATTTCCAGAATTCTGTCTAACCTGCAGGTATCTCCACAGGAGAGCATGCCTTCCTATAGGAGTGACCTGCAGTGTATGTAATCTTACAAAGAGGATTTTGAGAATTGAAACTTTCTAGATATTCCAAGTCTTATAAGTTTTTGAATTTCCTTAGCCTTGTAAGTTTCATGACTTCCTGGGTTTTGTATTCCTCTCTCTTCCACCCAGGAGTAAAAATTTCAATGTGAGGAAAGCAGTCAATACATTATTACACACACACACACACACACACACACACACACACACACACACACACTCCCCTCTGCATGAACCATGGTCCCACAGTGTGTTTCTATACATGTTTCTGTAGAGGTTAATATATCCTTATTTTGTTTTCATTTGCCAAGTGTTCCTTACTATCTATCAAATATAATTTAGAACATTATACACTAATGATGTAAAAAAACAACCATGGAACTTCATTTTCTCCCATATATTATGCATAGGCTATTGAGTCACTTCCTTACTAAGCTTTTCAGAGTGCTTCCCAGGCACATGTGACCATGCCACTGCTGGGGTTTTCTTAAATATCTTCCAGGATGCCATAGATTATTTAGATCTCTGTTGTGACGTCTAAAATGATAAACTCCTTTTCCTTGCTGTTACCATTACATTTCCTGAGATTCTTATGAGGAGCTAAAAACCCCATGCCATGTTTTCTACAGAGCCAACAATTACTACATTAAGTAAATGGCATATTTCTCTTTGCAGATGAAAATTAGTGAAGAACAAAGAAATTGTCTTTTTCATTATTACACAAATTGATTTTATGAAGGATTGGAATTTTATTTCCTTAATACTTCCTGACCTGATTTTTACTGTGATTCAAAAGGATTTTCTTCTATTTGCCATGCTACAATTATCTTCATATAAAGACAATGGATAATAAGGTGTTATTATTATTACTAATTTCAGCACTGGTCTGAAGGGTTTGAGACATGTCTGGTCTACATAAGGCATTTTCAAAAACAAAATAATAAAGTATGTTATTAGATCAATAACAGATATTTAAAATTACTATAAAGCAATGAGTTACAGACACTTTGGGGCTGAAGTGACCTTTTCACAGGGGTCACCTAAGACTATCAGAAAGTATATATATATATTATGATTCATAACAGTAGAAAAATAATTTTAGGGTTGGAGATCATTGCAACACAAGGAGCTATAATATACAGTCACAGAGCTAGGAAGGTTGAGAACCTTTGCAAGGAACCAAAGGTAATTTCTAGTCAAGTATGTTTAAGTTTTGGCTTAATCTAAAGTGTTTCAAAATAATATATCAAATTACCTATAGTAGTAGTAGTAGTAGTAGTAGTAGTAGTAGTAGTAGTAGTAGTAGTAGTGACAAAGTATTATGTCCAGAATTTAAACATCATAAGTAAATATTTATTTTATACATTTATCTTGTTTCACTATTATTATATTGT
The DNA here is from genome assembly GCF_008632895.1 of Mastomys coucha. NCBI lineage: Eukaryota > Metazoa > Chordata > Mammalia > Rodentia > Muridae > Mastomys > Mastomys coucha. The sequence goes on along the minus strand of NW_022196896.1, from coordinate 54,228,727 downwards.
GGAATGTTTTGCATATCTCATTTATAACACAAAAGTCCCAACTTACTGACTGACCACTGATAAGAAGTCTTATGTATCACTGATCTGTGTCCAAGTAATATCTAGACCCTTACTATAGTTTGGTGACTGTAACTGGGAGCTATTCTGTACCAGGAGGGATTACCTACTAAGTGTCAAGTTGCACCATCTGGGTGATTGCTAAATGTTCGGGAATGGTGTGCCAGAAGTGAGAACTAATAATGTGCTAACTGATTTCTAAAACCTTATTTTTGAAAGTGATAGTCTTACATATGAGAATAATAAGTTATGCTTAAAATTATAAACTTAATTTATCAAGATAAAAAGGTTGTGTGTTCCAATTAACTTTTTTGGGGGAAATAGCCAATATGTCTTGGAATAGTTTTCTTCCAAAATAATTTCAGTAAAATGTTTCAACACATCTTCAATTAAAAAAAAGTGCCTCCATGTATATCACTATGTGGCAAATGAAGATTTATACTTTGCTAAAACTTATATGATTAGAAGTAAAAAGAATATCCAAATGTAGCCAAATTTTCAAAAGATATATATCAATACCTTTAATATGCCATTAGGAAAATAATTTTATAAAAAGAGCTAAAGCAAAGTAAATTTTGCTTCTCCCCCAGGAAATTTCACGTGTCAGCTCAACATTCATTTAAAATGTAGTTTTCACAATAACTTTATGTAACGTATTAAATTTACTCACCTTATAAAGAAATTGATTTATCTATTTTTACTACGGATTATTTATTTTTGCACTTCTCAAATGTGTATGTCATCTTCACTCAGGGGCCAAGATAATCTCTATATCATTCCAATTTTAATGTATGTATTGCCAAAGCATGCACAAGAATAGTCTATTCATTATAATTATTTGTTTTACTTTTTGAGTTAGAACTAGAAATGTATTCATTGACCTGAATCCAAATATCAGTAATATGTTGTATATTGTTAGCTTATGGATTACATTCAATTTTAAAAAATAAAATTAATTCTGACTAAAAAAAATTAATATTTTTTCTCAATTTTCTGTGAGATTGGCTTTACTAATGCAAATGAATTACTTCAGACTCTGTGATGCTCTAATCCCATTACTCAGAGTCAGAAGCAGAATTGTTAGTTCTAGTACAACTTAAACTTCAGAGCAAGACGATGACCCCAATATGTAAAACGTCAATAGTAGCAGAGCCAACAAGCACCTGCAGACATGGCTCAGCTATTAAAAAACCTGACTGTTCTTAGAGAGGACTTGGGTTCAATTCCCAGCATCCACATGGTAGCTCTCAACTGTTTGTAACTCCATTCCCAAAGGATCTTAGGACCTCTCCTGGCATTTTTAGGCACCAGGCATCCATGTGTGCATAAATATAAAAGCAGACCAAGAACCCATGCACGTCATTGTTAAGTCTTTAAAAATTACATAAATAAATAAACATGCCATGTAAACCAAATGCTGGAAATTAACTATTTAAAGTAGGTTTGTATTTCAAGACTATTTTGCTTCGGTTAAATGTTTTGAACATTAAATTATTCGATAAAGAAGAATGAGAAATTTTTTTTAAAAAAACTATTTCTAGGGAAAGAAGCATTTGATCATTTATGATAGACTTTGAAGGTTTGCAGATGTTCTTTACCATTCGAGATGAAGGAAACAATTAGCAAACAGATGGTTACATTGCACACAATTGTTTTTATCAAAGATGATTAAGAGGTGTCCTGCCCAGCTTTAAAATATTCCTTTATTCTCTAAACTCCAGTTTAGAGAATCAATGCCCTCTTCTGGCCTTTGTGGTTATGTGCATGCATATTTTACATACACATATACTCAGGACCGCATAAATACATATAAAAGAGAAGAAATAAACCTCTAAAGAAAAAAAAAACTTGTTACATTTTAGAATTATCTGGGAAGACAATTTTAGTTTTAAAATTATGTATATCAGGTTGCTGTGTAGGGATATTTGTGAATGTGCGTGTGTGTGCGTCTCGTGTGTGTGTGTGTTGTGTGTGTGTGTGTGTGTGTGTGTGTGTGTGTGTGTGTGTGTGTGTGTGAGTCTGTGTCTGTGTGTGTATGAGCATGCAGGAGGGATCACCATTTTTTATTTGATGTCCCAGGATGGCACTATTCCCTAGATAACAGGTCCTGAACTGTGTAGGAAAGGTATATAAGCTTATGATTTCTCTGCCAACCAGCATGCAGCATCCTCTGGCTCCTCTTACATTTCTTTGGCTATGGAGTGAGTTCCTTGGTCAGAGTTATTGCTTTGTGAAACATCACATAAGCACGCCTTCAAGACCCACATGGGCTCCTGCCTTGACTTTCCTCAATTGTAGACTATAAATTCGAATTTTAAACTAAAATAAACCCTTTGTTTTCTAAGTTAGATCAGGATGCCTTATCACAACAGCACAGAGAAAACTGGGACAGATAGATATCTAGGTTGAGATTGTGTTTAGAATATAAGCACTTTGTTTTGATTTTTTCAAAAACAACATTACTATTTATGGAAGTAAAGAAAAAGATGAGAGCCATTTTATGAGACAAGTTTCTGAATTCTAAGGACAATTTAGAATCACTGAAGCTTGACTTGGTAAGAGTCCTGCTCTGGTAGGGAGGCTCTTAGAGCAGAAAATAGAGCTACAGCTACTGGGGAAGACTGAAAACATAATTAGTGTGAATAGAGATAAAGGGCTCTTAACTGCAATCAGTGTGTGACATAATGAAGAATTGAATTAGTAAAAGTATGAATAAAAACCAAATGTGGGAATGAATTTGAGATTCTCTCTGAGGTTGGAATTGATTGGATTCCGTAACTGATGGTTCTGTGAGAGTACAGGGAGAAATTGAGACTATATTTATTCTGAAAGCATTTGAAACTATCTCTTACATATCGATATTTATAAAATGCCCATGCCCAAGTGACAACCAAGAATAGGACCTTGGATTTTAGCACAGAAGTCGAATCAATAAACAGATGGTGATCAACTGCACAGAAGTAAGGGTTGTAGCTGTGTATGTGTTTTTATTGATCAAGACAACATTGTGATATAAAAAGAAGAGAAAATGAGGAGCCACAAACTCTGAAAATAACCAGGCCAGGTGTTGGAGATGAATGGTTAACATTGGTACAAGCATTGGCTAAAAGTGAAAAAAGAGTTAGTGTCAAATAATGTACACCATGAAGAACATTTTGAAATAGCATGTATATTAATATCTACCTCTAATAAGTTTACTATGTTACAGGCTTTATTAAGTATGTAATTATTGATAGCATGACTTAAAAATTCTAAGGAAAAGTACAGATGCAGTAAACAGTGCATAAATTTACATGTTCTGGGTAGCTCCCGTGGACATATCCTTAAGTTTTGACAAAGTTGTCTGCAAGGATTGGCTTGGCACAGATGCCCACTGCTGTGCCCACATACTACTGTGCCATACCTGTTCTTAGGGAGTACTCAATGTTGACAATATCAGACAGTTGGAAGTTTTTTAAGCCTGAGAATATCTTCAAATACCAAATGTTAGGATTCTCAACTATAAGAAATTTCAAGTGTTGTTCCTGAAATCTATGATTCTTGAACATATAGCTCTATTTCTTCCCAGGACACCAGTAATGCAGGTGTCTCAGATATACTAAAGTAAATACATATTTCACTTTCTGAAGTGAAATATCATGGCCAACAGTTTAATCTGAAGCTGCAGGCTGTGAGCAAGGCCTGAGTTCTCCTTCTGAGCTGAGTTTCCCCTCTCCCTGCCTAGCTTTGTTCTTCACACATCTCTATCACTTGCTTAGCTTCTTTTCTTGAAAACAAGACACACGTTGATGCGAAGCCCCCCAAAATAGAGAGATTTGCATATTTTGTATTACTGACGTCAGTTCAGTTAGCTAGACAGTGGTGGCGGGTAAACGTGTAAGGTTTTCTCTCACCCCCTAGCCAGTCTTGCTAGACACAGTAAGTGAGTGATTTTCCTTTCCTTAAGTCAGAAAGAGAAAACTTAAATTACTAGTTTCTTTCTATAGTACTTTCATACAGCTGCTGTTGGGAAAATACTTCAAAAGTCTTTTAAAACCAAGTCATACTTACACTGAATTCTTTGATTATTTTATTTTTATTTAATAATAATTATTACAGAATATTGACTTATCCACTTATTCCAAATGTCTAGGGGTAGCAATGATGGATAGATTAAGGTACATTTTTTTTCAAGTTTTCTGGGATTATAAGCAATACAAACAACCAAGGGATTACAGATGGCTTTTAATGTACCTGGCAAAGAACCCCAATTTAAAGTTTTTCCTAGGACCAGTACAGTAGATTATTAATGATTTACATATTTAATTCACTGCATACTGTCTCAGTCTCTCATTAACTACATGTCATGTTTTGTTCTTGGTTCTCAGGCTTTGTTAGTGAATGAATTTGACAAAGCTCTTGCTCCTGTGGAATTGTGAAATTTATGTTTCATATTAATAAGACACATGTCAAACAAATCCCATCCAATATGCCCAATGGTTATAATTGCTATAGAGAGAAATAAAGCAATCTACCATGTTTTGAAATAAAGCCTGAAGACAGGGGTCCCATTTAATGATGAAAGGTCAGAAAAGGCCTCTGATCAGTGATATTCAAGATGGCATAAAGGCTTATGGAGATTCTGAGCAATAGTGGCATGTGTAGGAGTAACATTTTGAATGGAACACAAGTAGTATATAAAGATTATGGTGCACCCCATTGCATTGTAGATTGGAGTAATGGGAGAACTCTAACAATGTTGAAGTGGCTGGGCATCACCATGAAAGCAAGGCTATCAAAGAGAGAACATGAAGGGAGATTGGGAACACATTTGACTGGATTTTTTTTAAAAAAGCAAAAATGAGTGCAGGTTTGAGCAGAAAACAGTGTAATTGGATCTGTCTCTTAATGGATCTATTAGGACTACAAAATGGAAAGTGATAAGCTATATGGGATATGAGAGGATGCAGCTGGAAACAGTGAGTAGATACAGGGGGTTGGAGTAGATGACACTGGAAATGATAAGAAGTTATCTTGACAGTTGTTCTGGTAGATTTTACTAACAGTTTTGATAGGCTGAAACAAAAAGGAATGTTCTTAGTTAGGCATGGTGATGCTTTTTAGCTACTGTGGATGCTGATGCAGGAAGATTTCATGATTTTCAAGACTGTCAAAAGAAAAACAAGAAACACAAAATAAAGGCTCAAGGGCAATTCTTTGTAGCTGCTTTTGTACAGTTTACGTAAAAAATTATATTAAATGTGCATGTGTATGTGTGCGTGTGCGCACCTGTGTGCATGTGCATGTTTATATGTGTGCATGCGTGTGTGCATGTGTGTATATATTATGTTAACCATTTACTAAAAGCTGACATATAAAAGCAGTCTCAAAAACATAAATATCTCATAAATATAGGAAGCTACATGTGGAGTATTGAGTGTATTTCTGGGTCAGTGGTCAGAAAAGTCACTTTTTTCATTGTAAAATGCTATTATAATTTTCTGTGAAGAATACTTTGCTCCTTTCTTATACTGGGTTTTCCTCAGTGCTCAATAAATACAAAGCAAAGCTCTTGGTTAAGGACAGGCTCAACAAAAAGGCATCAAACACAGACAGATCAGACACGCACAACAGACAGGCAACACAGACAGACCACAGATCACAGACCACAACCTACAGACAAATGGAAGCGCACGCGCACACATACATACACACATTTAATAGATTTTTTTATGTAAACTGTACAAGAGCAGCTACAAAGAATTGCCCTTTCCCATTACATGGGAAGCCTAAGTCCTATAGTCTAGGAAAATTTCATTTCTGTTCTCAGGGAGACTGATCAATTTTATCATGAAAGCCAACATCATTGTACTTCCATTCCATCCTCTGGATCTTGAGACAAGAGCCAGAGTGAATATGATCATTGAAATAATTTTATAACTGTGCCTCAGATTAAGCTGCCAGTTAAACAATGAAATATCACGTTTTCCCAATTTTTTTTATTTAAATAGCTAAATTTTATCTGAAATGTTGGTGTTTCTTCTTATGTTTATGTCATGGATTCTCAGTAACAGAAAAACTCTTAAAAATCAACTATGCCCCACTGGGAGCTGGTCAACTGTACTATTCTTTGTATTTTGTAAGAACAGTTTCTAATTTAAGATATTTAAAAATTAAGAGCATGTGAAAGTTTGATATGTAATTAAAAGACATTTTCAAAAGTATTTTATCCCTTTAGCTTCAAAATATTATCTCTCACAGGGCTATTGTCACAGTTAGAAATCTAGACCTTAATATAGAAAACATTAATCAAGTTATCTAGTTGCAATATCAATAGGCTTCTAATCTCTTGTAAGTAAATTGGGGTAAAAATTAGTTATATAAGCATGTATGCTTATATAATCTGTTTTATGTAGTTATGTTCAAGAACACAATTATTCATCAACTTTTTATTCAATAATATTTTGGTCACTGAAAGTCTTTAAAGCACTTGAATAAGCATTCTGTCTGGTTTTAAATAATCTAAATCACCTAAGCTTTTGTACATTATCCTGATATTCCACCTTCTAAACAGAACTGCTCTGTTGTGACTATCTTATGTAGTCACTCCTAAATTACTATTTAATAATTTTTGATTCCTTTTTCCTCATTTAGCTTGCCACCAAGAAATAATATAAAGTTTTAGAATCTCTTCTTTGAGATACTTCACTTTCCCGTCATTTCTGTACACATTTTAATGACAATTACAAAGCATCAGATAGAGACTAGTAGTCCAAAACTCTATTTTCAGAAGTCTCATCGGAGTACAATGGATAAAAAACATTTCTATTCATCGCATCCTCATTTCTTATGCTTTCCTAACAGAAGTTCAGGTCCTACTCTAGAGAAGGTCCCAAATTCATGGTGTGCAGGTGTTCATGCTGCTGCTTTTCTTGACTGGCCTGCTGTAGGTGTGTGGAAGGCACTCACATGGTTTGTACTACGCAGGGTTTTGCCTTCAGAATAAATGGCTCTTACCTTTGCATCTCAGTAACTAACAGTTAAATATTTGTTTATTTCTTTTGTCCAGACAATCACCCTCAAGCCTTCCTCTGTTATATTAAGAATTTAAGTCAAATTATCTTTTTTTAAAAATATGACTGTCAGGTAACTCATGCATGCATACTGTTTTTGCTCATCAGTGTTAAATTATTCCTGACCATTTGCTTTCTTTGGTAGCAACTGTCTTCTATTTTTTAGATTTTTATTTATTTATTTTATGTATATGAGTACACTATAGCTCTATAGATTGGTTATGAGCCTTCATGTGTTTGTTGGGAAATGGATTTCAGACCTCTGCTCACTCCGGTCAACTCCACTTGCTCCAGTCAACTGTGCTCACTCAGTCCCTGCTCACTCTGGCCCAAAGGTTTATTTATTACTATATGAAAGTACCCTGTAGCTGTTTTTAGATACACCAGAAGAGGGCATCAGATCTCATTACAAGTGGTTGTGAGCTACCATGTGGTTGCTAGGATTTGAACTCAGGACCTTCGGAAGAGCAGTCAGTGATCTTACCCACTGAGCCATCTTGCCAGCCCAGCAAGTCTTTATAAATACTTATTTCAAAAAAGTAAAATAAATAAATAAATAAATAAATAAATACTTATTTCATTAAAAATCTTAAACTGGTTTTTCTGCCCAACTATTCATACCTTTAATATGGATATGAATTTTCCTTGTTATAAATGTTTTATAACACATCTTAGCCAAGGAACTGTTATGATCTTGTTCCTCATTCAGTCTTGACTCCTACAGTTACCATCCCGCAGAGAATGTGTTGCTATAGGAACAATTTTCTGTCTGTACCACATAGTCTTTATTTTGTATTTATTTATTCTTTAATTGTTTTATTTTATAAACATTATCTTAAAAAACCATATGGTAAAAACAATCATCACACTAAAATTAACCAGATTCAAAAACCTATACAATTGTTAGAATAGCCACTTTGAAGCTTTGGGGACTCCTATTAGATTTTTGTATGTTTATCATTGAATATTTTGTTTGGCACTTATCCACACTGAGTTAAACAAACATCTTGACTTCTAAAACCAAGGACACACAAACCCCAGTTCACAATAGTAGCAATAGAGAATGCATAAAATTTCCAAAACCTTTGAGAAAAACAATGGGAAACAAAATAGAAACTTTCATGTCCAGCTAAGGCATGAGGAAAAAAATACAGCCTGTAGGAGTGAATTAATATAGAGATGGTGGCGTTCATATTTAAGTGTTCTGGGTAGTTATCTTTTAATAGAGAATAATACCCTCAATATTAAATTTTCTGACAGACTATAGGAGAGTTTTTGATTTTCTTATACATTGACACATTCACCTAGCCATAAAAGTCTTCAATTTGATTGTCTGTAGTATCCACACTGAAGCTACTGCAGAACTTTTAGCATTTGAGAGCTATGGAGAGGGACTTTGCAAGTGGGAGTAGCTTTGGTCTTCATTTTAGGAGATCTTTCAGGGCCTGCAGCCAGGGAAACTCTTTCTGACAGGCGAGTGAGCAGAAGGGCCATCTGGGACATGGGATGGCTTTTTGTTTCCATGGAGAACTTCTATCTCAAAGTGATCAGAATCATAGGCTTCTCCGTGGTGAGTTCCTTCCTTTTGTTTACAATTAATTCCTTTAAAATCTCGTAGATTCACACTTGTGAGTATACATGGAAAGATGTCTAAAGCCTTCTGGAAGCAAGACTTACAATTTTAAGCTGTTCTGATATCTATCGGTTTCTCTGATAGTGCAAGGATTTAGAATTATTTAAACTGTCATATTGTATCCTTCCTTGTAATTTTGTTCTTAACCTGAAAAAAGCACTACCCTTGTGCCACTATGAAAGCTAATCCTGTTTCAGCTGTTTCTATGGAAATAATTGCTCATCTCTATGACAATAGTGGTCTGACTCTGTAATAATAACCATGAACAGGAGCAATGAGTCCTTTGTAACAATTTATTTCCTTTTTTTTCCTGTTCTCATGTATCTCCTGCTTTCAAAATGCTTTATTGCTTTATTTGGCTACACCAAGAAACCTATGCTAACAACAACAACAAAAAGCTCTAGCTTTCACTCTCACCTCTCACCCCACACTCTCCCTCTCCCTTTCCCCCTCTCCATGTGGCCATGGCCACCTTTAGCTTCTTACTCTTCCCCCTCTCTGCTTTTCTACAATAAACGCCTTAAAACAAACAAACAAAAACAAAACAAAACAAAAACAACAAAAAAAGAAACCTATGCTGACTTCTCCCTCTTCGCCAAAATACACTTCGCTCAGTATGAGTCTTTGATCTAAATTTACAAACCAAAAAACAGACTGGGCTTAGAAACCAACAGTCTTCTATCCTAGCAGGTGGGAAGGGGGGCAGAGATGCTATTCTGTAGCTTTCCAAAAATGCTGGCCAGGTATAAAAGTACACTCCTGTAACCTCAGAACTCCAGTCTTCGAGTCAAGATGATAGGGCATCAATGCCATCCTGCGCTACATAACGAGACCATGTCCAATAAAAAAAATATATATATATAATAATAAGATCAATTGTGCTGGCTTTCCGTCTTGACACATGGCTAATCCCATTCAGTGACTAACACAAGTCACGTCATCATCAAAGACCTCTGATGCTACTCCCAGAATAAAGTAAAATAAAAACGTCCCTGAAGGGTTGCTGCCATGATTCTATGTTAAATATATTGGATACTTGGAAAGTAATAGGTCCTTTATTTTGTAAAGCACACAGAGGGACAATTATAGTTTTTCCTACTGACTGGATGTGTAACTATGATGACATTATTCCACTCCGTCTGACCATAGTCTCTTCTGCTAGGGAAACTTTAAAAGTGCTACTAAAATTTGTTACCCTACATATATTTGTTTTTAAAAAAAATCTAAATATTATGCTTGGTACACATTTTACAATGAGGAAAATAATGTTATATTTCTAGGCAGATATGGTATATGGCCCCAATTGCCTTCTGGCATGTAATCACAGTAAACACCTATGAAGATTTCAATGGCAATTGGTATTTGAGAAGGGACTCCTCTTTTCTGTGCATTTATGTCATGTGTCAAATTGCAGCTCCCTTGAATTATTTTTAGAAGACAGTATTTTCTGTCTTAACTTGACAATATCTAAATGTTCATCTGCCAAATTTTATTGTTTGTTTATATATGTATCACACAGCCCTATCATCTGCAGAATTTACAAGTCTTAGTGTAAGACTGGTTCTTAAGGTCTCTTCCATAGTCAGAAGAATTTGAGAGCTTTTGAAACCTACAAAACCTTTCTCCTATCCATGTGCTAATGAGACTCTGCCTTCCTTAGCTTCAGAGACAAGGTGAAATCAGGGACATTCTAGATGGTACGACCATAGAAAACAATTAAAATTTTCTGTATGAAAAAAGAAACTTTCGATTGTAAATAATTTCTCATAGTGCTCATATGGTTGCTCTTCAAATTGCATGCCAATGTTACAAGGCCAGCAAATTCGCTGCTTCTCATTGATACATCCCCAGAATCAATAACTGTGCTTTGCACGGAATTGGAGCTCAGTTAGTATTTGCTGAATGAATGAATTCCCCTTGCTGTTGGATTTTCAACATTCTCCATGCTGGAGAATGTGTTCAGATCTATATGTCGACCTTTACTTCTAACTTGAATCCATCCAATTTATATTTCTATTTTCTAAATATAATCAATTTCTAGGCCAGGCTTTATAATTTACAAGATCATATTCAGCCTTGTATCCTAACTAAATACTCTGCCCTCTGAAGATGGTATCAGTATTAACAGAATATAATAAGTGTTCTCTTGTCTTAGCATTTCTCCATTCAGAATGTCCTTTCCTTCTTTTGTTCTTCTCTCTGTACTGCTCTATTCATTTGGAACATTATTGGCCTTTACTAGACCCTGGGCCAACCTAGGCAGTGGATCCTGCCACTGCTACCTCCTCCTCCTCCTCCTCCTCCTCCTCCTCCTCCTCTTCCTTCTTCTCAGCTAGGACCTTTCTGTGAAACCCACTTCAGACAGTCCTCTTCAGAGTGTTTTTTCTTGATCAACTTCTTGTTATCCACCTCATTCACAGTTTACTTCATGGTGATAGGATTTACAATCTAGAATGCTATGAACTGTCTTTTTTTTTTTTCCCTTGGTGGTCAATTTCAGCATTTTAAGGGCAAATACTTCCCATTTCCTGTTTAGTCCCCAAATTTCAGTGGTTAGGAAGTTCTTTGAATACTTTGGAGTTTAAAGGAGACTTATTAGATGTATGGACTCACAAATTCATGTTTAAGTCAGTAATGATGTCTTCACTCCTATCCAGATAAAGTATTCCTCCTGGTTTTTGCTCTTCAGGTAATGTGTGAATCAATATCAGGGGAGCTTGGTGTTACTGAACCCTAACTCCCCAGAGATTCTGGCCTTGTTTTCTGAAGCTTCAAATTAATTAGAGAGAGTATGAGAAATATTAATGCTGCCATTCTCTAGCTCCTTATTGTTTTATACTCAGTTAATTATAATTGGTCCCTTCTATAGAAATTGCACTGATTGGAATTACACTTTAACCTAAAGTATGTTCTAAGTTAATTTGTTTTTACTACTTATGTATACATGCAAAAATAACTTTCTATCTCACATCTTACTTTGTATTAGGATTAAAATTCTGAAGTATCTACATAAAGAAAATGAATATCTGTAAGTGTGTTTCCTCAAAGAACATAGAAATACCATTTTGAAATGGAAAGGAAATTGGTGTAATAATTGGGCATCTTCTCCACTGTGGTATGTGTAATATGGAAAAAAATAAGATAGTCAGAAAGGCTTTGCAATACACAGTGCAGTAAGTGATCATTCTAAAGTGTTTTTTTATTCTACTTAAAAAAAATCATTCCAAAACAGAATGTCCCAAAAATGTGTCAAAATTAGTGTGGTTAACACATTTCTTCTAAATGCCTAGCTGGTAAACATTTCAGGATCACCATCTCTGTGGAGCTATGCAATTCTGCCATTGTGTCCTGAAAGTAATGAATGGCCATAAAGAAATCTTTGGTGTTGCTGAATTCCACCAAAACTTTATTTATAGCCATTTATATTCTAACTTAATTTAATTTTCACATCCAAGGAAGAATTATTCTTGATTTTTCTAATTATTTAAAAATGCAAAAAAATATTATTTTAGTTTTTAAGTGACACAATTTACCTATTTCTGTTTCTTGTACAAGGCTCACATGAATGGCCTTGGACTGATACTCAAGTTTTAGCAATCTCAATGCTTAAGAAATGAGAATGATGTGCTAAAAAGTTGAAGTAGTTTCCCCCTTCAACTCGCCTATAGGCATATCTCACCTATTCCTAAACAAAACAAAACAAAACAAAACAAAACAAAAAACAGAACTGCCTTCTACTGTCAGATCCCTCACTTGAAATGGGTAATGGAAAACGGAAAAATGGAAAAATGGAATGTGAAGCTTTGATAGAAGAAAGGAATATGAAAAATAGTTAATCATGATTGAATCACACATAATATTTAAAACTTAGAATCTGAAGAAGGAACTAGGAAAACTCCCACATTGTTACTTATTTTTAAGGCCCCATCTAGTTTGTCTACATTTAACTGACACAAGGTTTCTCAACTAAATGTGTGTATTGTGCCAAGAGGACTGGAGCATCTTAAACTCAGTAATGGAGGTGGTAGTAATGGAAGGGATGAGACTCCCTGGTCCTAAGCATGTCCTGCCTACTGCTGCTGCTTATAGGGAAGATGCAAATGAGCATCACATCCCAACCATCTCTCCCTTTCTCTATGACATTCAGCATTCTAATCCCGACCTTTGAGAAAGAAGGCCATGATGTCAGGGTATCAAAGTGGAGTGTTGGTGGTGTGAACCATTAAAGTTCTACCTATGGAAATATCTGAATGTTTCCTACAGACTACTGTGGCAGAATTTTAAGGAGTTTTTTCATGAAGATGTTAGAACATAATCACGGTGCATGAAAAGTACAAACGGTATTTTTAAAGCCATTATTCTTCAATGACATCTAGTTTTGATTTGATAGGCGTATGAGCATTATTGCCTCAGACCAAATTCCTGAATCTGTCTTTTGTTCTCAGTGAAAAAGAGGACAATGAAGCAGACAGTACATTTGTTGTTCATTTGCTAAATAAAATCAAACTACCAGGCAGCACAAGTCTGAGTAGAGAAGCTGGGGTTTGAATCCCCCTGAGATTACTTATAACCTTGGAGAAGCAGCTCAAACACAACCTGTTCCCTTATTTGTAAAACAAAAACCCTGATAATAGCAATGAAGATATCCACAATAATAATGCCTCCTGAGATGATTTTTATGGTAAATGAGATATCACTCCTAAGGTTTCTGGCTAAGTGTCATGTTAAAAACATCACAGAAGAGATGTTTGACAAAATACTTGCTGAATGAATCAGAATGAATACAAAGTGTCAGGCTCCTAATAATTGTCCATAAGGCCAGAGAAAGAACCGTCTTTCCTTTCTTCTTAGACATCCTTAGTGTTTTACTGAGGATTCGGCATTGCTATACAAATCTAAACTACAAGGTTTTTCCCTGATAAGTCCTTTGAAATTTTCAAAAGTGCCACTCAGTAGGTCTTCTTTCCAAAAATACACTAGCAAAACCAATAAGTATTTCCTACCATACCAAAACATGATGTCATATTCCCCGCCCCCGAGAACTTCTTAGAGAAGCTATGCAGATGACCACCTAAAAATCTTGAGTGGTATTTACCAAAAGTAAGATCATTTTGATAACTGGAAAGTTTTCTCATATTGATGATAACCAGTTGTTTCTTTTGAAGGAACATGAAAAAATGACGTGAACTTCAAATATGTCTGAAACATCAACACAAAAATCACAATAGAAAAGGCTGTTTTTAAGACAGCCTTTAAACACCTTCTGTATACCCTTACACATTTTTTTTTTGGTGTGGCTGCAAGGCTCCCTTCTCTGAGTGTTTCTTCTGATCATTTATACTGAATGGTTCAGCATGCGACTCATTGCACTGAGCGCTTGTGATGACGATTGAAAGTCGTGCTTCTGAAGGGCTCTTTGCTGCCTGTGGTCTTAGCTGCTCTGAGTCTGTTGTCCATGATACTTTTATCCTCTTTACTGAAGCAGTATGTTTTAAACCTGAACGATCATCTAGATTCCCCCCAAAATCAAAAAAAAAAAAAAGAAAAGAAAAGAAAAGAAAAGAAAAAAAGAAAAGTTCATTCTTTCTGGTAGAGCCAGGCAGAAAGGAGAAGAAGAGGGAGAAAAAATGGAAGAAAAAGAAAATGGAGAAAGAAAAATTAAGGGGTAAAGTAAACAAGACAGCATGACAGCCTATACGTATACAGGACTTCAGTTGCCTCACTGGATACTACATTTTCAGCAGTACACTTTGAGCTCTTCATTACAGTCTGGTTCCTGCCTCTGGGTAAATGAATGCACTTAACATAAAGCACTCAGGAAGTAATCTCTTGCCTGGGGTCACTCAAAGAAAACCCAAAATAACGGTGTAGTAAACATTAAATACTTTATTATGATACATGATCCAGCATGTAGTAGCTTTCTTGAAAAAAATTTATATGAAAATTTGCTCCAAGAGTAATAGCCGATACTACCATAGAAGCACCTGTGTTCCGGTTACAGTTCTGGCTAGACTACTATTGATTGATACTCGGGTAGTTCTCTCATAGCCCAGCAAGGAAATTACAGAGTTAGGCTGGCGTTACAGAAGAAGAAGGCACAGAGAAGGCCATTTACTTGGCCACATATGCTTGTTGAATGCATGAGGAATTTCTCTTTATTTTTATTATAGCTTTTGGTTTTTGGTTTCATTGTTGTTATTCCTGTGCTTTGTATTGTTTTTCTTGAGACAGGGTCTCATGGTGCCCAGCTTAGTCTCTGATGTGATATGTCATAGTTCAGGATGATTTATATCTGATCCTAGAGCTTCCACCGACCTAATGCTAGATTTATAAGGAAGTGCCATCACTTCCAATTTATATGTTCCAATTTATATGTTATATGTCATTATACCAAGGGCTTTTTATATGCTATGAAAACAACTACATTCCTGTTATTTTTGAGATGGATAGGGAATTCTCCTAATACTTACATAAACTGTAAACAGATAAACACCCAGGACCCAAGTCCATGGTCAAAATGGATAAAAAAAAACCAGGCTTGTACATGGCTTTATTCTTTACTAGCCTTAGTTTTGCTCCTTTGCTCATATTTGCTACCTTCATCCATATGCCTTTGCTCTCAAGGTGTTTCTTTCCTCATGCCTTGCATTTCTATCTTTAATTCAGATGATATATCAAATTTACTGTGTCCAGTTTGTATGTGGAACAAACTCACTACAATGACGAATAACACAGTCGTCATTCTCCTTAACTTCCACAATGGTATAGGATAAAAACCTTATGACCTCCCTGAGGAGTAAGTCTTGCTTTGAATAAGGAAAAGGATCATGAAATAGGTTTTCTTTTTTTTTAAGGAAAAGCTCAGACTTATTGCTTTAGACTCATCTATAAAAATTCCCTTCAGTTTCTGATAAACAAAATTCTTAAGAAGAAGGATAATCAAAAGGTGGATACAAGGTTAAGGCTGGGGAGATGTGTGTGTTGATGGGTGCTGGGAAGACTTGGAAGTAGGGAGGGAGGTAGATATGATTAACGTATGTTGTAAGCATACATAAAATCGGGAAAGAATAAATGCAATCCTATAAAAAATTATAAATTGGAAAGAGGCATATACCTTGGACCATGATGATTTTAAAGCTTGGTGAATTACAGGCATGATGATAAAGCCAGTCTGGTGGCTTCATTCCAACGTTTATCATGATGAGTCACTTGTTTTACTGCCTAGGGAATCGAATCTAGGTTTACTGTGAAAACACACTACACTCAATTCAGGGCAATTCTTAGATCTTTGAAGATGTCCCTATTTATCCAGAAATACAATATCCTATCATCATTCATCTAAGAACCATAATCTGTAAATGGCTATTTTTTTTTTAAGGAAAGCTTTTCCACCTTCTATGCGCTTCTATGGCTGCATTCAATTAGCCACTTACTACATAGTGTAGTATAACTATACATGTACGCTTTGATTTTCTCTTTATCAGTAAAATACATATTGCCAAGTTGTAGTTTAAGGAATTCATTGGTTGGATCTTACCTGCTTATCCCATTTCCTTAAAGACTAACTAGTTCTCAATTTATATATGAGGTTTGAACATTTAACTCAATGAAGAAGGGAAGGGGCTGGCAACTGGATTGATCCAGATGCCATACAAAAGAACTTTAAAAAATGAATAAAATACACTTCTGAATTATTTTTGCTGTGCCATAGTATGTTTCTCAATAACTATTGAGGGCTCATGAGGAACCAAAATGTCACCCTGAAACATGCACCTCTGTAGGTTTGGGGTAAATTTGTATTTAAAACACTCTGGTATTCAGAACACATAAATATCAAACACATTGATAATTCAGAAGTTTAAAATTAAACCACATCACTCTATTGAAATGTCATCATGTATAATGGTTTTATTGAATATCCCATTATATTTTAAGAAAAACATTGCTTTGAGAACTAGTTAAGCATTGTGATTTATTGCACATAACAATTCATTCAGTTTGGTTGCACATATACATTAAAAAAGATGGAGTACCATTTAAACAAAGATGAGCATCTTACATAAACACACACACGTGTGTGTGTGTGTGTGTGTGTGTGTGTGTGTGTGTGTAAACTGGATTCCTAAGTATAAGTAATGAGTCCTAAGTATAAATAATTTGTTTTCAATACTCTTTATGCTGAAGACTATGGAATTTAGACCGGTACAAATTTGTGTCTTTGACTTCTTTTTACATTCATTTGTTCTAAACAAGTATAATTTATTCTGTCTAGTCAAACTTTAAGCAGTAACCATTTATTCTATATATTAACAATTTAACTAATAATGTATCTCTAATGAAAGACTGAGTTTTGTAGGATAAAATGAATACCAGTATCACAAAATAAAATTATATATTCATGAATATGCTATTAAACTAACATTTACCCAGGGTAATATGACCTCTGGTAGATACAAATATCCTCCATTAAAATTTATTTTGTGTTTATTTTTGGTATCTGGTCAATGTTTATAAAAATAAACACATGATTAGACTTCAGAACCCAGACATTTACTTCATGTTTAATTTCTTTAGGAGAAGAAAATAATATGGGAAAGACAACATTCTTCTCTTCCAGTCAGCTTTTACAACAGACTAGTGAAATATATGGTCTCTAAATTTCAAGGCAATTGAAGTTTGGGTCAAGGACATTAAATGTAATTTTGCACATTGTAACTCAAGAATTAAGGATATATGTTTACCAGCATGGTGACTGTTTTTCTAGACACAGTCAGTATTGTGTCCTTGAGCATATTTGAATGGGGTTATTTATGGAACAGGAATGCATACTAGCTTTAAAAATATTTAAAAAGAAACTAAAATAATTACAGCCGTTATTCAAAAAAAAAAAAAACGGCATTTAACATCCGTAACCAATTTATGTCTTATCCAGTACCTTTTTTTCCTTCAACATTTAGTTAGCGGATTCTTTTTAAGCTTTAATATGTCAAATTGCGGTCCAAATGAAATTCCATCCTGTGCTGATAATGGATGTGTATAATAGCCACAAAGAGCTTTCATAAAGTATAATTTCACTGGTGCACTGCCATAATACATAACCAATTTAATTTGAAACCAAGCCAGGGGTGCAGTAATATATTTATACAACTAATATTGTTAAAATCTTAATTTCATCCTCTCTTGTTTTAAATTACAAGTTCCTTTAGAGGAAAATCCACTTATAAAGAGCCTAATGGTTTTACTTTGGCCTTCCTATTGTGATAGCTTTTTACAGTTCCCCTTATCTCTCCACTGGAGCATTACTATAGGACATGCACAGCCTATGAAAAATTTTACAAATTATATTTCTTAATTTTAAAATACATACAATTTATAAGTGCTTAAATATTTATCACCTTAACCCTTATTGTATGTATTATTATAAATACAGATACATTTAGTATAAATGTACAAAAACATATCGTTTATGTTTGTTTCAGTATAGAATGTAATATGTATTTCTAGGTGGCTGGAGACAGCTCAGCAGTCTCCACTGCCTGCTGTTGCTCTTCCACAGGGCATTGGTTCAATTATCAACAACCATATGGATGGTTATGACAAGCATCCATAACTCCAATCCTTGGGGATCCAGTACCCTCTCTGAGCCTCCACAAGCACTGCACACCTTTGGTACACAGACATACATGCAGGCAAAACATTAATACACATAAAGTAAAAGTAGATAAATTAAAAAAAATTTTTTTTGCTTTATTTTGTTTTTTCAAGACACGGTTTCTCTCCATAGCCCTGGCTGTCCTGAAACTCACTCAGTAGATCAGAATGGCCCCAAACTCAGAAATCCACTACCTCTGTCTCCCAAGTGTTGGGATTAAAGGCGTGTGACACCACTACCTGACATTTTAAAATTATTTTAAAATATGTATTTCTAATAGCAAAAACATAATTCCCAATATCAATATATATAAGCTAGCTATTTATTTATTTATTTATTTATTTATTTATTTATTATATTTCTTGCAATTTTAGGGCAAAAGTCTTAAGGTTACATTGTTACTGATGTATCTAATATTTCTGTGTAGAAATTTGTCTTTGTAGGTATGGTACCATTATTGGTATTGTGCTTTGTTATTTGGATTCTGGCAATTCTCTCAAAATATGCTTCCTTTATTGTCCATATCTTCCCAGGACCCATCTAAAAGTCATAACAGAGTAATTCTGATAATTATGTAAAGAAAACATATTCTGAAGACAAAAGAAGAATTTAAGTATTTCAGCCTACCATAAAGTGCAATATGGGCTTCTAACAGTTGCAGTGGA
This sequence comes from Mastomys coucha, assembly GCF_008632895.1. NCBI lineage: Eukaryota > Metazoa > Chordata > Mammalia > Rodentia > Muridae > Mastomys > Mastomys coucha. The sequence goes on along the minus strand of NW_022196896.1, from coordinate 54,209,668 downwards.
CAGGGGACATGACCAAGCAGTGTGGCTCTTTCTCTTGGTGCCTTTAGGACACTCACATCACCATTGACCATCATTATATAAATCCTAATCAAGGCTAAAGAAACCTAGTGGTGAATGAAAGAATTCTCAAGCTTAAAAAACAATGTTATCTAATAAATATGTATGTTATCATGCTCTACTAAATGTAAATTTACCTTAAAATTGAATTTTGAGTATCCACAGCTTTCATTCGATGAATTTTACTTCAGTGACATTTAAAGCAAGATTCTCTGACAGGATTCTTCCTTTTTCAAACAGTGGCTAGCATTCAGAAACTTCCTGCTGCGTCTGTTCTAACCGACATCAACTTCCCAATGAAAGGCCGGAAAGGAATGGTAGACTGGGCAAGGAACTCAGAAGATCGTGTTGTGATTCCAAAGAGTATTTTCACTCCTGTGTCATCAAAAGGTAATAATGAGAAACAATAGGAACTGCGAACTAAACGTTTCTGACAAGGACACTTAATAAATCATAACATAGAATTCTTCATATATCACATAATGTGGAAATATGCTCCAAACATGTTAGTAATCGAATTTTGTAAATGTAGACAACTTGTCCTTGCGCTCTAAATGAACAGATTGACTTAAGGAAAGGATTTACTATAGTGGGGGAAAATAGAGCCATACACTATTGACCTGAGCTCTGTATGCTCATAATTCTCCTTTAACATATTCATCCCTAAATAAAGTGCATGGTCTGACCATTTAACTTCAGATGTTGAAATATGACTGAAGTTTCAATTCAAAGCAATTTTTCTTGCTGTTCTCACCTTCTCTTGTTGTTGTTGTTGCTTGTTTATCTCACCTTAAGATGAACTTTTGTTTCCAGATTTTATTTTGGTGTGTCACATGTAACCTACTATTGTTAATTACCTTCTAAGTGTAGTTTCAAAAGAGGCACTGTGGTTTTAATTCTCACTTTGGTGAGCCTTAACTTAATGCTACTGAATTAATTGCTTAATGCTACATGGCCTTTCCCCCCACATTATTGGGAATATAAATCCTTCAAATGGACCTGAGGAGATTTTTCAGTCTCAGCCTGGTCAGGGAAAAGATTGATCTTTATGTAACACCATCACAAACACTATTGTCTAAAACGACCTGAGCAAGGTAATGTGCCTAGTTTACTGTAGGTATGGTTAAGAATAACTAAATTTCTGCTACCTGTGAGCAAAAACTGAAATAAGCAGGTAATTAATGGATTAACGTTTTGTATGGTTGTATTTTTATGTGCTTTTACTAATAGCTTTGCTCTTTATCCTTCCTAGAATTAGATGAATCATCTGTTTTTGTTCTTGGAGCAGTCCTATACAAAAACTTAGACCTAATTTTGCCTACTTTGAGGTAAGCTACAAAGAAATAAGCTGTTGTAATCTTTGTAAATTCTTTTAAATGTGATTATAGTTCATTCTATAAAATAGTCAAACTAGCTTTGGTAGTATAAAGGGCTTTTCAAATAAAATAGAATAAAGCAATTTAATGAATAGGTTATTAGCATATTATGTATTTCAAAACAACTACGAAAGACAATTTTGGTGTCCGATTATAACTCAACTATTCTTTTGTTACTAATCATGACTTGCCTGAAGATTAGAAAGAAAAAAACAAAACAAAAAAACCTTCCCTTTAATAGATTGGGTCATTGTAAAATTCATCTGTCTTTTCTATTTTCTTGTATTTAATAATACTTTTCACTGGCATTATAGGAAATTAAAATATCAAGGTAGCTGGGAAAACACGGTTCTGTACTTCATTTGCATAAGATCTCAGTTTGCTTCAAAATAAAATTTCAGTTACAGCTACATTAAGAAAAAAATTACTCTTCAATTAGAGACTATTTTGGGGAGAAAATCCATCTATTTCTTTCCTCTCAGATAATAAAAAAAATAAGACTTCAATTAATAATTCCACCAACATTCATCTCTGTGTTCTATTGTCTCACCTGCTTTATTAAAGTGCATGGGGAATATCATTTGCATCTCTTTGCATAGTGATCTTATTACTCAGAATGGCTTGCTTCCTGACAGCACCTCATTCTAGAGGACTGAGAGCAAGTCTTATTTTGGTTAACACAACCATCCTTGCCCTGAGCTCTTCCAGCACAGCCTCATAAGTAAGGTCTTATGTTGTTAGGTAGGAGAGCACGTGCATGACCTGTACAGTCCATCAGGGGCATAACAAACGGTCTAATAAATAAAAACAAGCAGAGTTTAACCCAGCCATAAAGGGCCTCCTAGCAAGATAGAAGCCACTAGTCATGATGCTTTGCAGACATTCTCTCTGCTCGTTATTAATGTGAGTGATAAGTCACTGTTATGCATGGCGTCTCTCAACCGAAGAAGCCCTTCCCTGGATGGACCTGAGTCTTGCTCAATGTGGATAGATTAGGGTTGGGTTGTTTTCTGCTGGGAAAATATTTTGAAACTAGTATGTTTATTCTAAGCCTTTCCATCGGCTTCATATATATCACTACAGATAAAATATATTTGTGCCTGTAAAGGACAAAAGAAAGAGAGGATTCTCGAGGTTGTAAAATGAGATTCTGATTTCCAAAGGGAGTTCATTTTGTCACATTTATCATTGAAGAATTCCTGTCTAGACACTACCAGGTGACTTGTTTTAATTTTTCTTGAACATCCTAAAAGCTTCCAAAACTTCTCTAGTCACTCAGTAATTTACTTCAACTGCCTTCAGCTCAGCTTTAAATAGAACTTCTTCATGGGTGATGTTTGTCTTCTTTGCTGCTGAAGTCTGCCTAGAATATAAAATAAATATTCAACCTAAAACCATAGAGTGCTTTGCAGGATTGTGTTTTTTTTTTACCCCCTAGAAAGTCCAGCAGAGTTGCATGGTCATTCCTGGTCTATAAAATATAATTAAATTAAATATTCTCACATTTACTGTAGGAGACTCATTGTTCCAAGCTTAGGAAATCCATATTCTAGAAAACTAGAAATTTGTCTAAGGATATGACATTTTTGCCAGAAGGAAGGAAGGAAGGTAGAAAAGAAAAATGGATAAATAGAAAGTAATGGGGCCATGATAAGCTATTAAAGGAACAGAACAGAGAAGCTTCTGGAAGGCAGGTTCTGGCACAACCCCTTGTGATACAAATGAATTCACACAGACCCTAGGGCAACTTACTGTGTTCTCATATGTAACATAAGGGAATTGATCTTAAAGGTTCTTCTCAACTTCAAACATTGTAGAAGGTAACTATGTTTTCTGGAAACCAAAGATGTTAATAACCTTTAGTAAGAATTAGAAGTTTGTGATAAGTATGGACTCATAGGCACATAGAGAAAGAGTTACTGTGTATTACTGCATACTTGATTAACTATACACAATGATAAGCATTGCAGATTGTAAAATAACTGGAAGAGAGGAATTGGAATGTCCTCTCAATAAAGTCTGGGTTTTTTTAAGTAATCAATATGCCAATTATTCTGTTGGAACATTATACATAGAAACTGTATTGTAGCATCTCCTATTTCTCATAAATATGTATATTTAGGTCAAATTAAATTGTTTAGATGCTATGAATTATGTATAGTTATTCAATAAGTGACTATAGGAGACACCTATATGTCAATCATTATCTAGAACAAAAGTTAGTAGAAAGCCCAGGATAAAATGCCTGCTGAAAAGTTCTTTGATGTAAAAATGTTCATGTTTGGGGGTTTTATTTGTTTGTGGTTCTTTTTTGACTGCTTGGTTTTGGTTACTTAATGTCTGAAATGCATCCCATATCCCCTAAGCACCCACAGTGCTGTTTCCCACCTTTGAAAAATTCTTTTAGAAATGTTAGATAATCTGAAAAGGTCTCAGAATTTTGTATTTTGGCATAATTAGTTTCAAACAGAACCAGTAACTGTGAAAGATGACATGATATACTGTTTCAAAGAAACATCATAAGAAAGTTTTCTTCACTTAAGACTATTGATTAAATTTGCATGTTTCTTTTTATATCTCCATAAAATTGAAGCACTTAAGTAGTTAATACTACTTAGGTAGTTTTTATCTTCTTGCCCCAATATGTATGATTTTTATTTTACTACTTGACTGCCTTTCCCCTTTCATGCCCAGCGAGATAGCTCAGCCTACCAGCCATCTTGATGACTTGAGTTTGAACCCCAACACCACCATGATAATATCAGAAGACCAGTGCCTGACTTCTACATGGATGCTATTGCAAATATACAACACACAAAGAGATACACACTGAGAGACACACACAAACACACACATACACACATATGCACATACACTCAATGAACACCTTATTTTCAAAATCAAAAGATAAATTTAAGACAATTTGAACTATTCCTTCAAGTAAAGGAAATATGCTCTATCTGAGTCTAAATTACACAGGTGGTGTTCTCTGAACCCCACCTTCATCCTTTTTAAAAACAATTTCTTACACCTAAAAGCTAGACAACCCAACGAGGTGTAGTGGTGGCCTACTGTAATTCTACCGTTCAAGATTCAAGGACAGGATTGTTGAGATCTTGAAACCACTCTGGGTTCTGAATCAAGGAGCAAAAATACCCATATGTCTCCTTCATGTGTAGGAGGACTACGCATGGGCAGTCTTGATAGCCCTTGTTTTGACAATCTGGCCTGGTACAACCAAGGCCTAAGTTTTTCATGTTTTCTCTTCCTCTGACCAGGAGAGAGCCTGGGAAATCAAGACAGCTATCCTAGCCCACGGGGTCAGTTGAGGAAGCTGACAGAGCTGTACATTGACACTATGGCATATCCGGCAATTTCCAAGTCTGTAACCCAGCTATCTCAGAAACTGCTGTGGACAATTCATGTGTTGCTGTTATATTTTTAGAGGCCAATTTGGCAATGTCAAGAAACTGAAAACTGTATTTTCCTTGATGTAGCAATTCCACTTCTAAAAAATTATCTTAAGAAAATTATGTCTAAGAAAAAAGAATAGTATATCCAAGATTCTACAGACAGCTGTAAACAAGCATTTCACTGATTGGGTTCCAGGTTTTGTAAGGAATCTACCTTACTTCTGAGTACAAGAAGAGTAGTAAGGTATAGGGGAATGAAATTATGTGGATAATGCCTTTTAATGTTGATATAAACGTGTGAGATAGCAAAAGGAGTCTGACTGAAATTTTATTAAATTCCATTTTATTAAAGTTTATTGATACTATTTTATTAAATTCCACTGTGGTATTAAAGTGTTAGGAAAGGGCTGGAGAAACGGGTTAGCTGTTAAGGAAGCCCACTACTCTTTCAAGGACTGGAGTCCTTGATTCCCAGCACTGAAGTCCGGTGGCTCACAATCATCAAGATCTGAGATTGTGTTACCTCTCTTAGTCTCCAAAGCCATTGAGCTCACATGCACAAACCCACGTGCAGACAAACACATGCACACATATTTTAAAAGTAATAAAGTCAAACATTGAAATTCACTACATGAAGTAAATAAAATGCTAACAATTAATAATACAGAAGAATAAACAGCTACAGTGTTTTCACAACTCTAGGATAAGAAAAGGAATTAAACATCAATGTGAAAAGAAATTATCTGAATATTAATAGAAATAATAGGAAAACAAAGATGAAAACTTTTACCCCCAGGCATTTAGAAAAGATCCTGAACAGTTAGCTTCCTTGGGGATGAATGTTCCATTGGTCTCAAATACTAAACTATGAACCACCTTTCTTCATCCTCAGTGTGCAAAGGAATGTTTCCACATTATGAGATTCTTAAGCTTTCTTTCTTCCATCATGAAGATATTTGATATTAAAATTATCCTTGATACCAAATTAACATGACTAATGGTATAAAATAATGTAGTATTACATTATGCATAAAAGCCTAAGTTTCATTTAGCCAAGCCTTTTAAAATGGAACTTGCATCCTCAACTATTATCATTTTTGAGATTCGAAATTCCTGTTAGAAAACCAGATTGAAATCAAGTCTATCACCTACTCCACCAAGACTGCAGTCTCCAAATACGAATTTCCAATTTGTAATTACTAATTAAGCCACCTATCATTTAATTTTAACTTAGTTTATATTTCAAGAATCATTTATCTTTTTCTACTGTTTGTGTATGGATATTTTGCCTGTATGTGTGGCTGTGTATTATGTGTGTGCATGGTACTTGTGGAAGGCAGAAGAAAATTTTGGTTATCCTGGGACTAGAGTTACAGATGGTTGTGAGTCACCTTGTGGATGCTTGTATTGAATCTTGGTCTTCTGGTAGACCATCCAGTTATCTTAACTGTGGAGCTATCTCTTTGGCCCTGATTTTAATTTTATAAGTAAATACATTTATAGCATCGTGAGTAAGTCCTTGGTTGCCAGACTATGTCAAATCTCCTATTGTGTTTGGTTCACCTAATCGGGGACCTAATTTAAACCAATTCGTAAAGTTGTCATCTTTGAACCTATATGAATGACAATTCTAAAAATGAAAACTGACCTCAGAAATTTCAATAACTGTCAATCAGCACTTAATATCCTTTTTTGTATTATTCTGAGCTATCCTGTGCATGTGTTATCTATTTTATTGGCCCCTCCAACTGTTTTTATAATACTATATTAACATTTTGGGGTAAAAATCTGTGGAAATTTTTTCCTTCATCAATATTAACCATCTCCACCTATTGTCTTAATGGTCTCGAGAGTTTCTTTATTAAAACACTGAGGCACCACTCTCTCTGTCTCCTTCAACTTTATGAAGTAGTTTGAGAATTGGTGTTAGGTTTTTGTTTTTTTTCTGTTGTTTTGCTTTTTAATGTTCTAATTTTCTGCAGTGCAGCATGTGGTCTTGAGATTTTGTAGTTGATTTGGCTTACAAATTATTATTTCTAATCAAATATCCTTACTAGGTTCATATTTCTATGTAATATATCTGAAGCATATATCTATCTATCTATCTATCTATCTATCTCTCTCTCTATATATATATACATATATATATATATATATGTATATATATATAGTATATAGACATATAACCATAAGTCCTTTCAGATTTTGATTTCTCCATGATTTAGTCTTTGAAGGATACACATATCTAAATATTGACCTATTTGGTCCAGGATATATTATTTATTGGCATAGAATTAATTTCTCATAGAAATTATGGACATCATTTTTTCTGTGGCCAGATGAAAGAATTCCTTCTTGATTTATGCTTTTTCCACTTAGAGACCATTCTTTTTAAAAATATATACAGATAAGCACTTGCAAGTTGTATTGATATTATAGAATATATCTATTAGTTTTGTTAATTTTATCTTTTCAGTTATATTTTCCAAAATATGTGTATATAATATATATAATACATTATATACTAATATATATCCAATCCTATTCTTACATTTATTTTTATTTTTATTTCCTTGAGCTATAATGTTGTGGATTTTTATTTGAGATTTTTCTTGTCATATGTTTATAATTCTAAAATTAACTCTTCATACTGTTCTCACTGCATCTCATAAGTATGATTTGTTTATTATTTTTATTTATCTGAAATAGTTTTCTAGTATCTCTTGTGACTCATCCTTAACTTGTTAGTTGTTTGAATATGCATTAACTTTTTACATACTTAAGAAATGTCTTGGTTTACACCTTTAGTTGTTAGTATGATTTAAATATTTTTCTATTTTATTCTGACCAGTAATAATCCATTGTGGGTAGTTTATTATGGAGAATTCTCAATGAGCATTTAAAAAAATCTGTGCTCTTCTGAAGTTGCCTTGAGTGTTCTAGCTATGTCTGTTAGAAACAGTAGCACGTTTCTCCATGCTACTAATATATTCTTGTTCCTTTTTCATCTTTTTCTGGCCATTATTCAAAGGAAGTGTGAGAAGTTTGATTACTATTTACTTTGCCCTATAGTTCTTTCAATATTTGCTTTGTGTATTTGTGTCTTCTGCTCAGAGGAGCATATGCATTTATGATATCTTACTGGTGGATTGAGTCTTTTGTCTTTATTTGGTGTACTCCTTGCTCTTAAGATAGGTTTCAACAATATAGCTACTTGATCTGGCATTACCATAGCTAAGACTCCTTTCTTTTGGTTACTGTTTTTTGGTTGTGAGCCTAGCTGAGCCATCTCTCCAGCCCTTGGTTACTGTTTTTTAATGTTTTCCATTCTTTTATTTTCAGTGTATTCATATCATATTGAAAATATCTTTTCCATACATCTGCACTGCGTTTTAATCACATTTTTGCTGTCTTTAAGAAGTTGACTCACCTTTTGGTGAATACCAGTGCAAATCTCAAGGACAGAGCAGAACTTTTATTACTTTAGTCATGAAATCCACTTGGCTGTAAGATGTGCTTCCTTAGCAATGTATACCACTGTGCAGCCAGCCAGGAAACATTAGGAGATCACAAAGCCTGACGTAGCACATCAGGAGCCAGGGATTCACTTATGCAAATTATAATGAGTTGATGGAATAAATTAAAGCGAACTTTGTGCAATATATACATTTTATTAAAAAAAATAAAGGGAGCCGTTGCACAATGTATGTCTGCATTTTTTCTCTATTAGACATTTCACCATGATATCGGTGTTACAGTTTAAATCAACTGAATAAAACGTTCGTTTTCTTTTGGGAAGGCTGCTGCACAAAATTTTCGAACCCATTTTTATCACGGAGACATGCAAGATGTAGTGAAGATGTAAAAGGCAGTAATCATCCTCACCTCCTTGAGTATAAAATCTTATGGAAGCAAGAATGTAGGGCTCCTGTATGCTATAATAAACCTCAACGCACGTTCCTGTGTGATGTATTGAGCAAAAGAATGACCATATAAATGAGACAGGTATACCCATAAACATAACTTGACACACATATTTTTTCAAATAAATTCCAAATATGCTCTCATGTCCAGACTGCATCACAGCTGCAGCACAGATACCCTTCTCTAGCTAGGGCACTTCTCTAGCAGACCATCACCTGAGTGATGGAGGAGCCTGACTCAGCTAACACTCTGCAGAGGGAGAGGGGACATCTTTGCTTTCTTTACCACTGATCATCATCCCCATTTTCTTTTTCTTTTTTTTTTGAAAGCACTAATCTTTCTCTTTATTGCGATTCATAGCTGTTTCCTCCCCTTCCCCCTGCTCACCACCCCACCCTCTCCCACTTCCTGGCCCTGGCATTCCACTACACTGCAGCATAGAGCCTTCACAGAGCCAAAGGCCTCTCCTCCCATTGATGACCGACTAGGCCATCCTCTGCTACATATGCTGCTGGAGCCATGAGTCCTCCCATGTGTACTCTTTGGTTGATGGTTGTGTCCATGGCAGCTCTGAGGGTACTAGTTAGTTCATACTGTTGCTCATCCTAAGGGGCTGCAAACCCTTCAGCTCCTTGGGTCCTTTCTCTAACTCCTTTATTGGGGACTTTGTGCTCAGTCCAATGGATGGCTGTGAGCCTCTACTTCTGTATTAGTCGGGTACGGTCAGAGCCTCTCAGGAGACAGCTATATCAGGCTCCTGTCATCCAGCACTTGCTGACATCCACAATAGTGTCTGGGTGTGATAATTGAATATGGAAAGGATTCCTAGGTGGATCAGTCTTTGGATTGTCCTTCCTTCAATTTCTGCACCATAGTTAATCTCTGTAACTCCTTAGATGGGTATTTTGTTCCCTCTTCTAAGAAGGAATGAAGTATCCACACTTTGGTCTCTCAAATCCATGAGAAACCATAAATATCTTACCAAAATCTCAAACTCCTACATAGGACACCCATTTGTCACTAGTTCAATTACTCACATACAATGAAAAAGATGCAAATATATTCATATTGACAAATAATTCACAATCTCTCGTGTTTTCATTCACTTCCCCCTGCAGGAAAATATAATATGCTAATGCTATGCTTTTGTTTTTGTTTTCTTCTTGCACAGTTTTCTACCACACTGGATGCCTCCTTGAGCATTTAAGAATATTTAAAAATTCACTGTTTTTGACAGTACTAAATGTAGGAGAAAGAGGTTAAAATAGTATTTTGTACAAAATATACTTCTGGTCCCTCTGCTATGGAAGAGTCTAGCATTAGTTTGTAGTGAAATTCTGCATCAAATAGCGTTACAGAAAGTTTACCAAAAATAATGAAAAAAATCAGATTTTTCCCTCATTAATTAATTTATTTATTCATTTCACATTCTGACTAATACCCCTGCCTCCTGGTACACACTAACACAGTCCAAATCCTCTCCTTCTCCTCTGTGAAGGTAGCTTCCCCACCCAACCCCACCTAACCCCACCCGACCACACCTGACCCCTAGGTATTTGCCTACTTAGTCCTGTCAAGTCTCTGCAGGATTAGTGAGCATCCTCTCCTACTGAGAACAAAGATGGCAGCCTAGTTAGGAGTAGAGATTCCACAAACAGACAACAGTTTTAGGAATAGTTCCCAGTCTAGTTGTTGGGAGACCCACATGATGACTTATCTGGACATCTGCTATATATATGGCAGGGGCCTTGGCCCAGACCTTGTATGCTCCTTGGCTGGTGATCTCAATCTCTGAGATTCCCTAAGGTCAGGGAATCTCTAGGTTAGTTTATTCTGTTGGTCTTTCTGTGGAGTTCCTATCCCTTTCAGGTCCCTCAATCCTTCCCCCAATGCTTACATAAGAGTCCCTAAGCTCTGTCCTGTATTTGGCTGTGGGTTTTTGTGTCTGCTTTAGCCAGGTTCTGCGTGGAATCTCTCAGAAGACATTTATGCTAGGTTTCTCTTTGCAAACATAACAGAGTATCATTGATCGTGTCAGGAATAGGTTCTTGCCTGTGGATGGGCCTCCAGTTGGGTCGGTTATTGGTTGGCCATTCTCTCAGTCTCTGCTCCGTATTTGTCCCTACATTTCTATTAGACAGGACAAAAATCTGATGTTTTACCTCCTTGTAATTCTAGGGCTCCAAAAAGGTAGCCTTCAGAAACCAGAGTAACTTATAAATTTATAATGTGCCTTTACCATATGAGCAAGCAGTTCTCAAGCATTTATTTACCCAAGACTTAAAATATGTGACCACGCAAAATATATATTACAATTGTTCCTAATAGTCACCTGTGGATATCTATAAATATTAACATAACATACATGATTCAAAGTTAAGTTATTTAATTGGTGAATAGATAAACTATAGCATAATTGTCCTGTGAAATTACACAATTTTATTTTTTTAGATATACTGTGAAATCAAACACAAAATTCTGAATGTAATATGCTAGAAAAGTAAAATTTACAATAATAGCACATCTATGCCTATCATGGCAAAGGTGGGATCATCTGCAGTAGAGTGCAGAGACACTGCTTCATATCAGAGAGAACTTCTCAGATTTGATGGATGGTAGTACTTGCATAATAGTATGCAGAAACATTAAAGTATATGGTTAGGTTTGGTGGATTTTAAATAATACCTTAAAAAGCAAGCAAGTTTTTAAATATATAAACTCATTCTTGATATTTATATAAATATAAATTCTCTAAAATAAGATCTGCCTATCAGGAGATTAAATTATTTATTCCAAGCCATCAATGAGACATAAATACATTTATTTCTTCAAAATGTTGAAAACAGTCAAAATTTTAAATCTATAGAGTGAATAATGTATATATTTAAATAGTTTAGGTAAAAATCTATATACTATATTGATTTAGTTATATATGTTTACATTTCCTGATAATTTTCTAATTATGTATACGATTACACAGAAAGTTTTTGTGAATGAGTGTCTCCTAGCAAACTCTTCCAGGAGAGACACGTTTCACAGATCACAAACATTGTATTTGAAGTTCTGCATGTTTTCATCTTATATCACATGCCAGTTTTTCATCACACATTTTTGGGAAATTATAAAAAGTACCAAGGGAGCACTTGGCCAGAAGAATATTTGACCTTTTGAAGAATAATACTGTGAGGTCTTCCTTGAGATAAGTGAATTATACTTATTCAAAGATTGCCTGATGTTTCATTCAATTCATGGTCTATTCCTTCCTGTGAGTGAATTGAACTTAAGGACTTGGGAAGTTGCCAGTATTGTTTTTGCTTTCCTCTTTTCTGTGTATAATATAATTAAATGCCTTTAGTTCTTCCCAGAACTCCTACTCTCTGAAGAAGCTTGTTCATAAGAGTCTATTGTATCTTACAGTGAATTCTATGCCTGTATCTATGCTTTTACTGAGGATGTATTAGTTAATGGCATCCCAACAGGTAATGAAGCAGCATGAATCAAAGTTTTTATCAATGATTTCTCTATTTAATTGTTATTATTCTGTTTCAGAAATTATACTGTCGTCAATTCTAAAATCATCGTGGTCACAATCAGGCCTGAACCTAAAACAACTGACTCTTTTTTGGAGATAGAGCTAGCTCACTTGGCGAATGTAAGTCCCACACCTTTTACACTGTACTTCTTACAGATTCACCTTTGAATGAAGTTTATAGCCATTATCTTAGTCAATGAAACTATAATATATTTTTCATCTTTTTATAGTCACAAATGACTTTGTTTGTTACAAACATGTATAGAAGCAGATAGTCATAATTCTATGCTTCCATTCGTGATAAACTGTTCAATTTATCCAAAAGAATAGTTGGTAAATTGATCATGTATCTGCGCATTCATGTTTACTAAATACTTGTTATATCCTTGGAAACAAAATGAAAATAAGAATTTATCTTACTATGTAATAGAAGAAAATAATATGGATTTAAAATTCATTTGCAGGCAAATCTATAAAAATTACTTCCAAAGTGGGGATTAACTTAAAGCATAGTATGATATTTTAATACAGAAGGTAGTAAAACTAGAGAGAAGTCTTGGTGGTTCAAGCGCTGGCTGATCTCCCAGAGGATTTCAATTAGATTTCAAGCACGATATGGTCACTCATAATAAGTAACTTAAGTTCAGGCCACCTTGACCACAAGGAATCCATATGGTATACAAACATATATGCAGTCAAAACACCCGTAAATGTAAAGTAAAAATTTTAGGACTGATTTAATGTGTGACATGGAAAAGCATAATACTTGTACTTTTAAACTTACTACACTTACCCTTACTTTGCATAAGGAATTGTTAAAATTCCCCAGGTGCTCTAGCATACTGAATTGCCCATGCCAGAATGGCAAGAGTCCTTGCCTATATCAATCCAACTGCAGCTGAGTCTTACAATTGTGTCTTAATCAGCGTGGTTAAACGTAAAATTACTTCCTGTACCTTTTTTACATTTAATTAAATAGTTAAATCGTTAATGAATTAGGGCAAGGAATGTGTTTTCTATCAAGACCTTCCTTATAATGCTATTTCCTGTCTAGTGTTAATAAAAGGGGCCATCTCATATTTGCATGTATTTAATTTTTTTACTGCTTTGCAATGTTTATATGATGTCAAATTTTGTATTAAAGAAAACAAAAAATAAGGGCTGGGAGATAGCTTAGTGGTTAAAAGCACTGGCTGTTCTTTCTGAGGTCCTGAGTTCAATTCCCAGCACCTCCGCAGTGGCTCACAATGTCTGCAATAGTATATGTGATTCCTTCTTCTGGTGTGTACGGAGACAGAGCATACATATGCATAAATAAGTAAATCTTTTAAAAATGAGTAAAAAATAAAAAGGAAAAGGTGATTGAATTGTTTTCTCAAATTCATGTAGTTAATGAATAAGAGAATTTTTATCCACATCCCTTGGGCTACAAAACTCAAATGTTTCTGCTATTGTATAATTTCTGGTTTCTCCAGAAATTAGCCTTAGTTTTAGAGAAAGAGATAATCATCTTTCTTGTGAACTACATTTTCATAAGGTGCCGCAGGCTTCGAGACTGTTTAATGAAACTGCAAATCTTTCTGCAATGACTTTCCAACATTATAATTAATATTTAAAGTATTAGATCTTTCCTGCTTTTGACAATATGCGAGCAAGTTGATGATTTGTTCTCAGTATCTAGTTCCTCATTGACTTACTGAAAGTGTGTGTGGGGGGGGACATACTTGCTTTTCAGTCAGAAACTTATTTATTCCTGTGCTCAAGGTTCCCTGAAATTTATCTGTTCTTTTAATTGTTGTTATAGTTCCTTATGAACATGTCTTTGTAGTTACAGGAAGTAACATAAAGCAATGAGAGATATTATTTGCAGTATGATTCTAGGACTGCCAAATAAGTAGTACAGAAGTAGACTGTGTCCCTTGCTTCTTATGGAAAAGTTATTAGAAAATTCTATTCTGATAAACTGAAAAAGAAGAACTGCAAAACCAATTTCAATGAAACTGACTTTAGTATTTATGTTCTCATCCTTATGAACAAATACTTCACATAACTATTTCAATGAGGAATGATTTATTTTTGCCTCCTGGTTTTCGAGGGCTTGGGCCACATAATTGTTCCACATGCTTGAGCAGAATACTGTTGGAGTGATGTTAAAGTCAAAACTATTCTCCTTTCTTGGTGGGAAGGAAGCTGAGAGAGAAACTGGATGCCATTTATAACTTTCAGAGGCACAACACATATTGACTCAATTCTTCCCACGAGATAAAAGTTCTTGAAGGTTCCACAATCTCCCATCAGCCAACCTATGTATTGACAAATGAGCTTGTGATCGACATTTCAGATTCAAACCATAACACAGTCTCAAAATTTTACTAAAGCTCTTTAAACATGAAGGTGTTTATTATTTGCACCAAACTTTCCTGGAAATATATTTTTGTTGGTTGATTTTTTAAAAAAGAATAAGATAAAACATTTATAAAAATAATTGTTTATGTATGAGAAACTGAGTAGATTGTGAACAGGGTTTATTATGCACCAACTAGATGCTGTAATCATATGAACATTAGCATAGAAGTATGTTATAACAATGATTGTAAATCACTTAGAATTAAGTGGTTTTTTAAAAAATATTTTAAGTAACTGAATTGATCGGGCTCCACCCCCAAATTTTTTTCATGCAAAATATCCGTATTGAAGGAAACAAATATATTGAACAAATGAGGCAAGGAGAGAAGAGAAAGCTGTAAGACTTATGTACGAAAACTGGGGAGGGGGTCATGCCTGATTTCACGTCCTGGTGACCTACAGTGTTGATGAGATCCAGCTTTCAACCATGACGTCAACTGGCATCTATGGGTGGGCTCCTCTCTGGACAGTTCTGTGCATCCTTCACTTTAAGTGTGCGTCACATTGTTTATGCAGCATAGCCCTTTGGTGTTACTGTTTTGAATTTTTAACGCTTATTACATTTACATTTATATTATCGACAAAATTTGATTTTGAAAGCCATTTTATTCTTCACTGAAGGAAAGAATATTTGACTGATTTACCGAATATCTTGATATTTATTGCCAGTCATATACTGGCATTTCATACACTGATATTAGATTGCTTCCGTTAAGGAGATAATAACCTACGCTGAAATAGTGAAATCTCAGCTAGAATGTAACAAAACGCATTTCAATATGAACCCTGAAACAAAAATAAACGAAAGCGTCATCCCTCTCTACATGCATCTGCATAACCACTGTTTTCCTTTGCAATTGAGCTACTTGGGATATAAGAAGTTTGCAGTGACAAATCTGCCCATATTTACCTGTTTTCTCATAGGAAAAGTATCTTCTGCACTCCTCTGAGCTGAGTAAAGAGGTACAACTGCAAATGCCACATGCTTCATATGTCATGTGAATAAAGCAGAAAGATGGAAATTAAAAGTTATAGTGAGTCTAGGGAAGAGGCCCATTAACATTTTGTAAATGAAATCTGTCCTTTTAAAAAGCTTTTTCACAAATAGCATTTATAGTATGTTAAATGTAATGAGGCCCTTGGGAACCCGCAGGACTAGGAAATAGAATATGGAATGGTGCCATTGCAAATGATATTTAGCAAAGTCAATTGCAGCTTTAACTAGCAAAGTCATTAATGAGAGGTATACCATTCTCAGTTCACTTTCTCTGGGTTAAAACTTCACTCTTATGAGCTATCACAGTATAGTTTCTGATGCTTAATGTTTAGACACAGCAATCTCTTGCTTTTAAGTATTATCAATGTTACTTTCCCAGAAAAGGGAATTTGTATTATAGATGACGGCTGTCATTTAGAATTTTTTTCCACGTAAAATTTTTAGATTCTGTGAGATGGTTGTAAAGTTAATAAATGTGTTGAAAATAATTACTGAGGTTTAAATGAGAACAGTAGCTTGCATCTATGTATATGCACAAATACATACACTTTGAGTGATCTCTGGATGATTATCTAGAGCTACTGTGACTTTCAAGGTAGATAACACCTTCATTTTTAAAGGTGAATTAGTAGATTATAACGTAAATGCACTGTGACTCTGTGATGTATATCAAATTTGAAAGTCTGAAAATTTACTTTTTTCCATATAAAATGTAGTTATGTAATTCTTTCTGTTAATTTGGAAATATGGCCTATATCATACTTCTTTGCAATTTAATCTTGTTTAAAAAATTACAAAGAAAAGCAAAGAACAAAACAAACAAACAAAAAATAACAAAAGAAATACACTTTCAATATTGAGAGGCCTCATGGGAATTATCTGTAGTTTCTGAAGTAGCTGTATGTGAAAGTTATCATGGGAATTTGGACTTGTGTGTTTACTTCCTTTGCCATATTCTTATATGACAACCCACCAAGTTAACAAATGATAAAATTTGACATGTGAGTATGAGTGAAAATTGATGAGAAACCATATCATTTGTAAACATCACAGTAGGAAAAATGGTGGAAATGTTCAGTGATTTTTTTTGCCATCAATAAGGATAAGAAACAATACAATTTGCTTCCAGCATGCATCAGTATTTTCATGATTATCAAAAACAATAAAGTATTGAAAGTCATTTCCTAAAGCTGAAACTGCACTCTGTGAATCCATGGTTTTCACAAGTTGTAATTTTTCAATTGTTCTATCCTAACTTTTGTCTGTTTGGAAGCAATTTCTGTTATTTTGCCTGCTTAAAGCTCTGGCTGATTATTTTGCTGGAGCATCTTGAAATGTTAACTAGACAAGGAGACAGATGTTCTGCCAATAGCTAAACACAAGATGAGAGTTGCTCTCTGGGTACTTCTTTGGTTATATTCTTAATTGCTCAACATTAACAAGAATCCTCATCATATTTCTCAGCTTATTTTTATCTCCAACATCTTTGTGATATTTTCCAAAAATATTTTAGAATAATTGTCCTATTGTTGAAGCAAAGATCAGCAAATTTTTTCAGTGAAGAAGCAGAGAGTAAATATTTCATACATGGAAACTTAATTATTTTTGTCATATATACTCAATTATGCTATCATATTTTGAAATATCCACAGAAAATATATAGATATTTATAAAGAGATATATAAATAAAATTTATAAATAGATTTGCTGCTATCCTGGTAAAATTTTATTTATAAAAATGGCTAGTGGGCCAGATTTAACTTCTGTGTGCTAAGCAAAATAAAGGACATTTTAAAATCTCCAGCCCCTACTCCCCTACAGCCTATGATTCTGTTATATTACCTGTCAAATTGGATATTTGCATGCATGTATATCCAAAAATGTGTGTTATATGTGTACATGTGTGGTACATGTATGTTCATCGTGGAGGCTGTAATGTGGTTAATGATAAGGTTGGAGAATTGTTGCAGATCTTCTAAATAGGTAGAGCTTAATTAAATGAGCTTTTGATTATAAAGAACTTGCCCCAGCTATAGTTGAAGAAAGCAATTTAAGACTGTGTCAGCCTATCACTGCTAGCATTGAAGGTGATGAGACAGACTACAGTCCAATGATCATAGGCTCAGAAGCCAATAACCATCCTTGTTGCTACCAGGAAGTGTGACATCAGTTTTACAACTGAAAGGAAATGTGGTCAGATTCGTCCACATTCTTTACAAAGGAATGCAGTCCTACTAGCATTTTGGCTTCAACCATGTAAATTCTTACGCAGAATCCTGTCCTGATTGAGTTTTGTCAACTTGATACAAGTTTATAGTTAAGGGGGTGCCTCAGTTAAGAAAATACCTACATCATATTGCAAGATTCAGGGCATTTTCCTCATTAATGATTGATGTGGGAGGGCCCAGCTAGTGTGTTTGGTCTACCCCTACACAGGCGATGCTGGATTGTATAAAAAAGCAGGGTGAGCAAACCAGGAAGAACAAGTCAGTAAGCAGTGTTTCTCCATAACCTGTGCTTCAGTTCTTGTGTCTAAATTCCTGCCCTGAGTTCCTGCTCTGAGTTTCTTCACGAGGAACTGTAACCTGTAAGATGAAATAAACTCTCTCTTCCCCAAGATGCTTTTTTTTTAGATGTTTTCTTTATTTACATGTAAATTTCTCTTTTCCCAGTTTCCCCTCCAAAAAACAAACAAACAAACAAAAACAACAAGAACCAACCCCTGTTGCCTCCCCCCTTCCCGTGCCTGCCACCCCACCCTCTCCCATTTCTTGACCCTGGCATTCCCCTACACTGGGGCACAGAACCTTCACAGGGCCGAGGTCCTCTCCTCCTATTGATGATCGAATTTGCAATCCTCTACTATACACATGCTGCCAGAACAATCAACCCCACCATGTGCAGTCCTTGGTTGGTGGTTGAGACCCTGGGAGCTCTGAGGGTGCTAGTTCATATTGTTGTTCGTCCTAAGGGGTTGCAAACTCCTCAGCCCCATAGGTCATTTCTCTAACTCCTTCTTTGGGGACCCTGTACTCAGTTCAATGGATGGCTGTGAGCCTCTACATCTGTATTAGTAAGGTACTGTCAGAGCCTCTCAGGAGATAGCTATATTTAGGCTGGCTTGTCCTTCCTTCAGTTTCTGCTCCATAGTTAATCTCTGCAACTCCTTCCGTGGGTATCCCCAAGATGCTTTTTCACATGGTGTTTATCATACTAATAGAAACCAAACTAAAAAAACAAACAAGCAAAAAACTAACTGAATGCTCTAGACTTTTGACCTCCAGAAACTATGACATTCTAAATGTGTGTTGTTCTGAGATGCTCCGTTTGTGGTAAATTGTTACCTCAGCAGTAGAACACTAAAAGAGCCTGCATTGGAGTTGTCCCCCCAAACAGTTATAAGGTGAAGGTGGTCAATATTACACATTTAGACTATCATTAAGAATCAACTAGACTTAATTAAGCACACTACGTTTTCTATGAAAATCATCCGCCTAGTAGAGTGTATCTTGTCTTGACCACTATGTTACTGTAAACACCTGATGAAAGCAATCATTGGCAGGGAGAATGATCAATGTAAAATGGTGGTGGGATAATACAAACAAGAGAAGGATGTCATGAGACAACAGCACGGAGACAGCAAGAGGTGACATGCACCAGATGCTAGATGAAGAGTAAGCCTGAAATCTGTAGTTAGGCTACATGCCCAAAGCAACTTAGCACAACTTCTTTGAGAGCAGTGTATAGACTGTAGCTGTGCAAGTCACCTCTGCCCATTCTTATATCTGCTACAATCTCATGAGGTTCTTTTAATGATAATATACTCTTGAATATAAACAGAAATAAACCTAGCCTAATCTACCTAGGTGTATGTTTACTTAAGTTACATGATATTTTAAATAATAGGAAATACATAGGCTGTTAAACCCTAGAAGACCCTTTGTTTGCTGAAAGACATAATAAAATGTACTCAGTTATTACTGTGAACAATGCAATCACCTCTGGGTACAAAACCCTAAGATATATGTATGGAGATAATGAATTTATTTTAAGGCTACACATAAAAAGTTATGAGTATAGTTCTACATTTTACTGCTTCCGACGTGGCAAGCTGTACTCATGAGGAAATAATGAACAGTCAGGTTAATGATTTATCTCTGAACTTAGAAAAGAAAGCTGTTATTCTATCTAAACTCTGTCATCTGCTTAATAAGTGCAGTGTACACATACAAAAAAAGCTACATCAAACGCATGTTCTCTCCCAGTAAAAAGCCACGCCCTTATGATGTAACTCAAAGATGACTGGTCTTGATTTGCCAAGAGTACACTTCTCATTACACTAGCCTTTGTATCACTCTCTTAGCACAGCCCTGCCTTTCAACTCTTTTCCAACTCTTTGGTTTAACTGGTCCTCAATTCAATGCTTTCAATAGAAGCCACCTAAGTCTATGGAAATATTCTGAGTCTTCGAAGTTCTATGAATAAAAGTACACCATTGTAATTTATATACTAATGAAGCTTTTAAGATTTTAGATAAATGACAAAATCCTTCTGTCACAGAGACAGAGAGACGTAGAGAGACAGAGAGACAGAGAGAGAAACAGAGAGAGAGTGTGTTATACCTGAATTTAACTTTATAATATCACTAAAATCCAATGATATGGAGTTATTACTTACCATTGCCTGGACAACATGTTGAGAATAATCAATCTATTCACTTTAGTTGAATTACATAAATTTTCTAATTAAAATACAATTACATCCCCTGCTCTTGCTATGTCAGTCCATCCTACTCAAACTTAATCCAAGTTAACAGCCACCTCTTCTTTTACTACTACCTTCCACATGTACATATAAACAAATATATAAATTCACCATTCTGAGTCCATTCAGTGTCCACATGGAATAACCAATAAAGAGTCTTATCTCTGGGGAAGACTAATTCTCTCTTGAGTTTATCTATAGGTGGGATCCTGTGAGACTTTTCTCATCTACATTGGGGTATCTGCTCTTATTAGAATTGTTCAGTTGTTATTTAAGCAACTATATTATTAAGATTTCATGGTTGTAGCTTCCCTGGCACAGCTAGAAATTATAGACTTCCTACTCCTCTGGCTCTTATAATCATTTCTCTTCCTCTTCAGAGATCTTCCATGAGGGTTAGGTGTAGGAGTTACACTGATGGGATGTGAGAGCTATGTTTCTCTCTAACATAGAGTGCATGTGTGTGTATTTATATGTGTGGATGTATTGTATATATGTATTGTTATATGTGTGTGTTTATTGGAGCTATGTGTGTTGTGGATGTGTGCATGCTTAGCTTGTTTTGTTGTTGTTATTTGATATTGAAGATTGAGCATAGGTTCTTACACATTAAGTATGTTCTCTACCAGCTAAATTTTATTTAAGGCCTTATTTTAAATGTAGACAATGAGGGAGAGGTAGGACAGTATAAGTTGAATAGCTTCTCATGCACACTTAAGAACTCAGTGTCCATGGCACCAGACAATGTAACAGAATTTCTATGGAGCATCTGACTTAGAGCACTGGAAATGTTCAGGTAGTTAGGATGAAGTCACTGTTGATCTCCATTGTGTCCCTTCTTTATGTCTTTAGTTATCTGTGTCCACATCTGCCTACTTGCATTGTTTCCACAGGCTTTTGATTCAAGGAGATTTGAAAGGTGCAAAAGTTGTGCCATTTCTGATAGGTGATTTCCTGAAGCAAATGTAATTTATGACTAGGAACCCTTGGTAGTCTGAAAGAACACAGGCTAACGTGGTTGTTACTGGAGAACACAGACCCATATTTGCTGGTTCTTACTCTCATAGATTAGATAGATAGATAGATAGATAGATAGATAGATAGATAGATAGATAGATAGGTAGGTAGGTAGGTAGGTAGGTAGGTAGGTAGATAGATAGATAGATAGATAGATAGATAGATAGATAGATAGATAGATAGATAATTCAAAAATGATTCAAGAAGACATTCTCAGTTAGCCTTATAGGTGTTTGGGAGAAAAACAGTACAAAAAGCTGTAAATGTCAGAATCTGCCTGGAGAAGAAAAATGGACAAGAGGGAGAGAGGAAGTCAAGTGTTTTGTAGTATAGATAAATCTGCCATTGCACAAGGGATTGAGAAATGGAGTAAGAGAAAGAGCCTCATGAGCATCGGGCACTCAGGCTCTGGGTTTGGCTAGTACCCAAAAAAGGGAGTTATAAAGAGGGAGAGAAGTAAGGCTTTTGGAGTTAGAACTCAGAAACCACACCATCATAGCACTGAGGCTCTGCAAGCAACTGCACTGAGGAAGGACTCTGTGTGTGTACACGGCACTTCATTAGGAGACTGTTATTCGCTTACATGCCTTCAGGAGAATCAGTCCTCCTGAAGGGTAATTCCCTGATAATTATCTGTAATCTTCTTTTAATATTGGTGGCTACTTAGAATTTTATGTCTTTATCAGGGCCAAATGGATGAATCAGATCTCATCCTTTTGACCAAAATGTATATAATAATAATAATAATAATAATAATAATAATAATCTATTTTAAAAGTAATAATAGCAATTTCAATAAGATTGCTATCAACTTCTTAAATAGCCTTTCCCTGTTCAGTAGACACAACCTTAGTATGGAAAGAAAATAGCCAGAAGATTGAGACATATAGTTGCCATACACTCAGAAAAAAATGGTTCTATCCTAAAATGTTCTAGTGTATTCTCACTCCAATTTTACATGGGAATAGCATAGTTTTCTAACTATGAACCACATATTTTATTTTTAATTGGCAAATAATAATGATGTACAATCATTGGTTGCAAAGTGATTTAATGATACATGTGTACTATCTAAAATGATTAAATCATGCTAATTAACACATATACTATCCCAAAAAGTTCCATTCAGACAGAAAAAACTGAATTTCAGTGATATATTGCCCAGAATTGTGACTATAGTAAATTATAAAAAACTGTATGTCTCCAAATTGCTAGATGAGTAGATACTAAATTTAAAATGTCTCCATTTTAGTTCTTACTGTAGAAAAGTCAGAGGGTGGATTGGGGGGGCATAAAATATGGAGTGTAAAAAATAAATTAATTGCTCCACTCCTAGGCACTCTGAAACATCCAGGATCAGAGGTGAGCAGGAACCAACATCTGTCCCAACACTGGGAGTATCTGGGTCCAGCGGGACCAGGCACACAGGAACTCCACAAGCCCAGTGACTTGGGTTCCTTCTGGTCAGTCTGGGTTAATGTTCTGAGCAGACCTTGGGCACAAGCTCTACAGTCAGTCCCACAACTCACAGAGAAAGCCACACTCCCAGGTGATTTAACAAGCCCAGGATTCCAGGATCCCAGAATCACAGGACCACAGAGGCAGCTTGATTCTGAGGAGTTCTGACACAACCAGGATCACAGGAAGGACAGGCTCCAGTCAGATTTAGCAAGGGCAGGTAGCACTAGAGTTAACCAGATGGCTGGGGGCAAGTGTAAGATAATAAACAACACAAACCAAGGTCACTTGCCATCATCAGAACCCAATTCTCCCACCATAGCAAGTCCTGGACACACCATTACACCAGAAATGCAAGATTCAGATATAAAGTCACTTATCATGCTGGTGATACAGGACCTTAAGAAAGACATAAATAGCACCCTCAAAGAAATACAGGAGAACACAGGTAAA